>NW_008481812.1:599822-970606 GCF_000365145.1 Cyphellophora europaea CBS 101466
CGCCCCCCTCTCACACATCACGATCTTTCGGCCGCGATTCGTACGTTGCCTTTTACAGTGTTCGCCGGCTAACGCGGCGCAGAGCTCATTGACAAGTGCGTCGGCTCCCGCATGTGGGTGGTCATGAAGGGCGACAAGGAGTTTGCGGGCACGCTATTGGGCTTTGACGACTATGTCAACATGGTGTTGGAAGATGTTACTGAATTGTAAGTTTCGTCTTTATCTCCTTACCAATCGTATAGAGGGACTGGGGTGGGGCGCAGGCGGGGCGCAAATGATGCTGGCGTGCGGATGCTTTGTTGGTGCCGCTTAGAGGCCATTGCGGTAGCATGTGAGCTCGGTGTTTCGGGGTTACGGTCGGAAAAGCGTTGGTTCGTGGTGGCACGCTGGGCGTGCCCGAGCCTTCGCAGAACTGTGTGGGGTATCTGGAGACTTCTGAGCTTTGGCGGATGGTTGAAGATGGACTGCCGCAAGTGCTCTGCTCTACAGATTTACTGACAATATGCGCAGTGACTACAACGGAAACCAGACGAAACTGCCGAAGATCCTGCTGAACGGCAACAATATCTGCATGGTAAGTGCGACTATGCTTGTCGCAGGAGTACGGGGTACTAATGTGCTGTAGCTCATTCCTGGCGGGGAGGGCCCCTCTGCATGAGTTCGAGCGGTTCCAGCAAGTATGATGTTCCGGGCTGGTGGAGAAAGTAAGACTCGGTTCCAACTGGCGGAGTCTCGCAAGGCAGTGACTTGGTTAATACTGGGCGCGTTCAGTTCCTTCGTGGCAACACTCCAAGCAAACGCGCTGGCCTGAGTATCAGGGCGCAAGGTTGATCAAGCTGGCGAACAACACCTGTATGTGAGGGGTGTAGATAATGTTGAGACCAATTCGTTCGTTCAGACGAGGTGAGAAAGACGTACTCGACGTATCAAGATTAGCCACGAGGCTTTCAGAGTCTATTGCGCAAGCCTTGCGCAAATCTACTTGCACTTCTGCTCAAGATGGACACAGCATCCCTCTGGACCTCAGTCACAATCTCCCTCGCAGCTTTCACCGACGTGACCAGGCCAACGCCAGTACCAGCGTAAGTGGTCATCCTACCACTGGGGCCCCAGCCAGCATCGCCCTGCTCCACGGCTCCCTTGTACAAAGCAGCATTCTCCACATCATCCATGCCCTGAAGATGGTCTAGGTAGCTCTGATTGGCGACTCCTCTGCCCGTGTATGCGTCTGGCCAGCCTTGTATGCCGCGGACAGCATCGTAGATCTTGGTGGAGACAGTGCTGACGCCGCCATCGCTCACTCGGAGTATTTCATCCTGATAGCCTTTGGCAATGACCGCTTCCTCGCAAGCAAGCAATCTGGTTCCTAGACAGATACCATCTGCGCCAAGAGCAAGCGCAGCGGCTGATCCACGACCATCTAGAATGCCTCCGGCGGCGATCAGGGGGGTGCTGACGCCCTCTTTGGCAAGAACGTCTGCCACCTCGGGCAATAGGGTTACGATGCTAGCTCTTTGGGCAATACCGTGGCCGCCAGAGTCACTTCCTTGAACGACGAGAACATCTGGTTTGGAAGTTTTCGCCACCTCCAGCGCCTCTCCTACCGTCCCGACTTGTATCCAGATCTTGGTGCGCCCGCCCGAGCTTTCTCGAATCACTTTTGTCCAGGCCATCAGGTCGCTCAGCTGCTTCGGCGCAAAGAACCATACTGCGGCAACTGGATGCTCGGCCAGGGCATTGATCGCAAGCTGCATGTCTGCGCCCCAATTTTGGAAGCCCACACCTATCGGAAGAATATCATCTTTGGTCGTGATAGTGATGCTCTTGAGAAGGTCTCTCACTTGCGTCAGATCCCCCGAAAGACCGGACAAATCGAAGCCGGCTGCTAGGAATCCAATACCACCTGCCGCAGAGACTGCTACCGATAGTTTTGCCATACTGATGCGCATCATAGGGGCGCCGATCACAATCGGTGCACCTGCCGTTAGCCACGGATAGTCGGCTCGAAGCGTCGATTCGAACATTGTGAATACCTCCTGGGGACTACTTTCTGTATGGACGACAGGGTTGTCAAGTCTTATACCCAGCGGTGGCCGACCTCGGTAAACTTCCGACGAAAGAGAGACTGGGTCCTATTAGGCTTACAGATCTCCGCGGCATCGGATCAAGCCTGGTAGATGTTGCAGTTTCATGGCCAAGTAACCATCATACGCTAGAGGGTGGATAGGCGATTCGTACACCTTGGTGCCAGGCGGCAGTCCGAGGCCCAAAGCGCGGCTTCAGCTTCAGCGGGAGGTTATTCCCTGGTACCTATGCCTTTGTGATGAAGACTGCAGTGACTGGTGGGAAGTGAGCGGGGTGTGGCGGGCAGAAATGCCCAGACGCTAACGTGTATACGGTATAGTGTGATCCAGTCAACACCCACCTGTCTTCAAGATCAGTTGTGCTCTTTGTGCTTCTTGTAACTCTACATTCATCGTCCTCTCTTTTGGTTTTGAGAAATTGGTGATTCTCAGTGTTGCTTTTGGGTCCTAAGGCTGGTTCTGGGATATATTGCGACGATACGACACTAGCTTTGGAGTAGTCTGTTGAAGGAGGCAAAATGAACGCGCCAGACCGGTATGTAGCCTTTTATTGTTCTCCTGGTCAGCATCTTTTCGGTCAACGCTCTGGATCTGAGCCATGCAACGGACGCGCCCTTGAATGTTTGCGAGACGACAAGGGAGAACACCTTCCAGGAACCGAAATGATCCCACCACGTACGCAGGATGGCACCACGACAGGTTGGCACACAACATCTTCGGAAACTGGATGATGTTGGAACTCGGTTCCAGACACGCCTGCAGCTGGGGTCCTGACGGAAGTCGGTGGACCGTTTCGAGTTGTGCCTTCCTGCCTGTCGAGCGCGACTCGGCGCCACCTTGGCACTGTGAGTCTGCCGGAAACTTCGCTCGGAGCTCGAAGCAGCATCCGCATCACAGCACATCTTGTACTTGAGCTTGAACTGGTCTTCTGAATCCATCGGCAACCGCAACTTGAAGCGCAGTTACCTCTTTTCGAGCACCAGAATGTCCTCCACCCCAACCATCCCGGCGACAGCCTCCTCGGGCATTAATCCTAGATTAGTCGACGAGCATCGCTGGACTGCACATCCGAAGAACATACCATACCTTGGCTGCGCCAACAGTAGAGGCAATGACGTTGGTGCTGACATCCCTGAGCGGTGAGTGCCAGCCTGAGTCGGTGCCTGAGTGCGCGTCATCTGGGTGCAGATGATCCCTTGCTCCTCCTTGTCGGCAGCCTCGCCAAATACCAAAAAGTTCCGGCATCGACGCAACGCGACACCTCGACCTCGAACTTCACACTTTGGCCCAGACTCCTGCAAAATCTACTGTGACACCCCTGATTCGACGTGTTCATCTATCAGAAAAGATGGAGGCAGACTATGGCTCCGGCCACGCGGCGCCTGGCAATACGAACCGCTGGAACTACCACCCCGCCAACGCGCACCACATCAACATACACAACGTACGCAACCGTTCCGCGACCGTCGACCCTCCCAAGGCGTATGTGCATTCATGCAATAACTGGACTCTGGAACAACCTGTTGCGACATCCTTCCTTTGCTTGACATGTTGATATCTTACATTGCCGAAAGCTAACACACTGTTAACAGTCACGAGTTCTGGACTCTCAAGCCCGGTGAGAAGAAAGTCGAGCATGAGCCTGATACTCGTACGTTCTGCGATTTACTCCAAACCACTTCTGCTAATTACCCCTCAGGTACTGCCAATACCGAGATCTTCACTCTACGCGCGGAAGATCATACCATGGGCAACCTAATTCGCGACTCTCTCCTTGCTATGCCGGAGGTCACCTTCGCTGCCTACAAAGTATGCATCCTTCCACAAGCTCTGTGACTCCCGCTAAGACTACCTAGTGCCCTCATCCTCTTGACAACCGTGTCATTATCCGAGTTCAGGTCGACCCCAAGTCAGACATGCGTCCTGTCGATGCCTTCAAGGTCGCCTGCGAAGAAGCCATCAAGAATCTTGAGATCTTCTTGCGCCGTTTCAAGACCTCGTACGACCTGACTCGCATGTCTCAGGAGAACCAAGGTCAGGGCAATGCTTGACGTGGCCTGCCGCTCGACAGCTTGTGAACTGGTGAGATTCTGCCGATTTCGCAATCAGCAGCTCTCTTCAGAATCACGAGCATGATCTACTCTACAACGAACATCAAAACGCATATGGGAATCTGGGGAAAGGGAATGCTTTATTGATATCCGTGTACAACTACGAAACCTGCATAACTGGAAAATACGCGAAACGGCGACTCACTCTTGTCGGGACCTGCGGTTGCGTAGCAGACCAAATTCATACAAGACCTTCAGCCATCAGTTGCTTTCTGGCTTCGCAGATTTCTAGCTGTCTTGCTGTATCTTCAGCATTCTCCCCCAAGATACGTAGTACTTCTGTAAGCTGGTGGCTGAATCTCGGGACCCAGTGCCAAGCCCGAGCCCATCAGCCACGCTTGCCCGCGTGTCATCGCCAGTTGCCCAGGTCGAGCTGGTTCGAGCAACCATCTCATCACTTCCCATGATTGCTTTTACGTTCCTTTTTGCATAGTCCACTTACTCGCCATGTACAGCCAGTCCAATTCCTTCATGGGCGGCGCCAACAGCGCCCGTCCCGGCGCAGGCGGTTTCGGTCAGAACCCTTCTTACAACCAACAGCAGTTCCAACCTGGCTCTGGTCAGTCCCCTTTTGCCCCCCAACCTACCAGCTTCGGCGGACCATCCATGCAGCCACAGCAGACAGGATTTCCGGGATATGGCCAGCAGCAGAGCTTCCAGACCCCTCAGATGCAGCCACAGGCCACCGGCTTCCCTGTACAGAACCAAGCGCAGCAGTTTCAGCAACCACAACCAACGGGATTTGGCCAGTTTCAATCCCAGCAGCAGCAGCAGCAGCAGCAGCAGCAGCAGCAGCAGCAGCCGCAACAGCAACAGTTCGCTCAGCAACAACCACCTGCACCGCCCGTCAGACCACAGCAAACAAGCTCCGCGATCGCCCAGTCTTTTGCTCCATCCTCCGCGCCTGCGCCTTCGAAGACCGAGTCTAAGAGCTCTGCAAGAATTCCCAATATCAGACTATCCTTCATCACTGCGACCGACCAAGCCAAGTTCGAACAGCTCTTTAAGTCGGCTGCGAGCGATGAGCAGGCATTATCCGGTGAGAAGGCAAGAGACCTCCTAATGAGATCAAAGCTGCCGGGCAGCGCCCTGTCGCAGATCTGGGTTTTGTCGGATACCACAAAGTCAGGCCAATTGCTCTTCCCAGAATTTGCATTGGCCATGTACCTGTGCAATCTGAGGTTGACCGGCAAGGAGCTGCCTGCAACTCTACCCGATAAGGTGAAGAACGAAGTCTCCAGCATGGTTGATATCATCTCCTTTGGTATCCCTGACGACCGTCCAACACCTGCTGCACCATCATCCAATGCCCCAAACTTCGATGCGCCCTTACGCCAGAACGCTGTGTCTCCCCCGGCTCCTCAGCAGCCTACACCACAGCAGCCCTCGAATTCGCAGCTGCTCACTCAACTGACCTCACAACCCACCGGTTTCTACAATCAAGCCACGGGCTTCCAGCCAGGTTTGCAGCCTCAAGCTACGGGCTTCCCTGGACAACAGTTGGGCTTCCAGAACCAGCAGGGTGTACAGGCATCACAAGGCTTTCAGAACCAGCAGGGTATGCAGCCGCAGCAAACAGGATTCCCTGGTAACCCGCAGGCGACAGGCTATAGTGGGCCGCGTCCTCCGATGCCTCCGATGCCAACTGGCTTTCAGAGCAACATGTCGCCCCAGCAGACCGGCCCGCTCCAGGCACAGCCAACGGGCATCCCAGGACAGTGGGGGTTTGTCAATGCGCCAGCAGGTGGTTTGCCCAATATTGATGCATTGAAGCAGAGACTTATGCCGCAAGCTGGCCGCGAGGGCGGCTTCACAACTCAGGGGCTTGCTGGCTCGGCTAAGGTTCCCTGGGCTATCACTAAAGATGAGAAACGTATCTATGATGATCTCTTCCGCGCCTGGGATGGCTTCGGTAAAGGCCATATAACAGGTGATATAGCCATCGAGCTCATGGGCCAAAGCGGGCTTGATCGATCGGAGCTTGAGAGAATTTGGACCCTGGCAGATCCCAACAACAAAGGGCGGCTAGACATGGACGAATTCGCGGTAGCCATGCATTTGATGTACCGCAAGCTGAACGGCTATCCTGTTCCAGCTCGCTTACCCCCAGAGCTTGTGCCACCATCTACCAGGAATTTCAATAGCTCTATCGACAAAGTCAAAGGCTTGCTTTCGCAGGATGCCGACGCTCGAAAGTCATCTGGTGCTTTTCTGCAGCCGCAACGGACAGGAGTCAGTTATCTGAAAGAGCACACATTCAGGGGAGGTGCCAGCTCTCCTTCATTCGGGCGCAAGGATGCAACCGTGTTCCGCAACAACGATGATTCAGTGGGCTATCGCTCGAGTGCTCGCAGGCGTCTTGGTGGTGGCGGCAGGACCCCTTCACCGGCACCATCGTCGGAAGCGGACAGTCAGTATGACGATATGACACCTGATCAGATTCGCAAGAAAATCCGGGAGGCGAAGGTGCTCCTGGATGCCACTGACTTTCGGGACGAAAATGCCGCCGATGACGATGATATTATGGACAGGAGAGACAGACATGAAGCTGAAGATCTCTTCCGCCAAATCAGACGTCTCCAAGACGATATCGATACCCATCCGAACGCAGGGCTTGGTGGTGCTGAGTCTGCAGCAGAGCGTCGGTCTATGCGACGCGAACTACAGCGGCACCAAGACCGCGTGCCTGCTCTTGCTTCTCAGGTTCGTGCAATCGAGAAAGGCATTGCTGAAGCTCGACTGCAGCTCTTCCGTCTGAAGGACGCCAAGGCACATCCTAACAGCGCCTCTAATATCGTTGGAACCGGGCCTGGTGGCCAGGTCACCGAAGCTGACCGCATCAAAGCTCGAGCTCGAGCCCGAATGCAGGCACGAGCTGCTGAGATGGCTGGCCGCCCTGCACCTGCTGCCGATGACGAAGCCGCCACTCAGCGCAGACTTGAAGAAGAGCAGTCAAAGATCCGCTCTGAACAGCAGCGCAACGAGGGCGTGGTCCGTGACGTGGAAGACAGCGTCAAGGATTTCGCCACAGGGCTTGAAGATGGTTTGAAAATTGAGGGCGAAACCGCCGCTTCCGAGCATGAGAAGCGAAGATGGGAGGAAGGCCTCGGTGTTGAAGAAGAAGTCAAGGAACTCATCTTCGACCTCCAGCGCAGCAGTAGAACGGCTAAGGTTCGGAAGGAGGAACGCTCCCGTCCATCACCAGCACCGCGAGCTGCATCCACACGTGAAGAACCCAGCTCTACGAATGGTACCGATCCCGCTACCCGTCCTGCGCCACCGAGCCAAACGGCGTCCTCTTCTAGCTTCTCTCCCCAAGACCGCGTAGCCGCGGCCAAAGAGAAGGCCCTCAAGCGCATACAGGACCGCATGGCAGCCGCTGGTCTCAAACCTGCAGGTGATACTGGCGAGACTCCTTCTCAGCGTGCGGAGCGCGAGAAGAGGGAACGTGAGGAACGCCTGAAACAGGCCGAGGCTGAAGATGCCAAACGGGAGCAGGAGCGGCAGCAACGTCTGGCGAACGAAGGAGTCGCACCTGCGCCTGCTCCAGCCAGTCCTCAGGCTGCCAGTCCCAAGGCGTCGAAGAAGCCACCTCCACCACCCGTCCGCAAATCCAGACAGGAAAGCAATGACTTCGGCGACCGTAGAGCCCCTGAGGCATCAGCCCGTGTAAAAGCCGAAGAGCAGGCGGCTCGTGAGATTCGTGCCGAGCAGGATGCCGCTGAAGCCGAGCGTAAGCGCCTTGAGTAAGTGCTTTCTGGTTTGGCCCGATTCCATTCTCCAGATACTGACGAGCTCTAGATCCGATACCAAGCAACAAGAGAATGAGGTCGAGAAAGAGCGCAAAGCTGCTGAAGATCGACTCAAGGCTCTCGAAGAACAGGTGAGACTCGGCAAGGTCAAAAAGCAGGAAGAGAAGGCTCGCAAGAAGGCTGCCGAGAAAGAAGCCAAGGACAAAGAAGCCAAGCTTGCTGCTCACCGTGCCGAGATCGAAGCTGCTCGTCAGAGGGAGCTTGAGCTGCAGCGGCAGCTAGAGAGCCTAGACGACGACGATTCGTCTGACGACGAGGGACCCGAACAGGTTACACCACAAGAGAGCACGCCTGCAACCAGCCAAGTCTTGTCAAGCACGAGATCACCACCTCCAGCAGCACCACCGGTCTCCAAGGCACCCCCTCCACCATCATCGGGTGACAGTACGCACGAGCCTACTCCCGTCTCCAGCCCGGGTCCTGCCGTCGAAGAATCTCGCAACCCCTACTTCAAGCGCGCATCTCAGTCGAACGAAGCCGCCCCTGCCTTTTCTCCGCCTCCGGTCCCTCAAACGCAGCCCTTCTCACCACCCGCCGCCGCTTCTCAGGATCTGCCCTCCACTAATCCGTTCCACCGCATTGCTCAGCAAGAAACTGCGAAGCCTATCGTAAACCAGCCAACTGGCCCTCAGTCCCGCCGCCGACCTGAGGAAGACGAGTGGTCTGCCGCCGGCTCGGACAAAGACGACTCGTCTGACGACGAAGCCGACCCTCCTGCCGCCGGCTCTGCCAAGCACCTTGCCTCAATCCTATTTGGCACGATGGCACCTCCTCGGCCCCTCTCTGCCATGGACAACAGCGGCAGCAAACCCGCCACACCCGTCAACGGCGCGCCTCCGCCTCCCGCATTCCCAAGCTCCGATGCCCCTGCTGCTCCTCCCCCACCGCCACCACCAATACCCGATTCTGGCGCGCCAAGTGCTCCACCCCCACCCCCGCCGATGCCCGGTGCGGGAGCACCCAGCGCTCCACCACCGCCGCCCCCTCCACCAGGTGGTGTTGCGCCGCCTCCGCCACCAATGTCCGCCGCACCAAGGCCCTCCGGCGGGGCCAATATTGGCAGTCTGTTGGGCGAGATCCAGGCCGGAAAGGGTCTCAAAAAGACACAGACGAAGGAAAGCGGCAACGCTTTGGCCGGCAGGGTGCTGGGCTAGGACGATTGCGAGCAGCTTGAGGGATATTGAAGTGAATGGACCGCAGATGTGGTTTTTTTTGTAATGACTGTTGACATTGGGTGATGGGCCAGTACGCTAGGGATGCTCAGGTCCAGCCTCAATCAGAGTAGCTAGAAAACCAATTGTTTGGATGGCGAAAGTGCAAGGCAACAAGTCTTTTGCATTTTTTGGCCGCGACATGACTTGTAGTTCTTTGGCTACACGACTCCTGTGCGACTCCTGTCTGTATCTGGTCATCCTGGTCCGGATGAAGCACATCGCCCGCCCTGCTTGTCGAGTTCTGATACATGCTTCATTGACTAAGTGTCTTGTCATACATCACGTGCCGTTCTCCGCCTGGCCCGCCAACCGCTTCCTGATCTCCGTACTGCTGATCTTCCCTGCAAACCCCTTTCGCACATCTTCTCCGTCCGCCTCGTCGTCACCTTCGCCGGGACTCGCATCCAAGACGCCCACCTCAAAGACCTCCAGCTCCCGCCACCCTTTCTCTCGCCGCTTCTCATTGACTGCTGCTCCGCCCGCGCGCGTCTCAGCGCTCACCACCAGCGCCGAGATGCTCTCGTCCGTAATGGTGGGGCCATATGGATCTTCGATGCGCGTGTAGTTGATCGTGATGGCGCTGTCGGCTGGCCGGCCGCTCGCGCCGGTGGGCGGCGTGTACGTCACGCGTACGACTTTGCCGTTGGGGCCCAGCTCGTCTTGCTCGCTGGTGGAGCGCAGAGAGGCGGTGTCGTTGTGGAAGGCGAGGATTGCGTCGATGAAGGCCGCGCAGCGCTGCTGGCGCGTGCTCCAGGATTCCAAGACCGCGGCGTGGGATTTCTTGGTGAGAAGGCTGTCGCCGGTGATTCCGACCGTTATGGTACGGTGCTGGCTCGGCGGGGTTGGGGAGGCGAGGAGGAGGGTGGCGGTCAGTAGGAGCTTGTGGCCGATATGCAGGTGATCGAAGGTGCCGCCTACGGCGACGGAGTGGTGGACTTGAGATGGGGGTGTGGGCGCTGTGGTGATGGATTGGAAGGTGCTGGCAAGGAGAGGCGAAGTAGGAATGCTGGTCGTGAGGGATGGCCCGCAGGGTAGGCGACTGATGGAGGGTGTGGAACGGTGGATGGACTGATAGGCCGTAATGAAGGCCTTGTCAAGGGTGATTCCGGATTCGGATTCAGTACTGAAGATGAGGGACGGCGGTGGGGCGGAAAGGAGTGTTGGGAATGTGATGAGGGGACCAGAGATGTGGGCTTGCTCGGTGGCCGACGCGGGGTCAATCAGGATGATACGCACGTCAATGCCGCCGGGGATGTCGAGGTCGATGTCGGCAGAGACGGCGGTGAGGCAAACGAGGGTGTAGGTTTCCTGGATGAGAGTCTGGAGGTCCGGAAAGAGCGCGGTCCGGGAGGTAGAGACAGTAGATGGGTAGGAAGTGGACAAGGCCACAGCGATGTCGAGACGATAGATCGAGTCCTTGGATAGCTTGGATTTGAGCTTTGCGAGTAGAGCCTCGAAGGTTCCTTTATATGCCGTACGCAGAGAAGGTCTGCTCAGTGGCAGGGACAGCGCGGGCAACAGGAACAGGGCCCGCGGGGCGGTATCGATGGGAGCCATTGCGAATGTATCTGACCGTGTACGAGGCTACTCGCTCTAGAAGCAAAGGTCGTGTGTGTTGGAAAGAATGTCTCAGCAGGATATGTCTGTATGTGGAACCAGTTGGAGTTGTAGCTGGAGTAAGGACTAGGCGAGCCAGGCTCGGCATCAGATTGAAGTATACCAAGAGATTCTGAACGAGCAGTGCGGGATGCCAGGTTCACTGACACCTTCATTTAACGTTTAGTCGCTACTGCTCGAAACTTCCTTCCATTCGGAGTTCAAGCGTGACTTAGGTTGTATAGAGAAGGATCTCAAGATACCGAGGCGTGGAGTGCACCGGCAGCTTGGAGAGTGAGGTCTCTTACTCCGTTCTCGTGGTAGGGTTAGGGCGTGTACATGCCCGAGCTTGGCGCGTCAGGCACAGACGCCAGCACGAGTCGAGCAGGGCACTTTGGCCTGTCGAGGCCCAAAGCATTGATGCACCCTGTCAAATGTCAGCTGGACCAAAACTATGCCCTTTCACACACCCCGACACTCATATTCCCTATCTGACGCTTCTCCCTCTCACGATAATTACTACGCCGCTACCAACGCCATTTACAGTGCCGGCCAGACCGTGAACTCCGTCGGGTCGCCCACGAGCAACTGGGGGCAAAAGCAGCAGCAACAGCAGCAGAACAACTACTTCCCCTCCGACCAGCATCCCTATCAACTACCTCAGCCCAACGGCAATGGAATGACCATTCCCTATCGCGCCGCCCCTCCTCCGAACGCTGCGTCCAACCAAGCACCCCACGAGCCTCATTCCTCACAATACCTCCATTCACGGCGGACTTCGACCTTGAGTGGACAGGGTCACGATCTACATCTACCACAGTCGGGCGGCGTTATGAGCGACGTACACCACTACGGGGCGCCGCCCTCCTACGCCAGCGATAATGTCTCCATAAATGTCCTGCCTTCCACCCCGGGGCACCCGCCTCCGAGCGCCCCTATGCCCGGCTCACTACAGCCAGGCGGCCAAGGAGCCAGACCACAGATGCTGAGCAGCAACAGCGCGGCGCCCCAGCTTCCTTCGTTACCCAATCTGCCCCAGATATCTACGCAAATGCAGCAGCAACAGCAACAGCAACAGCAACAGCGGCCAGCCACTATCAATCACACCCACAGCTACTCACGATCAAGTCCTGGTTTGATGGAGCAAACGAAATACAAACCATTCACCAGTACTCCTGAACAGAATAAATATGGCTCCCCCGCCAACTACGTTCCGCACACGCCGCAAGGGCCGCCTTCGTACTCACCGTTGGGTCTGGCGGATATCAGGCCACGAGCCGACACGACTTTGTCCGACAACATACCGTTCAGTCCCCCTCTGACTCAAGACACCGATATAATGCAGTACCCGACCACGAGCAACTATGTAGCTCAGTGGCCCATGTACGCTGCAGACTGGTGCAAGTGGCCGCCGAGATCGAACACAGGTGCTGTTGGGAAAGTTGCGATCGGAAGCTACCTCGAAGATAGCCACAACTACATACAGGTGCTGGATGCTTCAGTAGCGCAGCCCGACCCCGATAATCCAATGGGTGATCCAGGATTCGAGTTCACCAAGACCGCCGAAGCAACTCACGCATACCCTGTAACTCGGATACTGTGGGAGCCACCATCCTCCAATAAGCAAACTACCGATCTACTCGCAACCTCTGGAGACCATCTCCGCCTTTGGTCTCTTCCTGCTGATCCAACGGCCTCCTACTCTAGCTCGATTTCACGCAAAGATCACCATATACAAAAGCTTTCTCCTCTAGCATTGCTGTCCAATTCGAAATCTCCAGAACACACGGCACCAATTACCTCACTGGACTGGAATGTAGTACAGCCTTCACTCATCATCACTTCGTCCATCGACACCACTTGTACAATATGGGACATTCCTACTCTGACTGCCAAAACCCAACTCATTGCTCACGACAAGGAAGTCTATGATGTCCGGTTAGTTCCTTTTCGCTTGTCAATCTGATCACATACTGACGTCTGGTAGGT
Organism: Cyphellophora europaea CBS 101466; assembly: GCF_000365145.1. Classification (NCBI taxonomy): domain Eukaryota; kingdom Fungi; phylum Ascomycota; class Eurotiomycetes; order Chaetothyriales; family Cyphellophoraceae; genus Cyphellophora; species Cyphellophora europaea. The sequence goes on from NW_008481812.1 coordinate 612,629, forward strand.
TCTGCGCCAATAGCGTTGATGTCTTCGTCTCATGTGGCGCTGATGGTTCCGTGCGCATGTTCGACCTTCGCTCCCTCGAGCACAGCACCATCATCTATGAGCCATCAGAGAAAAATCTTGGCGATAAGAATTGTTTGTTGCCCTTAAAATCCCCCTTTCCTCTACTGACGCTTCAATAGCCAATGTCTCGCCCGAGAACCTTTCCTCTTCTCCCACTCGCTCCGGACCCTCCGCTCTTGCTAATCCACCACCCTTGCTCCGCATCGCGGCCTCTCCGAACGATGCCCACCTACTTGCTACCTTCTCACAAGATTCGTCTGTGATCCGCGTTCTTGACGTCCGCCAGCCTGGCCAAGCACTTCTCGAACTAAAAGGCCACGCCGGTCCTGTCAACTGCATAGAGTGGTCCAACACCCAGCGTGGCCTACTGGCATCCGGCGGCGATGACTGCTGCGTTCTTCTTTGGGACCTCATGACCGCTGTCAGCAACAATACTGGTGTGACAGGGATGCCTGCCGCGCCGGGGACGCAGCAGGTCGCCGGTGGGACCGCGCAGGGTCAAGGCACTGGCCAAGAGCGGGGGCCCAGCGCGACGTGGGAGTGTGGCTTCGAAGTTAGCAACTTGACCTGGGCGCCGAGCCAGGGAGCGCTAGGTGTATGTGGCGGCAGAGGCTTCTGGGGCGTGTTGTTATAGCGTGACAACCGCCGCGAGCTCACTCTATCCGAATGGCATTCGGCCATGATAGGGGGACGAGAAGTCGATCGGGGTCTATCACTCGGATGATTGAACCTCCTCGGATGATGGTGAGGCGTCGGTGCACAGTGCGTGCAAATGAAAAAATGGGCGACGGCGTAGGTAGGCATAGCGATGGCGCCTTTTTTGGGGGGTTCTTTTCAGGCACACACGAGCACGTTTTTCATGCTTGACTATACATATGGCACGCGACGTGGTCGGCCTCTCAGCCACGTTGACGATGACGACGACGCTACAGAAGACGACGATGACAAGCGACAAGAGACAGGGAAGATGTGTCGCACTGTTTCCCGAAGCCAGGTTGTTGTTATATCGTCACTCGTTTCTTTCCCTTCTCCTCTGCGTCCCCCTGCTGTGCTGTACGTAATTCTTCGCTCATCGTCTTCGCAAATGTCTTGCTTGTGAGTTGCCAGTCCCAAAACTGCTACGATGCCGTACTTGTCTCCTCGCCTTGGTTAGCCTCTCAGAGGCGAGGCAGGGCAGGGACACGAAGGCAGCTATCTATCACGCTGGGGGAAACGCAAAGGAGAAGCCGGTGAGCAAGGCGGATGGAGAGTGCGGACGCACACTGCGGGGCCTTAGGGAGAGAGAGAGAGTGTGTGTGTGCCATCTTGATTTCTTTAGAATATTGTCTGCCAAGGTATGTTACAGACAAGACCATAAGTCGTGACTCGTACAACGGTCACTTATGTACGCGACACGAGAAAGTCCGGGCCTGGGTCATCGTCGTCGCTGTCGCCTGGGTGGGCCAACTTGTTTTCCGCGGCACCGGCACCGGCAATGGCCGGCTTCCTCGCATGCTCCTTGCCTTCGTCGGTAGTATCGTTGAATTGCCTCAATGTGTCCTGCAAGCTCTGGTTGCTGCCCACGCTGGGACTTCGGAAATGATGGCTTCCTCCTCCATTCAACAGATCTTGAGGCGGGTCGCCTGATTCGTCATCGGTCTGCTCTTCGACGCTCGTCTGTGGCGGTAGTTGGGCTGGTGGTTCAGGTAGCTCCTCGCCTGTTAGGATTGTGCGAGCCCGGCGTAAGGCGGCTAGCTCGGCCCCCAGACACACCATTAAGAGTCGCCAGTTCTTTTCTTCAGCGACGGCAATGTCTGTCTTCAGGGAGGCCATGAGCTCGTCGAGGCTCTGAGTGAGATGGTCACCGGTCGCGGGATCGCCAGCTTGGACTCGCTGTCGGAGGCCTTTCTCGAATGCGTTGATCCGCTCGGTTGCGGCGCGCCATAGTTCGGCGCCTTGCTGGAGGGCTTGCTGCTCCCGCTCGGCATTGGTCCTTCGCCGCTCCAACAGCGCCTGCTCGGCTGTCCATTGTTCCTGCGCCATATCGAGCGTGCGCCGGTCGGCTTTGAGGGCGTACATGCCGCCACGAGTCGAGCGGGTTTCGTCGTAATTAGAGAGGCTGCAGGGTACAGGAGGGTGGCGCAGGAACTGCCGTACGTCTCGCTCGATGGTCGACAAAGAATGGCGGTAGGAGCTGAGATTGGATTCAACTGTGTTCTCATACTGTTCGGCTTGAGCAGTGAGGTGCCGATGCCTAGTCCGGAGCTCAAAGAGATGTGCCTCCAATTCGTGAATCTCTTGTTCGACCTTGGACGCTTCGGAGCGGAGGGCAGCGGCACCGGCGGTGGGTTCTTCACCCTGTGCAGCTTGCATCGCCACGTCGAGCGATTTTCGCTTCTCCTCGTATCCCTTGCTTTTCTGTAAGGCTTGCTCGCGGCTGTGCGCTTCGGCCGCTGCAATTCGTAGCTCTTCGCCCTTCAACCGGGCAAACTCCTGCATGGTCTTCGTAAGACCCCTTCTTGCACTTCGTAGCGAAGGCTTCTTCGGCCTGGGCTGCCTGATGGGCATCGTCTTGGGGCCGAGCTCATGCTTGTGTGTCGGCGTGAGCGAAGGTGTAGGTGTGGGGCTACCGAAGGAGGAACCGTCATCTCGGGGCTCTTCAGGAATGGTGGCCTCCAATGCGTCGGACTGAGCGTCGATCAGACTCTGTAGTGCTCTTTCAAGAGATTTGGCCGCTCGTTCAACAGGCAGGAAGGGGTCATCATGGTGAACAACAGACGCGCTGAGTGGGGCGGTTTGGAGTACGCTGCGTCCAGCATACGCTGGGGACACAGGAGAAGTCGTGGTCGAGTCTCTTAGGGAGATATGGTTGGAGGAGCTGCTGGAGCTGGCACGACGAGGGGACTCATCTTCGTACTGAGGCAGGACATTGGAAGGAGAGTGAGGGAATATACGTTCGATAATTGACTTATTCATGTTGGGCCGATGGACTCCGTCTCCAGGGCTGAGATGGCGACCCGGGTGGGATAAACGATCAGTCCAGCCTTCGAACCGAGAGGTCAGACTTCATACTGTCCAGCAGGTCAGCTGCCTCAGTCAACATTATACATGGCATGAGACGACGTCGCGTGCACGGTCCCGGTTCTCACATGCGCGTCGTTCGCAAGGCTACGAGGCTGTTTGATACGAGGTCATCGATTGGCTTGACCCTTTTCATACTCATACTCATGAAACCAAATCGGTGGACATCTATTCGCTTTTCTCCATGCACATTGACGGGGAATTCGGGAACACTTCGCAGACCCTCCCACCGCATACCTCTCAGTCCCGACCGCAAGAGGCTAGTATGATTGCGTGACGAACGAAACCTCGGAATTTGTTCTGATCGTAGTCTCCGTATAATTCCCTTACTCTGAGCATGCCGTGCCGAGCGCCCAGTCCGCTTGAACGCTGTACATCTAACCCAAAAGAATCAATCGCTTCGTGGCGTCTGTGCATGTACGCCTCACCCATACGTTCTCAGCCACCCAGCGTTCACGTGAGTGTTATGATCCTCTCACCCTCTCCACCGTCAGCCTTCTCGACCGCATCACCGTCGTCTTTGTCCTTGCTATGCTCTAACTTGATACCGCCACTGTTCTTATCGAACCGGACCGGTTTGAACTGATGCCAGCAATTCGGCGCCTCGAGCACATACCGGCCCATTGCCTCCCGGAACCGCCTCTTGTACTCTTTCGGACTTGTTACCGTAGGCCGATTCTTCCCTCCGCCTGCGAAGCCTCTATCCTTGATCCAGCTTTCAAGTTTCTTGTCCCAAGTATAAGTGCGAATGCAGTCGATGATGCCAACGACAAGTTCCTTGCGAACTTCATCAATCGCAATCATCAAGCTGTAGTCCATGACATTCTGTCGCGCTAGAAAGAGCGTGTCGTTGTGCACCGATGATCGCAAGAGCTTCTTCGAGTGCTCTCGAGCGAAGAGCGGGGATTCGTAGATGAATTCCACCATATTCTCGTCCAATAACACCTCATTGCGTTCGCCGGTGGCATTGATCTTGCGGTTGCGCATACTGCCTTTCAGATCAAATATCCGGGTTGGCGACCGATCATAGAAGAGGTTTTCCATTAGCAGAAGATACCAGTTGTACTCGACGCCGGTAGCCGTGTTCTTGATGATGATCTGATAGAAGCCGAGCATCTTTGCAATCACGGAAGGGAGCTCGTGAAAGAAGGCCTCTGACATGATCTGGAAATAGTTCGGCGCAAACTTCAGGAAAGACTGCGTCTCAATCGGTGACAATGACTTCAAAACAAAGCGATCGTCGAGCGTCTTGAGGAAGAGAGATTTGGTCTTGCCACCTTTACTATCCCATTTCAGACAGCGAGAAAGCGACTCGACAATCCGTTCCTGAACACCACATTTGCGCCGCACGGCATCGAATTGCTCGGCGAAGAAGATTTTGCATAACATTTTCGCCGGGCCTTCTGCAAACTGATATTTGAGATGGGTGCCATCACGACGTAGAAGTGAATGCATCACATCCGCCTGAGAATCGCCATCAAGATGTCGATGGCCAAAGATTTCTTCACTCTCAGGTGGGAACTCGCGAGTTTGCAGGTCATGCAGTTTCTCTTGATAGTCATCCGAGTTCAAGGCAAAGGCAATTATTGAACTGGGCTCATCTTCCCGCACAACAATATCACAGTCGGCGAAGACGTGTTCCGAAGCTCCCATGGGATATTCCAGAGGCGCCCATCCAGACGAAGAACGCTCTGCCCAGAAGGTGGTCAGCATCTGCATCAAGGACTTCCTCTCATGCTTCGGCAACTCTTTGAACTCCAGGTCTTCCTGCGACAAGCGAAGTAGATCCTCTGGCGAATCAGGAAGGAAAATTTGTTCACCATCATCCTCAAGATCACTCTGATCTTCGACGTCCGACGGTGCGTGGCTTGACAGTTGCAATTCTCCCTCGGTCTCGGTGGCTTCGGTATGAGTGTCATCTGCGTGGGAGCCTTTATCGTCGGTTTGAGAAGGATCTGTCTCTTGATGGCCTTGCGCAACAGGTGCAGTCTCATCCTCTGGAGGACTGCGGTCCAAATCGAAGATGCCTATGTCATGTGGCTCATCTACAGCTTCGTCGACATCCTTGTAGACCTCGACGATTGGCTTCGGGGCGGCTAGAGGGTAGACACGCGATTGTCTGGTACGCGCAGCGCGGAGTTTCCTCTCCCTCACCCTCTCGCGTTCAAATTCTCGGCTGAGCTGCTCGAAGTGCTTCGCCAAATTGGAGACTCGAGAATCCTTCTTGCTGCTGATTGCTCGTGGAATGAAGGACTGGCCTTTGTGCTTGAGCTTTGTGAGCCCAAAGCGTTCGGAGAGCTTTTTTTCGGGTGGATTGTCGTCGTTGGCTGGGGGATTTTGCTGCTCGCGGCTCTTATCTCGATCGGATCCAGATTCGTTGGAAAAGTTCAAGGGAGAAGCGGTTCTCGCATTAGGAGGCATATCCTTCCTGGTTAATACCGATCCTGCTGGAGTCGAAAGTGCCCGAAGTAATGGTGGTGTTGACGTCTTGATACTGGCACTTCGCTGCGGCGGAGCCAAAGTCTTGTCCGCATTCGCTCGAGGCGTAGCCATGGGTGAGACTGGTGCTTGAATAGCCCTATCTGGACGTGGCGTCTTAGGCTCCTCAGAATTGGCCGAACCAAAATTCAGTTGCTGCAAAGGTGGAGTGCTAATATTGCCAATTGACGACACGATGCCCGGGCTAGCGGGGGACGATTCGCCGTTCGACGGGACGGCCAGGTCCAGGTGCTTCATGTCCTCTGGACCTCTTGGGCCGTCATAAACGTTCGGCAACGTTGTGTTGGAGGCATCGCTGTCAAAATTGCTTAAAGACTTTTCTGCCTGCGGCGGACTGGCATGTGCTTCCAAGATCGATTGAAGGACGGTTTGCGTTTTCTCGGGAGACAGTGTCGTTGTACGCTTACGCATCAGCGGTCGATCGTCGCTGCTCTTGATTTCATCCTTCTCATCAAACACCTCCTCTACCGGTGGAGTGATGGCGCCTTCATGATCAGATGTCAACGACGTTATCGAAACATCTCGATCTAAGAAAATCTTCTTTAGCTGCAAAGTTGCAAGCCGCCTGATATCCTTTTCTGACGGCAAGAAATTCTGCTCGAATTCTGCAAACGCAAGGTCCCATTCTGCAACCTTTTCCTGAGTTGTCCGAATCGCTCGATTCAGAGGAATGATCTCCCAGTGTCGAGAATTTGAGTACCTTTCTTGAAGCTGCTTAATCAGCATGGTGTGGTCTTCATTCGCTTTCTTCGTCAGTTTTTCAATCTCTTCTTTGCATGCGTCGCCGTTCTCAGGTAGAATTGCCTCAGCGTTGATGCTCTTCAAGCGCAACTTCACAGATCCCATGAACCTAGTAATGCGATGCTCGATTCTTGTAAAGACTTCATTGCGGAAGCGTAGATCATTGTCAACCTTCCAGGTCACCCGAAGCCGCGGCACTATGATCTCAAGCAAGTCGATAGGGTCATAATGAATTCGGAGCGCATAGTCTTTGTAACCAAAGAAGCGAAGATGATCTCTATGCAGGTCGTGAGGACACATGCCAGCCCGAGCATGAAGATCTGCGCTCCAAAATGAAAGCTCCAGATATTTTCCGAAAGAGTACTTCCACGTACTGGCGGACATCGGAGTGACGGTGGTCTCGATACCACATATCTTGCACTGACTCCACATGAGAATTACTTCCTCTAGTCCTCGCATCTTTGCAGGATATGGTTGAACGAACACAGATATTTGCGCTTCGCCGTGAACGTATTGCCGATGATGCTCGTACATTTTCTTGTCACAGGAGCTTGACGCACAAGCTTCCTTCGCATCCACACATAAGCCTTCGACGTACTGCCCAAGCGTGCAATCGGCTTCAAAGTCGTCATGAACGTGCTCTCCATAGAAATTGAAGGCTAATAACTCTGGTCCTGTACATGGCACAGATGTAGCCGTTGCGACAAGACTGAACAGTACTACGATGTTCTGGTGAGCATAGGGATCGAAGAGATTTCGGTTGCCCGACAGATATGTCTCCCACTGTCTCTTTTGAGTTTCGTAATTATGCAACGCCTTGTCGTACTCCGAGTCATGCACAGCATGGATGATCTCTCGGACCTTCTTGCTTGCTCCAGCTAATGGGGCATGGAGCATGTCGGGCTGGATGAGGACAAACTTTTGAGCCTTTGACTTTTCGTCGAGAGACTGCTCTTCAGTCATATCCTGGTCACGAAGGCGCTTTAGATACGCTACTCTACGTTCGAGCTCCCGGGCCTTCATGAGTAGGTAAGGTTGCATGAACTTGACGAAAGGCGACGCCGACAGGATCCTTGTTTGGTGTTTCTCGACCATGTCCTCGTAAAACATTGGAACAGGTACGTCGTCTGGGATGTCTGCAGACTCGGGATTGTCGAAAGATAGAGCTGGGGCTGCGGAAGATCGCTTAAGGTCGCCCTCTGCACTCTGGCTTGAGGTGATGACGTTCGCATTGAACGAGCCCTCTTGCGCGGATGTCAGATGTTCTTGAGGCTGGCGAACAGATGTGTCGTTTTGCACAGGTGCTCCAATTGACGTTTTAGCCGAGTGCTTCACGTCCTTCTCACTGTGTGAGTTCGGGATCATCGCCCATTCATCGCGCATTAGGCATGTTTCCAGCTTTAAGTTGTAGACAACGTAGACCATGAACTCTGTGATTCTCTTGATCTTCGAGAGCATTTTCCTATCTGCGCCGCGGATGGCAATGGTGCAACCCAATTGTGGAGGACAACCAGAGAGATAAATGTAGTTTTTCTTGCGTCCTTCTGCCACAAAAGTCTTGACCTCGAAAGACTCACACGTCCCAAGCTGTCCTGACGACGTGCTGAGCTTGTCGATTGAATGGACAATCCTGGTCCGTGTGCACCTCGACACAGCTTCAAGGACGGAGGGCTTCACATTGAATATGGTCGCGATACGCGATTCATTGAGCAGCTCCAGGGCAAGACCGGAAACATTTCTTTGTGCGAGAAGGACATCAGGCTTCAAGGTGGCTATCCTGCCAATCAGGTTCTCCAGATACTCGCGTTCCTGGCGGATGACGGGATCCAGGCTCATAAAGTGTTGCTCATGCCGGGCGTACTCCAGGGCAAAAGTAATTATGAGGATTCGTGGCGACATGATGAGCCGACGCATGCTTTTGAGGGCCACATTTTTTGTGAAGATGAGGCCTGAGATGTAAGACGTATCGCCCGGGCGTCCGCCTGGCACTTTTTTCAGTTTGACATAGTTGCGAATATCTATGTCATCACCAGCGGCCACATCTGGGTCAACATCGTCGGTGGCTCGTAGGAGAATCGGTACCAGTGCTTCTTCCCAGCTTGAAGTTTTCGGCATTTCGGCATCTCTCAGCAGTTGCTGGAGGAGTTTGTGCACATGTTGAATACTGGCTCTGTTGAGTTCCATCGCAGGAGCTCCAAGACCATGCATAGAGGCGCTGCGAATCATTCTATTGACTCTGGCGAACTGCTGCGGCTGAATTGGAGTTGATGGCGTATCATCACCAGCGCTACCTCCGTTTAGAGCGATGTGAAGCCGCTCTTTAGTTGTCCTCGGTGTTGCGCGCTGGTGAATGCTGCTTGCCACGCTCAAATTGCGTCTTCTCGAGGGTCGAACAGCATCCCTGTCGCGGGCACTTATGATACTCACGTCGTCAGAGTCGCGATTGAGGTTCAGAAATCCACCAATATTGCGATCACCCATTCGAGAGCGTCCTTTACGAACAGCTGCGAGTAAGCCCGCCATAGCACCCTTCTCTCCGTCGCCGACGCTTCTTGAAAGTTTTTCAGGGCCGATGATGGATTGTTCATCACCACTTGATGCATCGTCCGAAAGGTATTGGGCCAGGTCCGGATCGATAATGCTATCACGGTGGAACATCTTCGGGTCTTTACTGATGTCCTCAAGCGTGCGGCGCTGAAAAGGCGCCCGCTCATCATGATATGCTTTGTAGCTGCGTATGTGTTGATGGCGTGAATGATGCCTCTTGTGACCGTGTCCGATGGAATGGTTGTGTTTTAGCGACCGGGATGAACTTGGCCGGGGTAAAACGCGATCCAGGGAATCGAATTCGAGTACTTTGGAAGACCCATCTCCTTCATACGCACGTCTAACGGGGAAGTTCATTGTTGGCGTTTTGGCCATATGCTCAAGAGAAGACTTGATGGATATGTTATCGTCATCGAACCTGTGCGCAGAACGCAGTAGTTGTGCCGTGTCCGGGGTGCGTGGCCTCGTCAACGACTCCGGAATGGCGATGCTTTCAACATCAGAAAAGTCTGAGGAATCGTCATCGTGAGAGAGGATGATGGCTTCGCAGGGCTTGCAGACACGAACAGGTCCACTCATTGCGAAATGCGCACCACTTACAGCCACGGTACATTTGTTGTCAAAGATCTGTCCGCATGTACGGCAGTGATGCTTTCTTCGAAAAGTTGTAAACGGCTCGCCACAATGAAAGCAATCACGCGCGTTCTCATCCCGCATCCAGAACTCCCGATTAAGCAGTTTGCTGCGGAGCTTGTTGACAGGTCTTGTGAAATGTTCTGCATTATGTTCCTCGGGAGTCCCATCGAGTCTGCCTTCCCCTCCAAGCTGGCTCGACCGCGTGGGCCCCGAATCTGTAGATGAGGCCTGCGAGGTTGCAAAGCCGGGAAGCCGAGATTGGGGGACTCGCGCAGTATGTTGCGACCCGCTCTGCGATAGCGTGATTGTTGGCTGCGCTCCATCGTGATTCAAAGTAGCCTTCACCGCAGCTGGACTCTTTGACCTCTCGGCATGGGTACCCAGAAGATGCAGCGGGCTTGCCTTGGCATTCTGCGATTTCGAGACCAAGCGTTCTTGCCGTCCCTCGCTTGGACGATGCACAGGCCTGTCGTCCTGAACAATGATTGGTGAAGCTGGCGCCGCAAGGACACGGGCATCAGTGGAAGCCTCTGATAAAGTCCTCATGTGGCTGTTGGATACAACTGCACCAGCGTTCATCGGCATACTTGGAACATGCATCGGGGATTGAACCCGAGGCTCGTGCGGAACCCGATCGACCGTTTCCTTGCGAGTTTCTCGAACCATGCTAGCACTTCCATCTGCTTCCTGCGCTCGAGGTGAATTGGGGGCAAGATCTTCTGCCTGTTCAAAGGTAGATCCACTGCGGGAATGGCTGACTGTTGGACCTTTATCGGCGTAGATGGTCATGCTCGTTAACATAGGGTCGACATGTGCAGGTGGAGCCGGGCTAGTTGGCGACCTGATAGACGGCGAGTGAACGGAGACTTTGCTGATACTCGTCGCTTTGGACGAGATTTTCGTCGCGTGCATTGCCTGCAACTCTGGTGACTCGGCTTCATCATGGAACTGACCACGTGGCGAGTGAATGGTTGAGAATTTATTGGAACTCGTTTTCGAGGTCGGACGTTCCAGACTAGGTCCAGATGTTGACGAAACATCCCTCGACTCTTGCTCTTTGGACACTCCCACAGTTGCCTTCAGCTTATTGTATAGACCCGACAGTCCTCCTTGAAGATCACCCGTTAATGTCTTGTTCTCACCTTTCGACGCAGAACTAGGCGGTTCGGTATACTCATTGAAGACCGTAAGGACTTGGGACTGAGAAGCCGCGGAGTGGATAGTGTTTAGCGCCTCGTTCAGAGCATCTTGATCCAAATCCGGTGTGATAGAAGCCTTTGAGTCCCGACGCGTGCGGCGGCCGAGAGGAAGGAATACGGATGAGGCGGACGGGCTCGGTGGTTCTTGCGGCGCAGTTGCCATTATGCAGTCTGGCCCGGAGGCCTGCCAACCTCACAATAGGGTCCTGATTGGGCTTGCAGCCTCATGGTCGAAGGGGCGCGGTCATGTCTACTTGAGATACAATGTGGCGGTTCGAATCGAAGCAGTCGATAGGACGGCAGTTGGTGCCAAAATGTATTGATCGTCCCCTCCCTTGACTGTATTCTCGGGCATTTGGTGGTATACCCAAAGTACGTCACCTACCACGTGACTGTGAGCTGATCTAAGCTGTTTTGGTCTTAGTTGGTCAATGTAAACGCGGTGCACGGCACGCGTTGGGGGGGCATCGCCGGATCGAAGCCGGGGCATCATGCAAATATCAGGCTTGAGCCTTGTTGACTACTGCCAGATCAAGATCAATCTGAATCAACTTCGCCGTGATTGCGTTCGGGAGCTAACCATAATTGCGTGACCGAACATCGGCTCCACGAACGCGGCCTACGGCTGTTTAGACTCCTCTGCTTGCTGCGCGTCTGACGCACAGCATGAACAGGCACTCTTTTCAGCAGTCTCGGCCGTATGACAATCTCTGCACATGACTGAGGCTGTGACTATGACCACGCCTCCGGAGGCAAATCTTACTTCCTGCGACTCCTCCCTTCCACAACAGCGCCTGGAATATGAACTGGGTTCATTCGCGACCCAGGTACAAGACATCCGCCCAAGGCAGCAAAAGAGCACAGCGAAGAGCTCGGGCGATCTGAACGCGGCTACCGCCACGACTCCCGCTGTTCGGACAGCGTCTACTGTTTCTGCATTGCAGGTTATTCAGCAAGGGGGGTTGAACAGCCGCTCGGGTGCGAAGCTGGAATCTAGCGACGGTGCTGCACAGGCTATCAAGAGACGGGTTGACTATTCGTCTGGGAACGACAGTCCCGCTTCGAAGAGGGCCAGGACTGACCACACAGCCTCGTCTCAGCTCTCCTCACGAATTGGAGAGTATGAAGCTCCTCGAAGCATTATCGAGGATATGAACAGTCCATATGTAAAGCATGCAAGCACTCCCCAACAGGTCAGCAACGGGACAAGCAATTCCAGCACGGAGCAACTACGATCTGGCGCACTCAGAAAACTTCGGAACATTTGGCACGACGAACACTATGGGATTCCAGAAAAATGGCGTGTCATGTCGATTGACGTCAAGATAGCCCTACCTTATCTCAACCTCTGCCAGCAGGCCAAGGAACAAGGTCTTCCGCTCGCATGGCTTTGGGTAACCGAGCCATGCTATTTGGAAAAAGCTTGCAGAAGTGAGGGCAAATTGTCTTTCGCTTCCATTGAAAAGGCTAGCCTCAATATGAGGCGTGCTAAAGTCTTGCCCCGGCCGCCTCAATCTGGTACCAGGAAGACGGACTCGTGCACAGAAACCCTTCCCGCCCGTTCAGGAACCCTGGCTGCGAATGCTGCAAAAGAAAGCGTCAACCACAAACCTATCCCTCGCCGGCAAACTCATGTCTCAAAGGAACAGATGCACATTCTGGATTCGTCACATAGCCATTATCCACCTTTCCCAGGTCAGGATGTCCGACCAGGATCAATACCGCTCAAGCTGCTACACAATTTCACAACCGAGGCGAACGAGAGTGCGCTGTCCCGCACATTGGAAGCGCAGCGTCCACTCAGCCCAAGTCAACAGCCTGTAGACGTCGCAAAACCGACGCAAAACTGCGAGGATAACCATGAACTGCTGTCTATGAGCGACAGCACTCAGGAAATTTCTGCAAGCCAATGGCCTCCGAGTCCCGAGCTCCCCCAACAGCCCGTCATCAACTCGCTTGAGGAGCCAACCTCGTCGCGTCCGCCATCATTATCCCCAGTCCAAAGAAGTCGCCAGAAGCCGAACCATATACCTGCAGACAGCTCTCCTGTCGACAAATGCCCAAGCACTGTATCAGATATAGCCCAAAGTACAAGTGATGAAGATTCTTCTGCTTCGGCCTCCTTGAACGGGGATGATCCTGTCGTCAGCAATAAGAAGGCGGAGGAATGCCAGAGTGAAGATAGGGGAAGGAAGACTAATCTGCAGGCTCCAGGGCGTACGATTCCCGCCTTGGGTAGTCCCGAAGCAGGATCTGAGTCTCTTTCCCCTGTGCCATCCACGTCCTCCTCTCGTGGCGTGAACAACGCTACTGCAGGCCGACAAAGCTCTGAACAGCTTCACTTCAGTGCTCAGAGTGCAGTTGAGGTGACGCGAACTCCCTTTGTCGGAAGACGAGGGCTGACAGAGGCTTCGAGAAAAATCGTCATAAAGGGAGCGAGCTCTAATGTTTCCGAAGTCGTCGACTCAACTTTCGTGCCTTCAACTTATATCGAAACTACGAACTGCAACCGGACTGAAAGTGGGCAAATACAGCCTGAACGGCCACGAACTACGACCAGCTTCCGTGCACCAGCCTCTCCTTCAAAGCAACTACGTTTGCCGGGAAACAAGGAGCCTACTCGCCCACTTGGTGTGCATCAAGCATCTTCTCCACGTGATTTCAGCAATGGGGCGGTTGCAAGTCATCTTCAAGCAGCTCGCGAGTATCGTCGCAGCGTTCTGAGACCTATCAGCAAGCCAGTGCCAACACAAAGTCAGGGCGTGGGAGCATTTGAGCATTCAGCCAAGGATCCTCCTAGTGCACCTATTTCGCAGACTTCGAACGAGGCCGGGCCCAGCGAAGATGACGCATCATCTGTGAAGAGAACATTGCCTACACCAACCACTTCACCGTTAACCAATCCTCACTTGATTAGCATGAACCACAACGAACGTGCCGATAGAATTCTTGACACTATAGCAAGCTCGAACCCGGCGCTAAGTGGTACATTCTCTCGATTCCGGGACGCCTATTCAGACTACAAAGGTACGCAAAAGCAATTCGAAGTAGCGTGTCGACTTTTGCTAAAGCACAACTCACGACAACGCGTGCACTCATCTCTCTTGGACGATTTTGTGTTCCATTATACGCAGACCTATCCCAGCTACTTCGCTGAATGTCATGAATTAGGCGAGGAGGCTCTTCCATACGGCGACTTCTTCGACACTGTGCAGCCCACTCACATGAAGAGGATTATTGATTTTACTGCACTTGAACGCGAGAGTGGCACAAATGTCGCCCAGCCGTCCAAAGCGACTGCGTCAACGAACAATTTGCTCGCTTCACAGGGACCCAAAGGCAATAATCCTTTTCAGGCAGCGCAGGAGTCCTATGGTGGCTCAGATGCGTTCTGGTGCATCACTCCTGCCATAGCCAGCAAAGCCGATGCTTCACTCGCTCGGGAACCGGCGCTCCCTGGGCAAGATCTGACCTCATCTCAACATACATCGGTCCAGGAATGGATCTTGGCTACACGAGGCGAGTCACCTGAACTTGGCACTCCTGACATCGCTCGCTCGTCCAAATCGCCAAGAAGCTCATTGCAAGCTACCCCAGCCATGTCATTCAAAAGGTCGCCGCCCGTCGATGCTGAACATCTGGCAACCATCAAACGATCCAAATCGAACCCAACAGCTGCAGCCACGACCATAGCCGCCACAGTCGCCACAGTAGCGAGAACCTCGCAGAAACATCACGCAAGTTTCGCCACAGACACTCCATCTAACAACAAGACTGATCGACCTGCCAATCAGGCTGTTGCTGCTACTCCACGTTCAACACCAGCAGGTGCTAGGAGTCTTCCAGCTTCCTTCTCGGCTCATCGGAGTATGATGGACCGCACGGTTTCTGCTCCATCTGCAGGCACAGCCGTATCTGCAACCCCATCGAGACCACCTCGTCCGCCAGTCACTATTCGGCCATTCGCATATAAGGTAAAGCGCCATGCGCCGTCACAGAAACCCGCCGTTCCTCCAGCATCCGCGTCGCCCTTTGTGTTACCCTCTAAAAGCGCAGCGCGGCTGGGCGAATATTGGTGGAAGGATGAGAACACGCCTTTTAAAAAGTTTTTCTCCAGCTGGAATAAGCTGTACTCGGAGAAATCTCAGGATAGGACCCCAGCTGCCCAGGCTGGCGTGAATCCTTACGCTCTTGCGGACGTCACGCAATGGAGGAAGTAAACTATCAAATCTGAACGCCACGAACAACTGACGCATTCACTGTTGCACTGCTGTGTCTCGTTCCGCACTGCTATGAGCGCTTATGTAAGAAATCGGACAGAGGATCTAACGTGTACTAATAGCCATGTAAGACTGATGTCTATATGTTTTGTGGCAACTCTGAATCATAACCTGGAGTGGTTAGCAACCTGCGGCTCGGAAGGAGAGGCTCCGTTGAGAGGATGATGGCGGCGCGGTCTTCACGGTCGATGATGAGTTCTAGATGGGCCTTTGAACTTGCAGCTGTGTTGCACAGCGTTCATTCCAGCCACGCCCTCACTAGTGGTGCCAATGCCTCCAATAGCCACGGCTCCTGGAACGTCACTTCAGTGTCAAAGCCGTGGTCGCCTTCCCTCTCCAGCAAACAAAAATTAGCTTGAGGACCGGCCTGCTTCACCACCCGCTCCAGCGTTCGACTGTGCTCCACGGGCACCACACTATCCTGAATACCGTGCAGCACCAATATCCCACCCTTTGGAAATCTTTCCCCTCGTTGCACCCTCTCCAATGGGAACTGTCGCGCGTCGCCCATATCGAAGTAGTCTCTATACAAGCCATGCTGAATGAAGGCAAACATCAGCATGATTGCTGATAGCTTCGGATCTTCAGATAAGACAATCTTCTCCTTGGTGGGCTCATCCTCGCTGAGTTTCTTGATCATCGCGGAGCGTTCCTCCACCACCTCCATCCCAAGCTGCGGGATTTCGAACAGCTGTTTGTGGAAATGTTCCATAAACCATCGGTCTTTGATATCGACCATCGGGTAGGAAACGCATGCAGCGCGTACGCCTTCCGGGTGCGATAGTGCTGTTTGTAGGGCCAGATAGCCTCCGGCACTGTCACCAATGGTAAAAATGCGCGAAAGATCGGCTTTGATGGTGGACTGGATATTTGAGCTTAAAAAGTTGTGAAAGTCGGTATGCAACCAACACCAACAATCATCGATGTCGGCCAGGATATCCGAGACTGCAACCTCCGGGAGCAGGCGATGGTTGGGTGAGATGATGATAGCAGAATATTGAATAGCGAGATCGAGGAGGTAAGTAGGAAAGAAGGCGGGCAGGAGCGAGGATCCGGTGATCAGTCCGCCGCCGTGGAAGCGGAGGATCAGGGGGGCACCGGCAGGCTGAGGGCTGAGAGATTTGGGAATGAGGACGTCGAGATGAATGGGGTGCGAATGAATCGTTTTGAAGACGGCTCTGTGAATGTCGAAGGCTGCATAGCCGGACAAGTCCTCCAGGTTGTTTGGATCGTGTAAGACCATCGTGGCTTGGGATCTGGTCAAGACTCGGCGAGGATTAGCAAACAAGGCAACGAGTTATCATTCGAGAGTCGAACAGATAGTTGACTGCTAATGAAAGTGCATGTATATCACAAATCATCCTGAGACGGCTCAGATCGGCATTGACAGGGTACTAAGGTGACAACTAGGGCTTACTGCCACTGATCGCGCTTGGACTGATGGGGCGCGTTACGCAAGCTGCAAACGCGATGTACTCATTGGGTGATGCAAGGCCACATTCACGCACTACTTGACGAATGAACTGCGATCACGATGCCACATATGACGGACCAGTCAATTGCCTGATGGTATGCGTGCAGAAAGACAACAAAAAACCAGGGAACCAGGTCGCGCACCTAGGCCAGGTCGGATTTTGCCTGACAAGGCAAGGGGCAAAGATGCGCCGGAACGAGCGCCAAATCAGGTCTAGCACCGCCCGAAAATTGAGGGGCTGGTCGCCTCCAAGTCTTCACTTCTAGGCTCGTAAGGCGGCTCAAGGCTAGGCAAACGGGCAACCTCGATTGGTCCTGGCGTCGAGCTTCAGCAAGTGAAAGTGCAGCCTGTGCCAAGTCACCCAAACATGCCGGAGATTAAGGCGTCATCCTTTCTTGCACACTTCTTCATCTCCAATCCATCAGTAATTCCTTCGAGTTTCATCAATCCATCCGTGTCGCGCCGCGATCGCCATCAAAACAATGAGCTCCGATGATTTGGCGCTTGCCTCGCCGCCTTTGGACCACGACCGCCGCGAGTCGCTCAAACGCCCTCGCAGCGATAGCTCCGATGACGAGCCCTCTCCAGAGCCCATAGGTTACGCTCAGTCCGGTGTACGTTACGGCAAGGACTCTCTGGTGTGCGATCAGTGTGGAGTTGCGTTCCGAAAGCACTCGGATCTCAAGTGAGAAAATCTTTTTGCCTTATCGGCCTTTTTGACGCGTAGCTGACCGTCGCCCCAGGAAACACAACGCCCGCCACGCTCGTCAATACCGCTGTGTTGAGGAGAACTGTCCCCGCAGCTCCATTGGCTTTGCGACAATCAATGACCTCTATCGACATGAGAAATCAGTCCACGGCAAGCACGTAGGAAAGTCAAGGATGTACAAGTGCTTCGCTGCTGGCTGTGCTAAGGCGTCCAAGCTTTGGCCTCGCCTAGACAATTTCAAACAACATCTCATCCGCATGCACCCCAATGAAGACATCGACGCATTGGTCAAACGATCCGAGCAATGGCATGAGGATGAGGAAGGCAGCCAGGACGCCATGCAGCTTGACAACACCCAGGACTCAGTCATCTCGTCACTCCAGAATGTCAAGCGCTTGCGGTCTCCACCTCGCCTCTCTGGCCCTTCACACTCTGAGAGTGACCGTCTGCTGAGTGGTCCTCGATGGGACGTCACTCCGCCAACTACCGCTATCACTACTGAGCGCCGCCAGGACCTTCAGCAAATTCTTGCCAACAAACCACCGCAGACCAATGGCACGTCTGGGCCCACTCGCCAGCCTGGTGACCCCTATCGCCAAATTCAGCCGACCGGTCCTGATGCTAACCGTCACTCGCAACCCATGGGCAACCACCAGTCGCAACAACAGCACCCACACCGCGACAGCCAAATGACTGATCCCCCTCCTCTCGAGCCAGACGAGAACAAGACCATCTCACGCGCCGCTGAGGTCAGAGAACTCTCTTCTGAAGCTCGCTGTGGAAGTTGCCACCTAGCAGGTCGTCGATGCTACATTGACTCCGCCAATCCGCGCCACTGCGTCTCATGTCCAACAGAGAATCACTGCATTTTCCGTCGAACGGTTGTGCGGGAGGGGCCAGCGACTCACTTTCTATGGCACGAGTTGGTCGGCATCCACAACATTCCGCAGGTGATGCCTGCGCATCACCAGCAAATGATGGTGCAGCAACCTCAGCCGCAGCCACAAGGTCAGCCTCAGCCACCGGTGCAAATGCAGCCGCAACCTCAACCCCAGCCTCAGCCTCATCCTGGACCCCAAGCTCCGGTCCAGCTTCCACCCAGACAAATGGAGGTAACTGTTCAGCATGGAACTCCTAATCATCAGCCAGGCCGTCAACCAACCCCACATCAAACTCCCGTGCAGCAGCAACTACAGGGTCCTCAGAGTGCCGGCAGCGCGTCTCAGCCACAAAGCCAAGGTCCACATCCCCAGCCGTCTCAGTCTCAGTCTCAGCCTGGTCCTGCGGGACAATCACAGTAAGTGCAGACGGCCGCGATGCGACTTACACTGGTTCGAGAAGACCTCAGAACGAACCGGTCTCTAGCTACTTCGAATTCGACACTCAAATCTCAATGGGAATTTTTTGGAATGGAACATACGCACATCAAGTCAGACGCAACTTGCCCCGAACAACACTGCATAATCTTATCTTTACAGCATTGCTTATGGAGCGCGCGGAGGGCTCAGCGCTGACACGACTCGAGTGGTCTTCTCACATGCTCAAAATCGATAGGCGCAGAGATATGGACAATGCTAAGGGAGGACACTGGGAAAACGGCGCTTTGAGCTTTTGAAGTTCAATGACGGTATGGTCGTACTTTCTGGCTGTCTCATCAATGATAAGCTTAGCTCAGCAAGCTAGAGATTTCTAGCTCTAACTAGCAAACAAAAGCACGATGACACACGTTTGCGAATATGGCGGCCTATGAGATTCTCGTGTGACGTTTAGGAGACATTCGGTGAATCTTCCACCCGTTTGCCTTGATGCCTGCTTGATGCCTTACAGGTTGCCTCCTAGGCAACGACAAGACTGCACAAGGTAGAGCACAGGGAGTGGTCGACAACACATCGTCAGCAGGGACATCGATATCACTCTGGAAGAGCAGCGACTGTGGCTGCCATTGTCTTGAATTTCTCCACTCATAGACGAGTACCACAGCCAGATCACTCACCTTGGCATCGCGCATTCACCATCGGCGCTTTTATGTTGTCACACCCTGCATCGTAGACTGTTCACTATAGCATCGCATTCAGTGCACTTCGACAAAGGCCGTCTCCAGAATCTGGCGCAAGAATGAGAGATCGCTCACCACGTTCCCCGGGGCCCAGCCACACCCAGATAAGGCAGCGAGTGCGGGTGGGTCTCCATCGACCCACTTATTTTCCAGCCTTCAAACTCCTCGCCGTTGGAGAACCCGGAAACTCTTACGATGTCCCTGTGACGACATCATAGAGCAAGGAGCAAGTGCGACAGGAAGAAAGAGATTCATAGATTGCGTACAAAATTGGCGAAATGCGGCTCAAGGCAAGACGGCGCTCAGGCAACCAGCCGGTAATCAAAAGGCGAGCACGCTACTAGCACTACGGCGGCCGAGGCGGCCACCAGAGCAGCGACGCAATCACGTGCGCCAAGATACAATTCCTTAGCTTCGAGGACGCCATCTGGAACCCGTGCTCACGGCCGCTGTGTCTACACCCGCTGCAGCGTCCACAGTCGTCGTGCTCACATCGCTCTTTTGCCCCTTTCTTCACCCTGAAGCCGCCACCATGGTCCGTCCCCCGCCCCTATACGCGCATCATCCACAAACCCTACTGACAAACGCAACACACAGGTCTTCCTCTTCTCCCGCAACTTCCCCGACCGGCGCCTCGTGACCAGCGCCCTGCAGTCCTTCTTCGGCATCGGCCCGCTCGTCTCCCAACAGGTCATGGCGCGCTTCCACCTGCACGACAACATGAAGATGCGCGAGCTCACGCAGCAACAGGTCCTGGACCTGAACGCCCACTTGGACGGCATGAAGATCGAGAACGAGCTGAAGAGGAGTATTCTGCAGGATATCAAACGCTTGAGGGACACGGGCACGTACAGAGGCAGGCGGCATGCGATGAACTTGCCCGTGAGGGGCCAGAGGACGAGGAGTCAGATCAAGACCGCTTGGCGCTTGAATGCTGTGGAGCGGAAGCTGTGATTGGGGTGCTGGTTGAGAATCGAATGGGGAAGATTTTCTGGAACAGCAAGAAAAGGAGCCTGAGCGGTCGCTGTGGCGTCGTGTTTGAAGGGCGACCCCCGTTCTGGTTCAGGCTTCGCACCTATTTTCTGAAGATCCGCGCTTTCATGCCGACGGAGGGCAGAAGTTACGTCCTGGAGCACGTGCACCAGATGAGCGCAGACACCGACTGAAACCGCATACCCATCACACGGCCGGCGAAAGCGGTGATATTGGATGGGATCACGAACACGCTCGCCGCTGAGAGGCATCCTGCGACGTGAGAGACTGCACGAGGAAAGGAACGCGGTGTACCAAATCTGACCTGAGAGGTGGGCCCAAGGCGTTGCCGCGGGGTCTGGTGAACATGCTTGTATCAAAATGCTGTACAAAAAGTCAAGCATAGACGGAATACTTCGAGGGGAAATGCGAAGATAGATTTGGATTTCTTGACGCGGACATGAAGCTGTAAATGCGGCTCCAGGCTATGCCGAACCTCTCAATCTTTGGAGTCATGTAGCTATGCAAAAAAATGCCCAAAATGAACGCCGGACGCAATCCACACGCGTCTCCCTCATTTCATGTATGGCCCACGTGTATGCTTCTAAGCTCTACCCAATGCACTCCCCCGACCTCCCTTCCCTCCCCAGCCCATCATCCCTCAGCCTCACAAATTCGTCGTAACAGTCATACTATTGCTATGCACCAACAGCGTCGGCGGCAGCCCCCCATACAGCACCTCCAGATTACTCACGTAGCCCAGACTGTCGCCCTCGCTCTTGAAGGTGCCTTCACTGGGCGCCGGCAAAGTCGTCAGTATCACGGCCGTGTCCTCGCTGTTCTGCGCCATGAGCTCGTTGAGGATCAGGTGCTGTGCGCGCGCCGGCAGCGTGTTGAAGGAGAGTGGAATCGCGCCCGTCGCGGGGAAGCCGCTGGCTAGCGAGGAGGCGGCGGTGTGGCGGGAGGGAGAGGGGTCGCTGAGTCGTTGGTAGATGGAGATGCCGCCGGTTGCGGGTTGCTGTTGGGCGGACGCCTGCCGCCGCTTGGGGTGCGGTTGGTCTACGAATTGGATGGAGGGGCCGACGGGGTTTGCGTCCACGCCGTCGTCGGGTGTTTGCTCTGATGCCTCGGGGGTTTGAGGGCGCGTGCGTGGCGAGGTTGAGTCAGGAGATGCGCGGCGCGAATGCTTGCCGCCCCGGCCGCGGCGCTTGTTGTTTGGTTGGAGGACGTCTTCATCGAATTGGATGAGTTGTTGGGTGTCTTCGGTGTTGTTGGCAGCATAGTCGCCGCTGACGTCGCGCTTGTGCTTGCGTGCGGACTTGCGCGAGCTGGCTCGACTGCTCTTCTTGGACGAATGTTTCGACTTTGACTTTGCTGAGGGCGATTTTTGCGATGTGGAGGCAGTTGATGTGCCTTCTACTTCGTCTTCGGTCTCTTCGTCCTGATATGGTTCGTACTCGTCGTCGTCTGCATCGTCGTCCGGATCGGACCACTCTGAGTCGCTGGGGTGCGATGCGTGCCTGCTCAGCATATCGTCGTCTATTCGCGATGTGCGCATGCTCAGACTGACGCCGGCATTGGACAAGTTGCCGAATGACGAGCGCTTTCGCGGTCGGAGTAAGATTCTTCTGAGCCCTTCCATTCGTACAATCGAGGCATCACGGCTACCTCGAGGGCCAGGGCTACCCCACTGCACCTCGTCCGCCAGAGACAAAGCGTCTGCTGCCGAGATGTCCCCACTCTTTACCTTACCGCGCACTTGGTTCAGCTCTTTCCACCAGAGTTCATCTTCCAGTACTTTGTCCACTTGGCCTTCCGTCTCTGAATCGGCGTCATTACCATTGACAATATACTCGTATGATTTGATTGCGCCAGAGGCAAGACAGAATACTTGTATCTCTGCGTTGATACGAAGATTTTCAAGCAGGGAGGCGACTCGAATCCGCTCTTCTTCCAGATCGGACTCATACTCGACGAAAACGGCCACTCGAAGGCTGTAAGATCTTTTCCAAGATGGGACGGTGTTGAGAATACAACCAAGCTGTAGTATGAGGGTATAAGTGTCGAAATTGGTTGTCTTCACATTTTGGGTCTCCTCCGCAATCTCAGCCGACATTTGAATGGGCCAAAGATCGATGTACTTCTTTGTGTTCCCATCCTTGGCGTTTGGTAACTCTAGGTCGCTGAAGCCAGCTGCGATGGCTAGATTTGTTCGAAGACTGAGAATCATGTCTTCCAACACCATCACATAGCTCTGCACGTCTGTGCGTTTTTCTATCACACAAACATCGGTTGGCAGCTCTCCAGGTGGCTGACCGGCGCTCCTACGCCGTCGTGGACCCTTGGCCTCGTGCTTGCGTTCGGGAGGCGGGCTCGGTACGTCGACAAGAGGTTGCTCGCTGCGGAATTGCTGTAGATTGTATGCACCGAAGATGACAAGGTTTGGACGCATGCTGCCCAGTCCTGCAGAGAGCAGGATATTTCGCGCACCCCACTCGATTGATGGCGATATAGCTACATTGACAAAAGCCTTGATGTGAGAGAAATCAATGTACTTAGTCCATGCGGCCTGCTGTTTCCGTGCCTCGGGAACGGATGAGGCAAAATTCTGCGTGACAATGACATGGCCCAGAATGTATAGGCCACCCTTTTTCAGCGAGTTGCAAAACTGGATAAGTTTGTATCCTCGTCGCGGATCATTCACGAATAGTAAGATTTGTGGTCGCCAGAACTTCACATGCTCCGTCTTTAACCGTAGTAGATACTTTCGAACTTGGTGGTAGATCAGGACCTCGGAGATGGAGCCCCACGGTTTTGGTGGTGTCGTATAGTGTATTATGGCAATCAGCAGCAGAAGAATGCATATTGAACCAGATGCAGAAAGACCGTCCACGAAAAACATGCTGACAACACTGAGCACTGCCCCGAGTGCTGCTGTTCCCCAGTTGAAGTATTGAAATGACGGTCGGAAATTCGGCGCAGATCCAATCTTGAGGAGAAACGTTGCCACGTTCAATGCAAAGAAAGTCATAAGGTAGGCCATGGTGATCAGTGACGCGATCTGGTTGATGTCGAGTAAGAGCACTAATTGTGCTACGACGAGCGTGACGAAGATAGCCATCAACGGGTCGTCAGAGCGAGAGGTCCCTGACCCCAATAGTGAAACGCCGGGGATTATCTGGTCTCGCGCAATCGCTTGTAGCTGATTTGCGGGGCCTATAATGCCCATCAACGTTGAGAAGAACGTTGAAGCGAGTTCGCCAGCCAGGATAAGGATACCAGAGATGTTGGTGTCCTGGACAACGTTGACATTGCGGTAGAAGCTTTCTCGGGTGATGCTTGCGGCTAGAGAAACGATAACCAAGCTATAGGCGAAGAACGTAAGACCCATACCGCCGAGCGTACCTCGAGGAATCGATCTGCTTGGGTTCTGGAGGTCGCCAGACATGCTGGCACCGGCCAGAATACCACAGGTTGCTGGGAACAGGATGCCAAAGAGATCCTGGAAATTTTCATGACCCTTGATTCGGCTGCCTGCAGCGCCCTTCGTGAAGTGTGGCAATAGGTTGTCGCGCAACGTTTCCACACTGAGGCCTGTGAAGTTGACGTACTGCTTGGTGTCCTCGAAAGGGGTCCGCACAAGAGCCGACAAGGGTATGCTGAAAGTGGCAACAAGAAGGACTAGAAGTAGACCGTTGCTGACGCGGGCGAACAAGGAACTGCCTGCTAAGCATATAAGCACACACACCACAACCACGATGCTGCTCCACAGGTACTGCCACCAGCCGCCTTCAGGTAGTGTATTCGCCCAATTTCCAGACTTGGATCCAAAATTGTACATCAGACAATCAACCAGGCCGGCTGCGTTCAGGCCAGTGTTGAAAACGTAGCCCATGTATGATATGATTCCAATTGCACCCCCGAACTCTGGACCAAGAGACCTCGAGATCAAATAATACGCACCACCCCCTCGCACCACTCCATTTGAAGCTACCGCTGAGATGGACATTGTTGTAACGAGGTTGATCACGTATGCTGCCACCAGCATGCCTAATATACCGACCAAGCCACTTTGACCAAGTACGAAGCCGAAACGGATGAACATGAGAATGCTAAGCACATTCAAGCTGACAGGTACAAATACGCCAGAAAATGTGTCTAGCTTCTGTGGACTTCGAACAGGCGGCGGCGGGACCTCCGACTTGGTCTTTTGTTCGTCAGTTTCGCTTCCTCCATGAATCAAGAAGTCTTGGTTGAGAGGGACAGTGTGTGTTCTGCCATCCTCACTTGTTTCGGCCAGTGCGGTTGGTGGTCGACTGTGGTCGCCAGACCCATCAGTAAGTAAATTGACCACCTGCTTGGCAAACCCTTGCCTCGAGATGCTTAAGTCTGCAGGCGGCGTCTGCTGGCCACTGAGGATCTCTGCTTCCTGCGTGTTTCGAACTTGTGGTTGATCAGCATATACTGGCAAAGATGGGTCCGAGCTTCGGCGCAGAAGCTGAGCTGCCTCATCGGTGGCGGTACGTGTCAAGAATGTCGGTCGCCCTCTGCGGGCGGGGCGATGCCCGCGGGTTGCGGCCGGCCAGTTGCCATCGGGTGTCGTCGACATGTTCACAAAGACAATATCCGAACCTGCTCAATACCTTCGTTGGGTTGCATCATTCTGTCGTCACCGGGACCCAAGCGAATCCGTTCGTTCCTTGGGAAAGATAGCCGAGCGAAGTCCAGGATGTGTAATGAGCCAAAGTCCCGCCAGCGAGTAGGATATAACGTAAAGATTCTTAGAGCAATCGCTGTTTCTTCTGTGAGAGCTGCTAACCAGCCAAGGAGGTCAGTTGTCGTTGCAAGATATCGTAAGATATCAGGTGTGTTGGCAGCAAAGCTGGAGTAGTAGAGCAGGAGAGGCGAGACAGGAATGATGCTCCAAGCGGAGTAGACTGCGCTTGGCGACTAGGCGTGGGGGCTTCGCCCGGATTGGCTGCTCACTTGATAAAGAAACTGCAGTTGGCGGAAACGGCATGTGCCTCTGCATTTGTGCCAATATTCTCTAAGACCTGGCCCATTGTTGATCTGGTGACCAAGATAAGATACTCACTCGACGCTGTCCCTCTGACCCGCCCTTCTGAGCTACGAGCTCACAAAAGAGGATCCGCGCTCCCGGACTTGATGCCGAACAGGTTACAATGTCCACTCCGAGAGACATAAGCCGTGCCGGGCGATCTGCTTCGCCAGCTGCAGGCTCGCCGGCTAACCGACAAGCCTCTATAGCCAGGCTATCCTCTCCCGTTCCCTCGAGCCGCTTGGGTACGAGCCCGCAACAGGTTCCCAACTCGTCACACCATCCGCCGAGTAATTCGGATTCCAAGTTACCTGCACTCGAGAGTCAGTCTTCCTTGCCTCGGCCGGGCCCCTCCGCCCTTTCGAGTGCCCTTGCTACCAGTGCCGGTCGTGGTGCTCCTGCTGTCGCCGGGACACCTCCTCGCATCCACCAGGGTTCCATCGGAGCAGGAGAAAGAATACCAAGAAGCAACTATGGCTCATTCAGTACTCGAGAAGTGGCTGGAAGCCCAGCACCGCCAGCTGCGGATCCAGAGGTAATTAAGAGGCATCTCGTAATGCCGGATGAGACACGAGGCCGCCAAAGTGGCTCACCTGGCGTGCTCTCACAAGGCGCCGGTCTAGGCCTCGATTCCGATGAGTTTTCAAGCCTCCAGCTGCAGGGAGGTGACATGACCAGGAACGTTTACAAATGGGCCCAGGAAGCACAGAACAGTGTTCGAGGTCAGCCTCAGAGAAGCAAAAGCTTTGCGTTGACAAGACCGGAAGCAGAAGATGATTCGGAGAATATCCACAACATCCTGGTACCTGGAGGCTTTCGTCGTGATTTCCTACGGAGGACAGCAGACAGTCCAGCTCCGGCCAACCGGCAGCACGTTGGTCCTTCGGATTCTTCAGTGCCAGCAGGCAAAGCGACGAAGCCGCCGCAGCGGCTCTTCACAAACAACTTCATCGAGTTTTTGACACTCTACGGTCATTTTGCTGGCGAGGAGCTTGAAGAAGATGACGAAGTTCTGGAACCTGATGAGTACTTCTCTTCCGATGCATACGACGAATACGCGGGAGATGATGAGCCCGGGGAGGGCAGTGCCTTGCTCGGAACACCTGGGCTTCGCAAGAGAAAGCACAAGCAGAGAACGCAAGGCGGAACAGGGAGCCCACTGAACGCAGCATTGCTGTTACTCAAGTCGTTCGTCGGCACAGGAGTCTTGTTCCTACCCCGAGCATTTCTCAGTGGTGGCATGCTCTTCTCGTCCCTCATCCTACTCGGCATTGCGGCACTCAGCTACTTCTGTTTCATCCTCCTGGTCGACACCCGGCTGAAGGTTGAAGCTTCGTTTGGTGACATGGGCGGCATTCTCTATGGCAAGTGGATGAGAGCGGCCATTCTGTCTTCAATCGTACTCAGCCAACTTGGCTTCGTATCAGCTTACACGGTCTTCACCGCAGAAAATCTCCAAGCATTCGTGGAGGCTGTGTCGAATTGCCGAACATTCATCGACATCAAGTTCCTGATCTTGATGCAGATTGTCATCTTTCTTCCACTGTCATTGATCCGAGATATCTCGAAGCTTGGTTTCACGGCCCTGATCGCTGATGCCTTTATTCTCTTGGGCCTGATCTACCTCTACTACTACGACATCTACACCATTGCATCACCCGGATACAAGTTGGATATTCAGTTGTTCAACCCCTCGTCTTGGACCCTACTCATCGGCACCGCCATCTTCACCTTTGAAGGCGTGGGCCTCATCATTCCTATTCAGGAATCGATGCGGCACCCGCAAAAGTTTCCATTTGTCCTATTTGTGGTCATGATCATCATCACGGTTCTCTTTACATCAGCTGGCGCGATCTCATACGCAGCTTACGGTTCCAAGACCCGTACGGTGGTCCTCTTGAATCTCCCGCAAGACGACAAGATGGTCAACGGAGTGCAGTTTCTCTACTCTCTGGCCATCCTCCTTTCAACACCACTTCAGCTATTCCCGGCTATTCGCATTATGGAGAACGAGCTTTTCACTCGCTCTGGGAAGTACAATCCATACATCAAGTGGAAGAAGAACGTGTTCCGTTTCCTACTTGTGATTCTTTGCGCACTCGTCGCATGGGGTGGCGCAGGCGATCTGGATAAATTTGTGTCATTGGTTGGCAGTTTTGCATGTGTTCCCCTGGTGTACATCTACCCTCCCATGTTGCATTTGAAAGCGGTGGCGCAGACTAGAGTGCAACGAGGGTTGGACTATGCGGTCTGTGTATTCGGCATTATTGGTTGCGTGTACACTACGGTCTTGACTGTTCAGCAATGGGCTGGTGGCAGCGTGCATGATCCTGGGTATTGCGATTCATGAATAGAAGGGCAATACATCAGATACTTTTGAATGTAAATAGTGGCATAAGACATGTCGTTGGTGCGCAAGGGCCTATTGCCACCGTGAATCCTAAGCCGCTGCAGCCGATCAAGCCTAAGCAAAGCAGATGACATTGCCATGAAGCAGGTCATGATCCCCACTGGTGACGACGGAGAGTTCACTCTGCTCTCATCCCTCCCTCTCAGAGATCTGGTCGGTGAACCACATGCCTTCGAATTGCAATAGGGCGTGCTCAAATTCAAATCGAGACTACAATTCCAAGTGGTACTGCGGACAGCACATCCTGCCTCCCCCGTGCCAGCCGCAACCCCCGTATCGAATTCTCGGCCGGACCGCGATTGGAGCGCACCAGCCGTACCTTGCATGACCACCACCCCCAAGCAGCAGGTCAGCAGGGTCCTTGACTTCTGGAAAATTCTCTCGGCTGCCTAGAAATAGCTGCTACTCCATTTTTGACTGGCACTGACGTTTGCTTCTATTTCTATAAGATAAGTTGTAGGGTAAAGGGCGCCAAGTTATAGGGTAAGCCGCCACAGAATACCACGTTGGCTTTCTGCAAGTGACTGGACATAGCCTGTTAAAGACGCCACTGATCCCGCGGCTGCTCGGCTCAGCCCATCGTTTGGATATTGCGACTGGGAGCGAGGGCTTTCGACAAGCAACTTTTAGACCATCAAAGGTCCGGTCGCCGAGCTACCATCGTCCTCAACTACATCAACATCACCCCCGCCACCGCTCAAATATTTGACAACATCACACAGCAATTTCCGCCTCGCTCTGATCATTCAACTTTGAAAGCTCTTTTCCAACAGCAGCCATGGGTTCTTACGACCCTCCCCCTCCCCTCCCCTGGCGCACCACCCCTCTCGTCGAATCCCCCATCCTCTCCCAAACCGCCGGCTGCCGCATCTTCCTCAAGCTCGAAAACCTGCAGCCCGGCACCTCCTTCAAGTCCCGCGGCATGGGCAACATGATCCTGTCCGCCATCCGCGACGCTCCCGCCTCCCAACCCCTGCACTTCTTCTGCTCCTCGGGCGGCAACGCGGGCCTCGCCGCCGTCAGTGCGGCCAAGTCCCTGGGCTACCCCTGCACGGTCGTGATGCCTGTCACGACCGAGGCAGCAATGGTCACGAAGCTGCGCGCCGCGGGCGCCAGCGACGTCATCAGCCAAGGGAAGAGCTGGCAGTTCGCCGATGCGCATATGCGTGAAGTTGTCATGGAGGAGGCCCGTCAGCAGGGGGTCCAGGCTGTTTATCTTCCACCTTTCGACCACCCGCGTGTTTGGGAGGGCCATGAGACGCTGGTGGAGGAGCTACGCCAGCAGTTTCCCGAGGGTGAGCGGCCAGATGCGGTCGTGCTGTCCGTTGGTGGAGGCGGACTGTTCATCGGTGTCATGCAAGGGTTGGAGAAAGTTGGTTGGGGCAAGGAATCGGGGACGCAGGTCATTGCGGTTGAGACGAAGGGTGCAGAAAGTCTGAATTACTCGCTGCAGCAGGGCCAGCTGAGTACCCTGCCGGGCATCACGAGCCTGGCGACGAGCTTGGGGGCGGTGAGGGTCGCGCCACGGGCCTATGAGCTGGCGACGCAGGAACATGTAGAGAGCGTGGTGCTTAGTGACGCCGAGGCCTGCATGGGTTGCTGGCGCTTTGCAGACTCGGAGCGGATCCTCGTCGAGCCTTCATGCGGTGTCAGCGTGGCGCTGGCCTACGAGCCCGAGAGGCTCAAGCAGTTGGTCAAGAACTTCGGGCCGGAGAGTAAGGTTGTCATTGTGGTTTGCGGCGGTGCTCGCATCGATCTCGACACGCTGCAGAAGTACCGTGAGACCTATGGGCCGGAGATCGAACGCATGGGGCTGGCGGAGCACGTCTTGTCCCCCAAGTGAGCCTGCATGGGATAGCGACCGGTGATGAGCTTGTTGAACAAGCAGAAACACAACGCCCGGGGTTGTATCAATGTGTGTTAAAGGGGATTTCATCGCCGTATCAGCGATAACATATTCATCGCTCTTCCCTACGAAAGCACACTTTATCTCATCTTGTGGCTGGGAAATTGTTTGGGCAGGCTTTCACAGCGATGCCGCCCATGCTGACGAAAGCGCTTATAATATTTACGAGGATGCCATAGATATGGGAGGGCGCCAGCTGCGTGAAGCAGGCCCCTATGCAGACGAAAGCGCATGTACTGCTTTTTGTCTTGTGACTGATGCTATCAAGACTAATACTACCTCTACCTGCTCCTTGCTGTATGTCTCATTCGACATCCTTACTACTCATCGACTGTGTGCAGAGACGCGTTGGCGTACATCCATGCTCCCACCAACTGTGGCAGTGACTTTATACATACTTTGAACCCTGGTGGGCATTTTACGCCCCTCGATGCTCGTAAGCTCTACTCATAATTCGTGACTTAGGCCAGCCATCTCTCCCATCACTGCCTCAGGATGACTATTCATTGGCGGTGGAAGAGACTGGGCACCGCCGCAGCAGAGGTACCGTCTGCTGCAACTAGGATGTCTGCATTTGCATGGTCGACTTATCCGCGGGTTCGATCATGAGCTCCGGCCGTACAAGGCGGTCAAACTCATCTTCGTCGAGAGCGTTCAGTTCGATCGCACTCTGCTTCAGCGTCAAGTCATTTTTGTCTGTATGAGACATTAGCTTGTGGCTCGTGAAGATGGGGAGATGGCGAGGAAAGAGTCTGCAGAGGGGTCTCTAAAATCTACGAGCGGGCTGCCCGAACTCATACCGGACCACACCCAGAAGGCTTTCCTGTGAGTCCGAGGAGCCCTCCTGTCAATCTTGTCGGCCGCCTAGTGAGCGCACGTTTGTCTTCTCTGCAACCCGTAGCATAGGATGGACCGCAAGATAGCATATCGAAGTGCTCAACTCCGACATCTTCCAAACGGAGAGGTTTGGGCTCAGGTACACTCACTGAACCATCAGTTAGCAGGTTTCACAGAGAACGATATCATATGTCACTCAATCAACGCTGCGGGAACCTCAAGCCTGTGGTGCAGCCTAATACACCAACTTCCCTTCCGCCCAGTCCATTACTGGATCTTCCATAGGAAGGACTCACCGAGCATGCTTCGCAATCTTCCCACTAAGATCGTAGCCCAAAGTACCGCTCAAACATGTCACCAGCATCAGACTAAAGCACGGAAGTCAGTACCAGGCTCATTGACACAAGGCTCAGACTCACTTGTTGTCCATCAGCTGTCTAATCCTCTTCTCGTCCGCCCTCAAACCCTGCAAGCAGTTCTTCTCAAAGCTCCCCATGCCGTCCGCGAGCAACCTCACCGAATGCAGCAAGCTCGATATCAACAGCGGTTTGAAAGCGTTTAGCTGGAACTGACCACTCAATCCCCCCACTGTGATGCCCGTATGGTTAGCCACGACCTTTGCACAGATCATCGTCAGCGCTTCACACTGCGTCGGGTTCACCTTGCCAGGCATGTACGAGCTCCCTGGCTCATTTTCCGGCAGCAACAACTCCCCCAGCCCACATCTCGGGCCACTCCCTTCGAGTCTGATATCTTGAGCAATCTTGAATAGCGAACACGCCAGCGTGTTTAACGCGCCTGACGCATGCACCACCGCGTCATTCGCACTGATGGCCTCAAACTTATTCCTTGCGACATAGAACTTCTTCCCCGTGCGCCTGCCCACCTCCTCGCAGAACTGCTCATCAAACCCCTTGAACACGTTCAAGCCGGTTCCCACGGCCGTGCCCCCCATAGCCAGATACCTCAGCCCCTCCAGCGCATGCACCACTCTCTCCCTCCCCAGCTCCAACTGCGCCGCAAACCCGGAAAACTCCTGCCCCAGACTCAACGGCACCGCATCCTGCAAATGCGTCCTCCCCACCTTCACAATCCCCTCAAACTCCCCACTCTTCCTCCTCATGCACCCCTCCAAGCTCTCCAAAGCGGGTAGTAACAGCTCCTCAAACTCCAGCACCGCCGCGATATGCATTGCCGTCGCCATCCCATCATTCGAGCTCCCACTCCGATTCACATGATCGTTCGGATGCACCGGCTTCTTGGCCCCTCTCTCCTTGACGCCCAAGATCTCGTTGGCCCGGTTGGAGATGACCTCGTTGGCGTTCATGTTGGTCTGCGTGCCCGAGCCCGTCTGCCAGATCACGAGCGGGAAGTGCTCCAGCAGCTGGAGGGAGGCGACTTCGTCCGCGGCGGTTTGGATCGCGGTCGCGAGGTGCGGGGCCAGGACGCCGTTGGCGGCGTTGACGGCCGCGGCGGCGCCTTTGAGGTGCCCGAAGGCGCGGATCACGGAGGGGGGCATGCGGTCTGTGGGTTGGTTGATGGCGAAGTTCTGGAGGGAGCTGCGGGTATGGGCCGGGTTAGGTTGCGTTGGAGCGAGGCAGGAGAGGGCTGGGAAGGAAGGCTATGTGGAGGGCGCTGACCGCTGTGTTTGGGCGCCCCAGTACTTGTCCGCTGGAACCTTGATGGTGGAGTGAGCTTTCGCTGTCGAAGGGTGCTAGAAATGAGCTGTATGCCTACCTCCATCGAACCCATCGCGTCTGTTTCTATGCGTGTCTGTCCGCAAGTCAGATTAGTGTGAGATACTCCGCTTCCTTGGTACAAGCTGTTCATACCTCGCCGTGAGTGGCCATCTTGACACTCTTGTCTGAGTTTGATCACTACAATGAATATAGTTGTGAAGAAAGACTTGACTCTCTGTAGCAGTGTTCGTAGACAGGATCCCGAAACACCCTGAGCATGCAAAAGGCATGCCACCGGGTGCTTATGTCAATAACTCACCCCAGCCATCTCCAACAGCATACTAGACTTGGACCTCGGGGAGGACCAGCCGAGTGTCGGAGTCGTGTCAGAACGGTGGACGTCATAATTCTCAGGCAGTGAAAATACCAATCGAGACTAGCGCAGATTTCTCTATAGTACCTGATAGGTGACTGAGTGTTTAGGGAACGTCTATACCTCCTTAGGGGATAATAGTGGAAAAGAGGTGACACGAAATTTGTGGGGTGTTTATACGTATGAATGCTCAATCATGCTATACATATGTATGCTAGGTTGGCAGAGCACAACTCTATCATGTACGTCTGGGTCGTCACTGGCAACTTTGCCTCTATGCTGTCTTGAATGAGCCTTCAAATGGCCATGGATCTCGAAGCCGAATTTGAATCATGTATGGGCAGGAGGTGCTGGCAAGGAGCGTGCAAGTTGGCGCTCCGTACTCTCGTTTGCCTCTTGAGCGATCATCGTAGTCTTGGCGGTCACGTGCGCGCGCATCAGATTCGTGACGATGCCCGACGCGTCTCTCCTTGACGATTTGCTCGCGCAACACCTCTGGCAACGCCATGGAGGTTTCGTTGCTGGCCGGACTGAATGAGGCTCAAAGAGCCGCCGTTACCTCGGAGGCGGCCGTTCTGCAAGTCCTAGCACCTCCGGGCTCGGGCAAGACGAAGACATTGACCTCGCGTGTCGCGCATCTACTCGCCCACCGCTCATACGACCCTCGCAATGTCATCTGCTGTACGTTCACGATCAAGGCCAGCCGCGAGATGCGGGAGAGGCTCCGCGGTCTTATTGGAGAGCAGCTCGAATCAAAGCTCATCCTGGGTACCTTCCACTCGATCTGCAGACGATACCTCGCAGCGTACGGCAACCAGATAGGCATTCCCAAGAGCTTCGGCATCGCGGACAGCTCGGATAGCAAAACCATGGTGAGAAAGATCATCAAGAAGGGAGGAATGAAGATCGAACCCAACACTGCTCGCAACAAAATCAGCTGGAACAAGGCACGATTTCGGAGCGTCGAAGTTCTCCGGCAGGAACAAGCCAAAGCAAAGCACACCAATGAGAATCAGCAAGAGGTCATAAAAGTGTACGAAGAGTATGAAGCTGAGCTACAACGAAATAATCTACTGGACTATGACGATCTTTTGCTACGCTGTGTTGACCTTCTGCGAGCATTCCCACTCTGCGTGGCTAATGTGGAGGCGCTTTTAATCGACGAGTTTCAGGACACCAATGTCGTACAGTTCGAGTTGATGAAATTGTTTGCTTCCTCGAGGCGCAATGTCACAATCGTTGGTGATCCTGATCAGAGTATATTCGGCTTTCGTGCAGCAGAGATTGCAAACCTCAAGAAGATGAGGGTTGTGTTCCCGGATACCGCCGTCATCAATCTTGAGGAGAATTACCGATCCGCTGCAGCAGTGCTCTATCTGGCTCAGGATGTGATCGAACAAGACAAAGATCGACCAAATAAGAAGCTCAAGTCTACTCACTGCTATGGTACGACTCCGGTGCTTCGAAAACTGCCAAATCCCCACGAGGAGGGTCTTTGGATCGCAAGCGAAGTCAAACGAACCATGTGCATGACCGGAGCACTTATCGACCATTCAGATATTGCTGTGCTTATTCGCTCCGGCTATCTCTCTCTGCTGATCGAGAAGGCTTTTACTGCCGCTGGCATACCTTACCGTATGGTTGGAGGAATGCGGTTCTTCGACCGAGCTGAAATACGACTTGTGGTGGATTACCTGCGCACTATCGCTCATCCAGAAAACAATTCTGCTTTTCTAGCCATCATCAACGTGCCCTCGCGCAAGATTGGTGAGACTGCAGTCTCCTCCCTAGCTGCACTTGGGGAAGAGCACGGTTTGTCAGTCTGGGAGGTTGTTCAGAAAGTCATTCGTGGCGATCTTAAACCCGAGAAGAACTTGTCAAAACCTTCACAACAGGATCTCGGTAAGCTGATCAATATTATCAAACGAGGCCGCGAGAAAATGTACGGCATGTCTCCCGCCACAATTCCCAGCCAGCTCATTTCGTATCTCGTGGACTGCCTCCATCTACCTGCATACCTTCAGCAAAAATACAAGGACGACTACGAGGACCGTCTTGAGAACATTCAGGAGCTGATCGCTCACGCGAACCATGTGGCTTCTTTGCCTGACAATGCGGAAAGCCTTCCCGTTATTGATGGCGCAATCCAGCAGGAAGTTGACCAAAGACAGGAAGCGCTTGACCAGTTTCTCACCAACATTGTGCTATCCACCGAGAAAGAAAACGATGCAGATGACAAGCCTCGGGTCACAATCTCTACTATTCACAGCGCCAAGGGTTTAGAGTGGCCGGTTGTGTTCATTCCAGCTGTCTATGAAGGCAGCATTCCGCATTCGCGCGCAGAAGAGCTTGACGAGGAGCGTCGACTGCTGTATGTGGCCATAACGCGTGCGCAGGCCCTCTTGAACATGTCGTTCCCCCTTTACAACACGCGCGATCAACAAAGTCTTGACCTGACGCAATTCCTGCCTCAGGACCTGCACCACAGAACAGCCGAGAAAGCACCAAGGTTCAGCGATGGAGTCATTGCAGACATTGCCACTACTCTGAGGCGCGAGATGCCAAGTCAAGAAGCAATTGCACGGGGTGTGGCTTCGTTGACCGACAAGCAGAGCCCAGAAGATGACCTGTGGCCACTCGATGGGCGACCAGCATTGGGTCCGGAGCAGAATGTTATGCTCGGTAACGTATCGTTTCCTGGGAAAGGGCTGTCATTGCATGAAGCCGAGCAGCTCGCCAAGGGTGGGAAGGTACATGCTAATAGCGGCTTTCAGCGCGCGTCGCCGATGGGGTATCAGACGAGTATGAGCAATGCCAACAGCTTCTCCACGGCCAACACCAGCATGGGCATGGGATTTACCACCGCCGGGCAGCAGATGCGCACTGTTGGTGGTGTGAACGCCAACGCAAAGACCTCCGACAGCCAATCCGCCAAAGCCCAGCTCGGCTCCCAGAGCTCTGCGCAGGGCATTGCAAAGGGTGGCATAACACGGTTCTTCCAAGCTCAGTCACGAGCAACACCTCCGCCTACTGCCGAAGCCGCCCGCAAAGCCTGGACGAATCGTCCGTCCATATCCGCACCCTCCCATACACAACAGCGCGTCGAGCCACAAGCACAACCGCAACCTCCTCCGGCGCCGGCTCGAGCCGCACCCACCAGAAGCCACTCCGACATTGCCCCTCAGCTTCCTGTGCATCATTTCGGTGGCGTCCCGGGTGCAGGCTTTGGTCGTGCTTCCGCACCAGGCCGCGTTATATCGAGCGGTCCTGGTGTAGCAGCGGCGGCAGGCATCAAGCGGCCCCGACCACTGCCGCTAGAGCAAGTGAGTCCGAACCGCGAACGCAGAAAGTACGTGTTCCTGTCCTCGAGTCCGGCCCCGGAAGAGGTCGATGCTGGGACGTTGGGTCAGGAAGTCGACCTTGGAGACGACTCGGATTTATTTGAGTGGACAGGGAAGGAGAACGAGCCAACGAAGCGGCAGAAAGGCATTGGTGGCGGGCAGGTCGATGGGTGCGAGGATGTGAGGAAGTCGGTATCGCTGGCGGGGAAGGGGAGGCCGGTGGTCGGCGTCGTCCCAGGTGCCTCTGGGTATCCGAAGAAGAGTCTGGGTGTTAGAGGCGTGTTCGTGCCGTGGAGTGAGCGGAAGCGGAAATGAAACTGGGGTATATCATAGATATGACGATTTTACGACGCTATGAGATATGAACATTCATGTAATGTATAAGATTGCGTGGCAACAGGTCAGGGAACACGTCCAGCGCTTCAAATCCAAGTCCAACAAGAAGCAGATGCGGTGCTCAGGGATTTGATGCGTCTTCGATATCTAGCTGGAGGAGGGAGCACGCAGGCTGCTCAATCTGTATGATGACACAGCAGACGTTGCGTGCCCTACTCATTACTGAACAAAAGCGAAATCCTCACCATTGGTACTAAGCGACTGTTCGAACACACTGCTGTTATATCATTCTCGCTTGTGTACTAGATGACGTCCAACAAGCAACTCCTCTCGAAATATTTCCCTTCCCTTTCACCTTTTGCACTCGCCAAGCCATCATATGACGCGCGAGACCAGACCGCCAAAACCGTCAGGTCAGTCCACGCTCAATCAACACGGCAGTGCTCGCACCACATCCTCGCTGCATGTGTCGAAACGCGACAGACTGACGGTCGCTGCTGTCCCCCTCACACCAGACCACCTCACCTAATTCTACCTGCTGCAGCCCTTCCAGACGACTCGATGGCTCCTGACTTGACTTTCCCACTACGAAGCACCTACCTACCTACCATAAGCACAGGACATACATAGTACCCTCAAAGACTCTCCCCATCGGAACGGAAGGTTTTACAAAATACTTTCTCGATATATCCGACGCATTGTCCCCCTCCCCCACACCTCGGTGTCGTCATGGCGGTCCCCACCCCTCCCCAGGCCAAAGTGCCAGAAAGTTTTTTTGACTCAGCTTCCGGGAATGCACAGTGTCTTGCATTTTGCATACTGGGAAATCTTGATGCGGAATGGGATTTCTACGAAAAGTCTGTCGCCACCTACTCCATTACCCATACACCAGTAGTTACTTGGTGGAGGATGGTATGGTGATTTTAATTATTTAATGTGGGAAACCGTGGGCGATATCGCAGTCATGCATGCAGTGTATGGATCTTCGGGGGGAAAAGATGGCGGAAGTCATGCACTTCTTAGCGGGGAATGGATATGTCTGATCCGGGGTTTTGGGCCGTGACCAGTAGTCCGGGTGGTAGGGTAGGGTAGGGTAGGATAGGGTAGGGTACGGGGTGTGGGATCAGCGCTTGGCCGACGTTTGTGAAATGCTCTGGTACATACTGTAAAGATCGCAGCGAGCTGTACGAGAGTCCCAAGGTAAGAGGCGCTGGCTTGGCTTGCTGAGACTGTATGTAAGGAGTAGGCTGTGAGGTCACAGGGTTAAGGCCAGAGGCACTAGGGAGTAGGTGGCTTGGGGAGTAAGGACGTAGACGGTAGTTTTGGTGCTGGTGTTTCCGTTGAGGGTACGGAGTAGAAGTGGTAGCTTCTTGGTCTCTGCGGGGTACCTGGAAGCGAGAGGGCGGGTGTGTCGCGTATTGTCTTGGGGTGAGGAGAGTTTGAGGGTTTTGGGCTTGGGCTTGGGCTTGGACTTGGGCGTGAGGGGATGGTGAGGGAGGCTGTATGATGTGGATGCGGTCAGAGGATTTGGTTGAGCGCATTTCTGATACGGCCCGTAGGGTTGAGGTTGTGTTGCATGAGGTATGGAAGAAAGCTATAGATTGTAACCTGCGGATTTTGAGGAAGTATCACGTAGCAGGTCTTGAGAGATGCGCACTGATCTCATTATCGAAAGATTGTGTTTGAGGTATTCGTAGTTCGTACAGAGTATTAAAAGCAGTTATAGGTATCATTATTTTCAAAGATCGCAAAGCCACAGCATCTGCGCCGGGCGAAGCAGATAAATGCCAGGATATCATTCGTGAAAAGCCATAATCGTTTTTGGAGACAGTCTTTCGCACTTCTGGGTATCCATAACGTCCAACGCTCCCAACCACATCAACATCGACAACAGCAACGGAGTATTTTGTGTCTGGGTTAGCACATTTAAGCGGTGTGCTCGGTGGTCTTGCGGCGCTGCTGCTTGCCAGTCTCAGACCAGGGGAAGTGGACAACGGGAATGATGAAGAACGAGTTGCTAGTATCGGCGATACCGGCCAGAGCGTTGTACCAGGCAGCAAATGCAGCAAGGATGCCGAATGCGCCACCCGCTTTGATGCAGCCGGAGTTGGGGTGACCGCCGGAGTTGCGGAGGTAGCCGATGCCGAGGAGGAGGAAGGCCAAGTCCAGAGTGAAGAAGAGGAAGAAGAAGGCCACAGTGGATTTGAGGGTGCAGATCAGGAGGATGAAGGTAAAGATGAACCAGCCCTGTGTAGCTAGTTAGTTTGTGCGCTCCGTCGGCCATGGGCGTAGGAGGTGCTTACCATCAGGAAAAGACCGATATTGTTGAGTAGACCAGCGGCGCCTTCGCTTTCTTCCAGGGTAGGCTCAATGTCGAAGCCGCCAGGTGTAAGCAGAATGGCAAAGGCGATCCAGAAGCCACCGTAAGAGGAGAGCGCGGTCGCACCGAAGGTGTTGCCAACGGCCATTTCCCTGAAGCCGCGATTAGCCGGGTTCAAATGATAATTCACGCAATAGATGACTTACCACATGCCAGCGAGTAGCTGAACGAGACCGCCGTACGCAAAAGCCAGAGAAATGATGATGGTGGGCTCGCTGAGACCGAGAGTGCCCATGTTGATGAGAGACAGGACGAACGTGGTCAGGGCGAAAGCGGACAGACCAAGAGGCGCAGGGTTGGCGAACTTGCGGCCCTCGACGCCTTTGTAAAGACCAGGCTGGAACTCACCACCGAAGGCAGGGAGCATGGTCTCAGCAGTGGATCGCATATGAGCCAAGGGACCGTATCCGAAGCGGGCGGCATGGACGGCGGCGTGCCGCTCGTCGTGAGTCATGTGGGAGGTAGCCTTCTCCAGGTCGGCTTTTGGATCAGCAGAGTTACCGTTGCTGTTGCCATTGCTATAGTGGCCGTTGGTGGCACCGGCCGTGGCCGTGTTGGCGTGGTCGGTGTGATGTTGGGCAGCGGTAGCAGACATTTTGAGTATAGTAATGGGTGGTTACTGATAGCTGGTATGAAGTCGCGTAGGACGGCAACCTCGAAATATGGTTGATATATCTAGACTGCTCCTTGAATAC
The DNA here is from genome assembly GCF_000365145.1 of Cyphellophora europaea CBS 101466. Lineage (NCBI taxonomy): Eukaryota > Fungi > Ascomycota > Eurotiomycetes > Chaetothyriales > Cyphellophoraceae > Cyphellophora > Cyphellophora europaea. The sequence continues at coordinate 651,878 of NW_008481812.1, forward strand.
CCGGTTTGTTGACGACGGTGAAACAGGAAAAAAAGGTCTGAACGCGGGGACAAGCATGTATTTGTAGTGACGAGTACTGGCACGGGGTTGAGGAGCCCCGGCCATGGATGGAAATGCCGACACTGGGGGTCATGGTACTGGAATCTGGAGACTGCGGGTGGACTCGAGCAAGCAGGGATTGCATCATGAACCTCGAATGGCGATCACTGAAGGCGGAGGTTTGTTGTCTGGGCATTAGGCTGAAAGGGGAGCAGCGAATGGACGGTGAGGATCGCGTACTAGCTTTCCACCCTATTACAGCCGCCAAGGGGTAGTGCCCTTGTTCGGGTGACTGGAGCTAAAGCTTGACGGTATTTAGGGTAAGGATGACAGTTGCGTTGATCTTTTCGAAGCATAGCGGAAGGATACGCTTTTCCGAGGCGACTGCACACTCGGCGGCTGCGAAGACTGCATCTACGGTTTGCCCGGTACCGGAATGCCTCGGAACGGGCCAACGACAAAGCCATCAAAAGAATACGATCTGAAGCACAATGATGACCAAGCGAGGAGTAGGTGAGAGCTACGATGACGATGACAGGGTGATCGGAGCGTGGTGTGAGCGGGGATGCGCACGCTGTTCAATCTGGCCAGTAGCGCGTGACTCGGGTAAGTGCTGATGAGGCCATACGCCTAGCTTGACTTGCGTTGGCGGTCCAAGGCTCTGAGTACGAAGCGCCATATCGATAACAAGTAAAGACCATCGACATCGAGAGATGGCAGTGGAGAGCATGACACCGCTGATGTTTTCTCCATGTCGTCCATGCATCGCGGTTGGTACAAGCAAGAGGAGGCTGCCCTTGGCTGACGTTCGGCACCTGAAAAACGTAGGCCAAGCTGAGTTTTAGGTCTTTGGGGGCTCGACGCGCCGAGGCTTGTTTGGTGACGGCGTCGATTATGTGGAGCTTGTTCTGCGGTCCCGCTCCGTTGCTTCCGGCACCTCCATCAACCGCCGCAACTGCCATGGTGCAGCCTCAAACGCGCCGCTGACAGTGGTGCTGTAGTTGTATGTTAAGCTATACTGTGCACCCAGCGATCTGTGTCGGGGTTGCAGATACACACCGTCAATCCCGAGACCCAGACCAGACAATCCACTGGATCCACCCACCTGACCAGATGTGCGTCGCCCTCTGAAAAACTCAATCATCACCAGTGCACCGCGCCAGCTCGTGTAAAACGACCTGTGCTTGCGCCGTCCTGTGGGCGCCGTCCTGCTGCTCACACGTTCGTTCAGTCGCCTTCGGCACCGGGACTCGGGAGATGGCAATCCTCGATGTCCGGCACCATCACACCACACTACAGCTCGTCCAGTTTCTTTTTGGGAAGGCGCTTTCTGCAGTTTGATCAAATTTGCCATCCATCTCCACAGATCTCCAGTTTCGTTATGCCTTCAGTACCCCATAATCCTCCCTCCGTCCGTGAGCGACGTGTCTAGACTCCTTCCGGCTCGCCTATTCACCGTAATGCTTCCCCATGCCCCAGATGTGGCGGACGACTGGTCCGCGCTACTCGACTATCACAGTAACACATCAATAATCAGTTCTCCTTGGCTCCACCAAGCATCTTTTGACAGGTAGCTTCTCCTTTGCGTGCGAGCGGCACATGAAACGACAGAAGCCCATGCACCGGGCTTGCGAGGGCCCGTAGCATTTCAGGCTAATTCAACGTCAACGATTCGCCGCTCAAATTATGGTTTCTCTCGAGCTGATGCCACCAACAGCTAAATCTCAGTGTATTTCCCGCAAAAGGCGGCCCGGAATTCTCTTGCTGGCTCATTGCGCCCCCTTGGTGCGAGTACGAGCATTTGTTGGGACATCTCTTATGACTGTCTGCCAGCCCGTGGTGGCATGATAGCAGGTCTGTTATCTCGTGAACCCATTGACCAAAGCCTATGGCTCCCCGATAATTCCTCGCCGAGTCTTGACGCCCGCGGCCCTCACTCCTTCTCTATCGCTCCCGTCGATGGATGTTGTTGAATGACTGGACAGCTCCCATGGGCCCAGAGTGATACGAGCCTCGATTCGTGTCGAGCGTCTGCCACCCCAGAACCTCGTCGGTGGCTCTGACAGCGTACACGAATCCATTAGTGCATTACGTACCAAATTGCGCTCTCTCCTCCAGGCGATGATGTACGATCGCGATCCGTGGAATCCGCCGGCTCATCTCGGGGCACTTCTCGCTATCTCTGGGGCCGGGTTTCGCCAGTGATTCCCGCAGCTTCCCGCGGCCACAGCATCCTGAGCATCTCTCATGGTTTTGAGCGAGGCAATACGTTCGTCAGAAGTCGCGCACAGGAGCTGTCGACTTGCACTTCAATTACGAGTTGATTCAAAAGGTAGTACTTCAATCGCCACGTTTCATGTTGGACACTGCCGTTCGACAACACTGATCCGAGCAGAGCCTAATAATCTCTTCCTATCCGACCGAACTGCAAGTACAAGCAGCGGTACTGCGCGAATTGCCTTCTGCGATTCCAGTCAATCGAAGAGAAGGGTCACAAAACGTGCATGAACCATCAGCGCTTGCCAACCACATGTGGAAAGGTAAAATGTCATGATATAAGAGAGAGTAGTGGGCTTAAGTGACGTTTCGATCACCACGGCCGTCTCGTCGCTAGATCTGGGGAGAAGGACCATGAGTTAGGCGAACATGTGAGCACCGGTCATGCACTAGGTGCCCTTTCAGAGAACGCTAGGAGATTGGGCTTCTTCACGAGTAGCTCCGTGGATGAAGGCAAGCATGAATGTCTGTCGACCGTGCTGAATTAATGTCCGTAGTGTACAAATGGTGTATTGCCGGCCGAAGGATCCTTGAAATCGCTCGCATTGGGGGTCCGCCGCTCACTGTTGATGGTCCTTACACCCCTGGAGTGCGTAACCAACAATACAGCTCAACCTTCATGATCAAAATCTATGGCATAAGACTGAGAACAGCATGGCGACGCATATCCCCTCGAATCTCTATGCTTCGGACTCGGCACGGCACACCAAGGGCTGCATCTATGGAAGGAGCAGTTCAAATCCAATTTTGTACGGATTAATACTAGCCGAGAAAAATCAAGACCTACGACATATGACGAACCTCCAGATGACAAGTGTCGAGTGCAAGAGACTCATTCCCTCTGACTTTGTGACATCGGTACCAACAAGGCAACCTTTTGGCCCCCAACGTAGAAATAGAAATAAGCTCATTTTCACTGCCTGGTCTCACAAGGCGCCCAGCCCAGACTTGTCTGGACGCCTAGGCAGTGATTGCTTGTGCAACGCCTTTCACTCAACGTGGGTTTCACATTGCTTTGTTGGAACTCACTGGCTGGATGGAGGAGCTGTTTTTGGTTCTTCAGGATTGGGACTGCTTCCTGCTTGAGGGTTTGGTCTCGTTGGAGTGTCGTCTCTTACCTCTTAGCCGTGCAATGCTCCTCCTGTGCCTCTACGACGCTGCGCGACTTCGTCTTCGCCTTCCAAGACTATTGTTGCCTCTTTGCATCGAGGAACCGGCCGTATCTGGCTGCTGCTGTCGTTTTTGAGTCGCAGAAGCCTCGAAGATCGTAGTCCCTGTGTTCGGCCGTGTAGAATAACGCTTCGTTCGCATGGCACCGTCAGCTGCCGGGTCATGCGATTCTCGGGGAGATGCCGTTGTGCATGGATCAAACTTGCCGATGGAAGCGCGTCCAAGTGGCTCGGGGCAGCTTGCCAACGGTCGCAAAGTCGTCCACCTGGTACCATAATAGCTGCTTCTGCTCTAAGCTCGGGCAGAACGTGACGCGGAAGCCCGGAGGTCCTGATAGCAAAGCTGCGGCTTCCACGAGTTGCACGTAGGAGGCTCAGTAGCCGTGTGCGCAGCCGTAGGCCATCAAACGCGCCGCACGCTGCGTTTGCCAGCGTTAGGCGGCGAGGCAACGAGGCTGAACTCCTGGTGGTCAAAACTTCTTCCGCGGTTGCACCATCTATCTCTCTCCTCCCTCTGTCGCCGTAAGCAAAACACTTCGTGCACAAGCACAACACGCACAACAGCGTCGTTCTTGCCTCTTCTCTTGCGCCGACCTTTTCTCCCTCGACCTCTTCCTCTTCACCTCCGCCCTCACCACCACCACCTCCTCCTCCCACCATTGTTCCTCCATCTTTCCTCCGCCCTCGTTTCTCCCGCCACAGTAAGTCACTCGCCCAAGTCAACTCCAACTTGACAGTGCTGATCATTCACAAGAGATGTCAAAGCATGTGAGCATACCCGACAACGGGTACATCACCTGTCCCGTCGCTTTTGAGAGTGGCCAGGCTTGCCTCGGCACAGGCCGAGAGTGCTTCCTCCAGCGAAAGGAGAACGGTAAGTTTGGCGAGGTTTGCAAGGTTTCAGACCTTACCTTTGATATCCTTTGGTTGCTAACAAGCCGTTAGAAATCTCGCGACACATGCGTCGCTACCACCTTTCCCTCCTCGGCCCAAGAAATAGGGTCGATTATGGCCGCTGTGCCATCATCTGCGAGACGGCCGCTCGTGCGCTGGCGGGTCCCCAGATCTTTGCGGCTGCCCAGCAAGCTGGTGCCCGCCTGATCGACGCCGACAGCGTCAAGACGCCGCGCTTCGACAACTGGCGTCCTGGTGGCGGTGCGCCCGCGGCTGCTGCTGCGCGTGCCACTGTCGCCCAGTTCGCGCCTGCCCTGCTTGGTCCTGTCGCTTCTGCCGCTCCTGCGTCCGGCCTGCCTGCACCTCCCACCGCCGTCGCTGCTCCTCCTACCGTCGCTCCCCCTCAGCCCGCTCCTGTCGGTTTTAGTCGGCCTATACCACAGGCTGTCTACGATAGACGCCGCCCCACCGACTCCGACCCTAACGCGGCGCCTCCTCGAGGCCTCCCGGCCAATATGATCCCGGGTTGGAGTGCCGAGGTCGCTTTACGCGACAAGATGCATCGTCGTCGCCTGAAGAAGCCTCCCGTACGGCCATAAGGACGGGGGAAGACCGAGGATGTCACCTGGTCGCTCTGCCCTACATCCAGTAGGGAGGGGTGACTTGTGCTGACTAGGCTTCCGGTCCGCTACGGGCTCGCCTTCACGTGGCGCGGACTGTGAGTACTCTCAGCCATCGACAGGCTGGGACGAAACCGAGATAGCCCAGAAAAATTACGAGATGCAAGAGATGGAGGATTGAAGAATGAAGTTAAAACAGGTTGAGGGCTACAGGCTACAAGGCTATGGCGCTAAGAGCTGCTCACCAATCAGCGTGCAGGAGGTAAGTGGAATATCATAGTCACGTGACTATGACTGTATCTGGTGTGGAATGCTCTTCCTCGCGCTCCTTCACTCCTCACACAGTGACCAGCCTATCATCATTCCATAGCGTTGGATGGTAACTTCTTTAGTCATGCTACTGATCTCTTTCACGTGAAGCAGTGAGAACACTGCCAAGCCGGTCTGGCCAAGTCCCCAGGAGATTTATCACGCGCTAACACTTAACAGGGAAGCAATCTTGGCAGGGACGCGCAAGCGAGCCAGGTCGATCAAAAGCTTGCGGACCTTTTTCTGTGCGGGCGGGGTGAACGACCCTTCTGGACGATCGGGCGTAGGGCCGAAGTCGACGTTGTTATCATCAACCGCGAGCTCTTTCTACGACATCTGAAAGCGTCATCAAAGTCTGGCCACGAGTATCGGAGACTGGCGCAGCCGAAGCGAGCCATCGTCGCATGCGTACGCAGGGTCGTAGAGGCGTTGGTGCCAAGTCAAACGCGTGAGCAAGCGCCGCGTGTCGTTCGGTGAGAATGGCCTGTGGTGGGGATATTCAGCTCGAAGTAAGGCTGCATTATTGTTACATAAGTGTGTCAGCTTGCGTTGCAGACAGCGAGAGACTCTATTCATCAGTCATGGCGGCCAGTCTTACTCGCCAACAGCTTCACAACCCCTTTCGCTAAGAAGTCTAAGAAGAGGCGCGCTCGGTCCGCATTGCACACGCGAGGCGGTTTTATGAGACGACCTATCTAGTGGTAGGGTGCGGCAACCTTACGGGAGGCTTGTTGAGGAATGTGAGACAGATCAGAAGACGACATAGAGCCAGTCTTGCAGGTGGGAGATTGGGGGAGTGTCGAGGAAGGATATAGCGTTTTAGGAATGAGGGTCGTCCCACGGCACAGGCTTTTTTGTACTGTCCGGGCGAAGCGGACGACTGCCGCCGGTAGCCACGCGGGCCGATGGGGTATACAGTGCCCTAAAAGAGTGAGTGGGTAGACTTGAGATCCCTGTCGAGATTACGAGCAGAGAAGATCCGGGGAAGGGTTCATCTGCCTCTTCGCTTTACTGAATTACGAGTGCGTCAACAGGACTCACGTACAAGAGAGTTGCCGAGACACAGAGCTACGAGTAGTACCATAGAATGAGCATAGAAGATATGCCGACCACGCGCCCGGCAACCCGATCCGAGGACAAGCATTGTTCGGGGAGCTTGGTGGGATACTAAACACGTCGGGAGACCACCTCGCAGGGCAAGAATTGGTGAAGGCTGCAGGCGTCCCACTTCAGTCTACGGATCAGGGGTGGGCAGGGACCAGCAGTTGGCACCGCCAAGATGGCTTTGCTGCCGAGTTGGAACGAGAAGAAGCCGAGTGTGGGCGGAGGCCAGTAGAGCTGAGTGGTGCGCACGACAGACAAGCAGTAGGCGTAAGATTGAGCGCGCGTTGCTTGCCGAAAGCCCAGCGGAGGCCACATCACGAACAGAAGACACCTGTAGATCAGGTACGGTACGCGTGCGTCAGATGGGGCCAGACGACCAGGTTGCGGTCTGGGCGAAGGTGAAGCAGAACACAACAGAAGAGTCGTCGTCGACAACGAGATGATCAGGTAGAAATAAAATGCCATTATGTAGTAGTTGGTCGCACGGATTGCTCCCGAGCATGCTAGAGTCAGCAAGAGCTTGCGTACCAAGTCAGGTAGATCCAAAAAAAGGGATCGAAGGGATTGGCAAAGAGGGTTGCGTGGCCCTGGTTAAGCTTGGGGGAAGCGGACGCGCGGCGACAGCACAGGCGGGCGAATTCGTCACCCAGCGCCCACCGCCCGCGCCGCCCACCTGCGACTTCAGGCTGCGACCTTCTCACCCTCGACTCGCCGTTGCGACCGGAACCACGCACACGCAAGCAGTTCTCACGCACACGCACACCGTCGCCTCCTCCGTCTTTCCTCTGATCACTCCCATAATACACAGTCGCTCTCTTTTCTACATACTCTACCTAGCGACAGCAACCTCTCCGACTATCGAACTCTGCGTCTTTTCTCGGCGGTTGCAGTGTGGCGAAGGCTTCTTCAGAGTCGGCTGTGCTCCACGACTGCGCCAACCTGAACAGCCACCCTCCCACCCGGACCTTTCTCCCGCACATACTCCTCTTACACACTCTTGATATCTCCAGCGGTCACTGTAGTTGTCTCTTTCAACCATACCGGCAAGATGGGAGACCAGCATCGATCGCTCGATGAGCAGTTCGACTTCGACGCCAGCGATCTTTCTGCGCAGTTCGAGCAACTGCTCCGCACGCGACGACTGAACGAACTCGAAGAACAAGCACGACCCTCCCGATCCCAGTCTCCAAGATCCAGTTATAGATCCTCTTCTCAGTCACAGCTGTCACATCTATCCCAACAGTCCTTCCAGTCACCCAGAAATTCTCAAACACAACCTCCGCAATACAATGTATACCGAAACCACCCCATCATTCCTCAACCGCCCTCAGATCCCAGCGCCTTCAAGTTCAGAAACTTCCTCATCACTATGTCAGTCACACCAACCAAGTATGAAAACCCGGGCTTGCTCGACGAGGCCCTTACCCATGTTCCTATCGACCGTATCTATCAGGAAGCGGACGAGGAGCACAACATCATGAAAGGCATTGCTGCCTCGATGGGCGAAGGCGCCAAAGAAGAATGGAGCTATCAGGATTGTGTCATTCGAATGCTGCTTCGGTGGTTCAAGCGCTCCTTTTTTACGTTCGTCAACAACCCTCCGTGTTCCAGATGCAACGGACCAACTATGGCGAATGGCTCAACCCCTCCAACCCCCGACGAGTCGGCCCGTGGTGCTTCCAGAGTAGAACTCTACCGATGCCAGAATGGTGGCTGCGGCGCATACGAGAGATTTCCCAGATATACCGATGTTTGGGCTCTTCTTGAAACTCGCCGAGGTCGTGCCGGTGAATTCGCCAACTGCTTCGCCATGCTCTGCCGAGCGATGGGCACTCGCGTTAGGTGGGTGTGGAACAGTGAAGACCACGTATGGACCGAGGTCTACAGTGAACACCAGAGGAGATGGGTTCACGTTGATCCTTGCGAGGAGGCTTGGGACAACCCAAGAATCTATACTGAAGGTATGCTTGGCTTTGAGCTTCACGTTGAATGACTACTAACAGTCTACAGGCTGGGGTCGCAAGATCGCCTATTGCATAGCATTCTCAATCGATGGTGCCACCGATGTCACTCGCCGTTATGTCCGCAGTCCTTCTCAGCACGGTCTCGGCCGCACCAAGTGTCCCGAGGAGGTCCTGCTCTATATTATCCACGAAATTCGCAAGATCCGCCGTGAGAACTTGGACAAGCCCGTCCGAACTCGCCTGATGAAAGAAGACGAACGCGAAGAAAGGGAACTACGCAGTTTCGTTGCTCAATCTATCACCCATGAGATGATCAACAGCCTGCCTGGAGCCGTCGCTGTACCCACTGGAGGGGATGTTGTCAAATCCATTGAGGAACGCCAGCGCGAGATCGAAGCTCAACAGATGCTTTGGCGGGGTCAGGATAGTCGGTGAGCATTTCGATAGGTTCGTCGGCAGTACGAACTTCGAAACTACCATTATCAAACCACATCGCCATTTCATGGCTCCCGCATCTTAAACCTGATGCAGATCGGATCGGCCAACGGATGCCAGCACGCCAAGCCCGGATTTACTGCACAGCCACTCTGGGTCTGAACGTCAGAGTAAGCCGAGGAGTACGGCATGCCATACCGCACGTCATTTTGCCTCGAGCCGGCGTCGGTTCCCAACAAATCAAGACGATGTTGGAAGATACTCCCGCCGCCAAGCTGCGAGACGTCGTTACGACCTTCATTACCCATCATGGATGGCAAATCTGACGCTTACGACGCAATCGACCTCCTCACCCGACAGAACCACATGTGCATCTCATCCATGAGATCTGCCTCTCGTCCCTGCGCAGCAGGGCATGTACTATATCTTGATACAACGGCGCACTAATTACTTTGGTCACTGGAGGCATGGATTTTTTTATGTTATTGAAGCAGAACCAAAAGACGAGTCAATGATGTGGACAAGAAGTGTCCTTGGAGCGATACCCACAGGGTCGGCGTCAGAGGTGTGTATTTATGCTTGATGTCGTTATGGATTGGACACCTTTGCGACGTCCACCGGTCTTCTTCCAGAGCCTCGGGGATTTCCTGGTCTGTTTTCTAGGGAATTGCATAGCGTTATCGGAGACGAGATCACGGAGGCAGAACCACTTCAGCGTGGGGCACTGCAGTGCAGTGCATCCTTGGGGCGTGCAAGTTGTCAAAGTTGCATAGCGTATAGGAATTACAATCGGAGAGCCTTAGAGCGATAGCAGCGACGATGAAGAAGTGCGTGGTGAGAATACAGAGAGCAAAGAGATCTTTTCGCAGATCTGCTGATTGAAATCTTAACTTTTGCTTGAACTCGTGGTCTTTTTCCCCCTCTGGTCCCATCATTACGCGTCCCAGTCCTGTCCGCCCTCGAAGCGTTCAGGCTGCCCGACTTCGTACATCGGCCGTTCCACGATGACCACCTCGAGGCCATTGCTGCCCACGTGGCCGCCTACCTTCTCTTGCGTGTCACCGGTGCCGTTCATGTTCATGCCCACGTCCACGTCCACGTCTTTCCCTTCCCCACCAACCTCAACCTCTTCGTCACGCATCGCAGCCTCGACCCCATCATTGCGCAACACCCCAACGCCGAATATCGACCGGTACCGGAACGTGAACCAATCTCTCGGCGCCTCTCCTTCCCTCGGTGCCCTCCACCCACCACCATCTCCCCCTGGGGAATCCGCGTTCGCAGACTTGGACTTAGATCCGTCCGGCGACGCTGGTGGTGGTGGCAGCGACAGCCCCTCCTCACCGCGGCGCAGCGCGAGCAGTTGGTCGTCCGCCTCGTCATCTTCCGCGTCACTTCCGGGTTCCATGCGACGGTCGAGATCCACGAGCTCCATCGCGCCTTCGTCGCCTTTGTAGCGCAGGGCCGTGGCCGCGAAGGGCGTGTCGCGGTCGCGGCGCTTGGTGATCTTGTCGCCGGCGCCGGTGCCGCGCAAGTCCTTGGTGGGGCGCTTGCGTTTCTTGCCGGGTCGTGCAATCTCGGCTGCGCCGTCTAGCTGATTAGGCACCGGACCTGTCGATGATGATGGTGTGGGCGCGGGGAAATCGCGTGAGAGGTCGAGCATGTATAGCCAATTGGGCCCGTAAAGCCATAGGCGCTGGTGATGGAAGAAGCCGCCCATGACGCGGTCTTTGATGCGCCGGAAGTGTGGGGGCAAAAGAGAGGAGGGGTTGCGGCGTGACCATGGCGTTAGCTTGCCTCTTGTGATGTCCAGTTCAGTGAGTGTGTGGGACGAAGTGATGGCGACCAGGGGCGCTAGAGTTGGGTGCTCGTGGGCCACAGGGTTAGGCGTGTGGCGGGTTGGATGTAGGGCAATGTTTGATGAGGGAGGGGAAAGGTGGTGTCTGTCCTTGATAGCTGTGGGAGAAGAGGAAGCTGGTGAAGACGGTCGGAACAGTAACAACAGAATGGATGCATCAAGTCGGGGAAGGGTTGGTGTGCGTGTCCAGCGCTGGGCATGGATCAGAGGCGAGTCGTCCTCTGTGTCGGAGTCTGAGGAATCTGAGTCGGAGTCGGAGTCGGATGCCGCATTTTTTGCGACCGATTTGGGTGATAGCGAATTGCGGTCTTCATGACCTTCGAGCGTCCAGGCAGTGGTGTGTCCGGAAAGTGTGCCGACAGCCAGCACGCGAGACTCGGGAGAGAATGTGATGGCAGATATTGCGTCTGCGTAAGCGCGAAGCGGGCTATCGTCGTTATCGTCCCCGGTAGGTTCTAAGCGAGCGATCGTTGGATGTATTGAAGGTAAGTCCTTGGGTTCAGCACCAGGAATAATCTTGGCAAGAAGAATAGTGTTGTCGAATCGGGCAACGCACAACCACTTCCCATCCGGAGAGAAGGTGACGTGGCGAGCACCGTAGTCGTGAAGAGAAAGTGGTAAGGGCACAGACCTGGATCGCATCGCCAGACCGCCATTAGAAGACGTGCGGCGCAACTGAAAGAGCCGAACGCCTCTGGGGGTAGCTGAGATGACCAAGCTGCCATCTCCAGATATTTGCGCCGATTGTATGTTCTCTTCACCCTTCAATTGCAGTGTGGCAAGGAGTTCATAATCTTCTGAGCCCGTGGTAATCTCACCGTCCGTGGAGCGGCGTGGAAGATGGAACACGTTGAGTTCTCGGCCCCACCAGGCAAGCATCAGGCGGTTCCTCGAGGTCGACATCTGTGGCTGCTGTGGTAGATGCGAAAGACTCCTATGGTATTCCGACTGCCAATTCCTCATCGGCAGTACGATAGGGGATGCGTCCATACCTCCTGACACGAGTACGCTGAGACCTCTGCTTTCGTAGCTTGCTGCGCACTTGACGTCGTGATCATGGAAACGTCGGTGCATAACTTGGGCCCATCGCCTCTTTTTTTGGCCAGATGGGTTTGGCAGAGGTTGATATGCAATCGTCCTTCGATCGACACCAAAAGTAAAGATCTGGTCTCCTTTAGAGCTCGCGGTGATGTCGAGAATATCTGCTTGGTGGGACTTCAGCCGTTGGGTCAAAGAGAGATTTTTGGCATCCCAGATTTTCAGCTCGCCTGACGAGTCGCCAGAGACGATGGTTCCGTCTGGGAGGCATTTTACGGTCCATACGACCGTCTTGCTGCCTTCTGCGGGCTTTCCAAGACTCATTTGGCGTATCACTTTGCGAGTAGATACGTCGAAAACCCGGATCAAGCTATCTTCGTACCCAGCCACGACAGTATTGCGATCGCGCCAGGTGATGCTGAGGACTTTTGATTTTTTCGACTGTGGCGCGTGGAGGACTTGCGAGTAACGAAGGTCACCATCGTCGGTTGCGAAGAGCACAATACTGCCATTGCCACACCCAGCCACCAGCGACTGCGAAGGTATAGGTCCCTCGACTTTACCATTTTCCGGAAGCTGATAGGCAGGCTGTGCAGCGAAGCACCAGATGTCGCCAAAGTTGCCTTCTGCTCGTCTCAGCTGCTTGCCTGATGCCAGTGACCACTCAGAGATTGAGCTAGAGCCGCCAATACTGAACAATCGCATCGCACCAGGCTTCGCAATGGTATCAGCACCCTCATCTTCAATGGTCAGGTCTTGCGTCCAGGCCAGTTGCTCGACGGTGGCCCCAACGCTTCCCCTAAGCACTGTTTCTCGAAGCCATCGACCACCGCTTGGGTTCCATATCTCGATATCGCTGTTTTCCCGACCGAGGGCCAGGCGCAGTTCAGGCGGCGCTTTTTGCGTGAGGTCGGAAGTGTGTGAGAAGGCGAGGGCGCTGATTGAGGCCGGCTGATGTGGTACAAAGCGGCAGCGGTGAATGTCCATGACAGCTTAGTTCTGGCGTCAGCGTCTCATCGTGCGCAGTGTTGTTTGTAAGCCACGTCTCGAGACTGGTTTTCTTTGAGCCTTTGCTGCTGCAGCGTTGCAAAAAAGTCCAAAAAGTTGGAGCAGGAATGCTTATCGATACCGGGGTGCCAGTGCAGGGGTGCCATTACCCTAAACCCGCTCCGGCTGGGTCCCGCTCAGATAGGGTTAGCGCCGCCTTGCCTATGACTCCTACGGAAGTTGACCGCTGTTCACTTCCCTTGTTGCTATTCTTCCTCAGAACTGATTAGGTGACGCGATGTAACCTTCTGTCGGCAGATGTCTCCTTATATGTTGGACTGAGGAGGTACTGCACAGCGCATATACAGATGATTCTCTCAAATATCATCACGCCCATCCATAATGCCAGTTTCCCCTGAGGACATTGTTAGGGACTACGTCCATGACGGAAGTTCCCTGGAACGGGTGAGCAGACGCAACGTTAGTCTACAGATGGCCATCGTGGAGCCCAATCCGGAATGGCCGCAACGGTTCTTGAACACCAAAGACCGGATCGAAGCTGCCCTAGGCTCGACCGCGGTTGCCGTTCATCATTATGGATCCACCAGCGTCCCAGGTCTGCCGGCAAAGGACGTCATCGACGTCGACCTGGTAGTCAAGGACATCCAGGACGAAGGCTCCTACATCGAGCCTCTCGAGCGCGTGGGCTTCAGATTCCTGTTCCGTGAACCCGCCTGGCATCAGCATCGCTTTTTCGTTGATGAGGGAGATCACCCTGGCTCCTATCCTATCAATCTCCACGTCTTTGGGCCGGATTGCCCTGAGGTCGAGAGACATCGAATCTTTCGCGAATGGCTCTTGAAGTCGCCAGCGGATCGGCAGCTTTATGCGACAGTCAAACGTGAGTGTGCTGCAGCTTGTGAAGCAGCTGGTGAATCAATGCAAGAATACAGCTTGCGCAAGGAGAAAACTGTACGAGAGATCTTGGACAGAGCATTTCGCGACCTGGGCTACATCTAAGGGGTATAATGACTGTCATGGACGTGGGGTCTATTATGAATCGTTCCCCGGACGAATCACGGAGGTGATCGCGAGCTGGATGTTTTAGACATCTCAGAATCATTTATACTTAACATCTTAGCAACGCAGATATCTTGCGTTGGCTCCCGAATTCGGAATTTCTTGCGAGCTACGCTAATACCAAATCCTCCTCAACAAGACCGAGATCGGACATCTCGTCTATTGCCTCTCCTTCCATCATTCCGTGCAAGTAGCAAGCCCCAATAAGCCATCTAGCGTCGTCTTCCCTGGAACGACTCACGAACGGCGCAGGTCCTCCATAAAGGACATGGATGTCATCTCCTGGTTGCAATAGTTTGGCCCCTCGCCCAATGCGACCTCCTTCTGTAGTGAAAAAGCTTCTCTCCTTCCCGTCCCAGCACTTGTCACCAAATTGCCTCCAATCCACGTTCTTCTGTCGGACCACACAGAGCCCAAATACGAGAGACTGTAACATTGCGCTTTTCTCGTCGGCCGCCGAGGTTGCGAAGATGTTATCAACAAGCTTCCGACATTGGTCTACTTCCGCCGCAACATGTGTGCCCATTGTGTCTCTGATCACATCTGGATCATGGGAAACAGCGTCAAGATAAACGGCACACGTGGCTGCAAAAACACCTGATTCGGGGAAGAACAATTCGTTGCTCAGGGGTGAATCCGTTGGCTGCCTGCAATAATCTCGCACCCGAGCAAGCGCGCTCTCAAGTTGGTAAGCAGCGTACAAATAGACTGTTTCCTCGCGGATATCGTCCGAAGTCATCCGTTCACGAGAGCTGCAACATATGGTTTCGATGAAGTCCGGAACGCGACTAGCCAATACAGCCACTGGATCGAGGTCTTCCGGATCTTGCTCTGGGTTTATGAGTGATGATTTCATCAGCATCCAAGCATCCTCGAATCTCTCAGCACTTGGAAGGTATATCTGCATTGATTCCTGATATCCAAGGGGAATTGGTTCGGTCACGGCGAGGACCCGATCCACCCTTATTCCTCTTGCTCTGAGGATCTCTGGGCCGTCGTCGAGCAGATTCCCAAGCCGTGGAAGCGATTGTCCGCAAGCTACTAAATTGGAAGAGAAGAACCCAGCGTCCACCTCTGGAATGGAATTTTCTCTATCGGGCGAAAGGCTCCATGATGGCAGGCCGTTGGTTGGCGGTAGGGAATTATGGCTGACGTAGCAGAGAATCTCAAGGGTTGTGCTTGCGTAACAGATCGCTCTGCAGGTATCTCGCATAACCTCCTGCCATGTGAGATTGTAGTCGGCCTGAAGCCTCTCTGAGGCATCAACTTTGTGGGTGTCCTGGATGAAGTGTTCGTTAGAGACGCCGATCGTAGAACAAACACCGACAAGGCCGAATATTTTGTCTCTCTTATCAGCGCACTTGTGAACAGTCGAATCCAAGAGGTATCGGAGTAATGTACTGCGTGGTCCTTCCTTCTCCTTGATAAACGGAGCTACCAATATGTGCCATTCATTGGGTGGCTTGGCGACTAGGTCTGGGTGAACAAAGTAAGTCTCACAGAATCGGATGGCATTGTACAAGAGCGGCCACTCTAATTCAGATTGACCCCAGCGCAATCGAGCAACTCCAGCTGCGTGGAGTTCTTGGATCGTCCACACTCTCGAAAAGTATCTGGATGTCAAACACTCCCATAAAGACTTCCAGTCGGAGGAATCTGCAAGGGGAAGGCCATGGCATTTGAGAAACTCCTCTCCAGAGAACGTGGGGATGGCTTTAGTTAGGTCGTATATCGGCTTAGTTCCAGGAATCGAATCTTCCTCCGCAGTGACAGAGATTTTGCTACCTGCGGCCAGATGTTCCACACCAATAGTTGCAATGGAGTCTATCGCACAGTCGATCTGCATCAAGAGCGTTCGCAAGGTTGGACCTAGTTTCGAAGAATCAGCCCCCAGCCAGGCCTCAATCGTCTGCGCGGAAGAATATATGCTATACATCAAATTGACTTGTCTGGACCTTTCCTGAGTATTCGACTGGTCAATACAGCACTGGTCAATCCAGAAGACCTCTGACCTATCTGACGATCGGAAAAGCCGAAGGACGTTCGCCAATGTCTCGGTGACTGGGAGATCGGAGCCGTTACATGAGATGTAAACGATCCCAGTCTCCTCTCCCCAGGTGTAGCTCAAGGCTGAGTAAGGAGGTGCATTGTTGAGACAATGGTTGTCGACTTTGACCGCAACTTCCGCGTCGGCAGTTCCTGGGAGGATCTCGATTAGACGGAAAGAATGGACTGTTTCCAAAGGCCGGTGGCGGTATAAGGTATGGCTAGGATTCTCCTGGATGAATCTTAGTATCCTATCGTCCATGGCCCTGAAAGTAAGCCCTTAATAGGCCCCTGCTGTGAGAATTTTCTGCTGACTGATGGCAGCGAAGACCTCATCGGATGCCGGTTGCAACAGTGCTGCTCACCGTAAATTTCGAGAGGAGTACCAGCGACAAGCCAAAGAGGCGTAGGGCAGTAAGCCTTCTCACATCCGGCGCGAGCAAAAGTGTGGATAGAATGTCGAACGTGTAATATGTAGAGGGCTGTAATGTTGGGAGGTGTCTCTGAGCGCTGGCTAAACTCGATTCAGAGGCTGAGCTAGCTTATATAGTAGCGATATTTTCTGACTTGAGCTCTCAAAGTGCACGTGTATCCGATAATACATCGATCAGGCTCGAGATTGGTGTTGAACCTCAGGCTGATTAGCCGCTGAGCCAAAGTGCATATGCATTCCTTCTAGGCAGCAGCTTCGCCCCTGCAGGTGTCCCTGCTAGACGCCGCAATACACCCTAGTAAAGCGGCCAGAACCGGGCTCGCCGGGCCCTGCCGAGCGAATGAACAACCTAAAGATGGGGCACTCAGGGGGGTTTCTGGCCCACCACCTTTCTGCGGCCTTACGGCCTTGCTCTTGGTGCCTTTGATGCGCGTCGCCCCGGCGGCCAGGCGGCGCTCAGGATTACATGGGGCAAAACTCAGGATCGCCTAGTCAAGATTCAGGCAAATGCAGCAAGTTGCTGAAGTCTGGAAATAGAAAGCGATTCGGGAGCGAAGATTTGCAGTCTAAGTACATCGGTACATGGCACTAAAAGCCTGAGCGATGCTGTCAGGCATTCGAAGGGCGCGAAGGAACGTGGTCGGATTTCTTCATATATGTATAGGGGCAAGATATGAGATTGATTGAGTCAGACTTGGGTAATGCCGCCGGGCGCTGTCAGTCATGTGTGCCAGGGTGATGCCCCTTTCCAGAGCGTGCGGCCTCTGAGAGGTGGCTAGTGGCCGTGTCGCAGCCTTCACATGGAATCGCGGTGGATGTTCGAAGACGCAATAGGCGGCGCGGGCACAACAGGACATCCTCGGCGGCAACGCCTGAACAGTTACCGTCGCACTGTGGACTTCTCAGGCGCCCAAAGCGATAGGACTGAAGTCTTCCAGAGGCGGTCCCAGAGGACTGTCCCAGACGTTTGCAGAGCCGATATGCTGTCTGAGTAGAAGCAGCAATTTCTCGGTATACGCGATGACGTTCTTGATGGTTTCAATGTTGTCTGGCGTGCTTGCCTGGCCTATCGAGGGGTGGTGGCCGAAGACAAGCTCTTCTGCAGCCAGCCGCAGTCTCTCGCTTTCGACCTTTGCAAGCCATCTGGTGTTGAGAGCAACAACGGCCAGGACTTGGTCGGGGAACGACGCGGCATCGGACTCGTCTATCAGCCGGGCTAAGGTCCCGCAGCAGGTAGCCAGGGCATTGTTTCCGGTGCAGCAGGCCTGAACCAGAATCTCAACCGTAGGGAGTGGTCCTTTTCCATGAATTTGCAGATAGTCGTCGTCTGGGACATCCACTGTTGGCCCAACTGTTTCATCGCTGACACCGTTCGGCCCTTTTGCGATTTCTAGCGCAGGCCAGAAGCTCCCTCCGCAGGCCAGCAGTGCTGCTGCCCTGGGATGTGATTTGGCTAGCTTGTTGGATGATGTAGCTGTATTGATCCAATCTCTGCAGCACTGCATGCACGAGCAGGAATTTATTCCGCTTCCTAATGGACCCCAGAATATACCAACTTCCGACCTGTTCCAGTCAGAGAGTATTGCTTTTTGGTGAGTAGACCTTGACGGGGCTGTTTGTCGTGGCCTTGAGAATGACGGATGAGCGGATCCGATGGGGTGATTCTGCTGTGGAGGCCGTTCCAGCAAAGTCTGTGCGTAGGTCTGGAATCCCTGCGTCCACAATGTCCATATCGCGTCGCCACAAGAGTAGGAGAGTTGAGCGTCATAAATGGTTCGCCTTCGGGCGAGATGTCTGACCACCCTCTCCGCACTGAGATCGGAGATTCCGCCGGCGTCAATATTGCAGTGGGAGCTCAGAGCCACGGCTTGATTCTTGTATCTTCCTCCCACGGGCGCGCGCCGAAGGCCCGCCATTCTCCTGGCTTCAACAGAATACAGAAGCCAACCAAGACGCATGGGGTCCGAGAGCTCGATCTCAGCGCGGACATTCTCCCGACCGGATCGATAGTATGCCGTTGTGCCGAGAACGCTATGCTGAGAGACAGTGAGCTGCTCCCCGCATAAAGTTCTCCCTATGATGCTTCCATTGTCAGAGAAGTGCATACCGCCAAGGACTGCTAGCAGCTGCACGTCAGCCATGGTCGTCTCTGCGCTGGCTCCGTATAGGTCAGCAGGAATGAGAGAGGCCAGTCGCCATTCCCAGCGAAGATTTGCGTGTCCCCACCACGTGGCTTGGTAGTTCATCAAGAATTGCACCCAACATGCCGCTTCCAGGCCCGGTGTCGACGATGTCGTGACCGTTGAAGTTTGCGCCTCGGTTTTGCGTTTGATGGCACCTTTGAACAGCCAGGGAAAGACAAGAAAGGGACACAGTGCACATGCACCTAGCGAAAAGCCTCCGCATTCATGCTCACCATTGGAGTCATCTTCACCCCAATCCCACTCCCCGGTTGAGGCTCCTTCATAAACCCACTTTCCCAAGCATGGGATGCATAGAACAAGAGACAACGGGAACGTAGCAAGGAGGAAAGGGCACACAGCGATTCTCAAAATTAACGCCCAAATTGTCTGCCGATACGAAATGGGTAGCGCCCGCTGAGGACCCGTGACGCGCGCCGTCTTTCGATCCATGTACGAGTTAAGGGTTTCGTCAAAGTTCTGGCCGTAATGAAGAGTGTTCTCGATTGGCCTGTGCTCCATGATCGGGATGGTGGACCGCAAGCCCGGCATCGTAAGCACAGGCATTCTGTATCTTGGATTAAGGGTGAGTGAGAGCAGAGACCAGAAGAACCCTTGGCGCAGCTCGAAGGCGCCTGTGATGGCTCGGCCGCATCGATTCATCGACGCCAGATACTGCGACAGTGCTGAAGCGGTCTGCAGGATGGCGAAGAGCAGCGCCGCAGCAGCCAGGATAGCACCCGTGACTGCTACAACGAACTCGGAAGCAGCCATTTCGACTTGGTGAGGTGAGGTTCGTACAGTGGCGTATTATATCTCAAAGCTGGCTCTGATAGTCCTTCGACCGGCTACAAGGATGCGGGTCATCGAGGCCGTTGCGGGTCTATGGCTTGTTGAGCAGACATGATCTCTTTGCCTGCCAAGAAGCAGCAATTGAAGCTGTGCACGTTGACGCGACCTGCGAAAAGGGCGGACCGAGGGGTTTTAGCATGCCACTTGAGCCGAGCGGCTGTAGTGGCGGTCTCATGGTCGGACTCGAAACTGTCCGCATCAGATCGTCCGAATTAGGACGAACGCTGGTAAAGGGGGATGGCTAGGCTCTGAGAGAAACTTGTGGCGCACGCCACATACAGGGGCTTGCCAAGTGTCTGTCAATATGGATTTGCATTGGTCGAGGTCACGCTCAAATGGTGCGGCGACACACGCTTCGATGGAGTTGGCAAGCTTGTCTCGCACCTTTCAAAGGTTCAGATATCACTATGCTCAAGCAAAAAGCCCTCCGATGAGGCTGCAGTGATGGAAGGTAGTAAATAGATCATTTGATTCCAGATACCTGGTAGGCGGCGGAGTGGGCGACAGCAACTCCGCTAAAGTCCGGGCCTGGACGAGCCCCAATTTCCAAGAGGCGACTTGGCAAGCCGAGGGAAGGCTTAATCAAGGTCTTCCTTTGGAGAGGCCTCCGGTGCGATATCTTCTCATTCTTGTACAGCATCAAATCATGCCCAGTATGCGGCATGCCGTTGCTTTATCATCTGTAGCTTCTCTGGGCGGAGACAAACCTAACACGGACAGCGTCTTGGCGTGATCGAAGTCGTTAGGGGACGTGAATGGACTGCTAATTCTCTGCATATCTCACCTTCATGAAGGCTGAGTATAGACTCTCTTATTGGTCGTGGTCCGGTAGAAGCAAAAGATTCTGCCCTCCCTGCTCATTAATGTTTCCACAGCCTTACTCGTTCTCCCTAACATCGATAACGGTCTTCTTGAACTTCCGGGCAGAAACCTTGCGGTTGAACAAGATGTCGATCTCACGGTAGGACCGGTGCTTGAGCTCAGGCACGCAGAAGAAAGCCCAGATCCAGCAGACGAGGGCGGTACCCGCCCAGATGTAACCGCATTTGCCTGCGAGATTCCAGCCGGTGGGGTTGAGCATCTTCGATGCTAGGTAGATCATCGGGATCTCGGCGACATAGTAGGCGGCACGACCGACACCCGTGCTCAAAGCGCGGAGACGGACGGAGGAGGTTTCGGAAATGATCGTGTACGAGATCGGGCCCAAAGTTCCGGCATAAACGAAGGAGATGATGATACCCAGAACGGCCTGGGCGTAGTTGGTTGCGTTGTTCTGGTCGATAGAGGCGCAGATGCCGAGGAGAACGAGGAAGGTGATGTTGGCGGCCGTGCCCCAGAGATAAATGGTTCGACGACCGAACCACGCGGTCAGGAACCAAGCTCCCACGTTCGCAACAAATCCAAGACACGAGTTGATCAGGTTCAATTCGAATGCCTTGTCGCTTCCGACCCCGGCCTCTACGCGAAGAGTCATTCACTGGGTCGATAGTCGCGGAACGGGGGAATACTCACGCTCGAAGAAGAAGGTTGCTTGATTCGCGATTAGGTTACCCGCGAAATTCTGGGACGCATACATCAAGCAGGTGATGACGGTCCGCCGTAAGTCGACACCCTTGACGAGGTCGAGGAGGGTAGGGGAACCACCCAATTTGGCTTCGATCTCGACGGTACGCTCCATCATAGCGAAAGTTTGTTGAGGATTCTTACTTCCTAGGCGCTCGATATTGCGAATTGCCTCCTCTTTGCGTCCACGACGGGTAAGCCACCAAGGCGATTCGGGGCAGAAGAAGATAAGGACCAGCAGGGGCACCTGACTGAGTCAGTAGAGGTCGCCATACGATGGGCCGTGACTTACAGGGAAAATCCACTGCAGCGCAAGGGGAATTCGCCAAGCCCACTGATCGTCCCGCTTGTTAAAGCCATAGGTGACGGCGGCGACAATGATGCCGCCAATCGACCAACTCATCTGCAAGGTAGCAGTACAGGCGCCCCGAAGGACAAGCGGCACAATCTCGCTGGAATAGGCCGGGGAATTCGCGATGAATATCCCCCACGGAACGCCTTCCAGCGCTTGTCCAACCACGAGAAGGGCGAGGGAATTGGCCTTTGTGAGGTTCATCAGCCGAAAAGCTCAACAACGGAGCCGGAATGCTTACAAAAAAGCTGACGAAGATAGTGGCGATCATCAGAACCAGGGCAAGAATGGTCGTCATGCGGTAGCCGAGGCGGTTGGTGATGGGTCCGGCCATGAAGACGCCTACAAAGGCGCCGCATTGGCCAGACTGGAAGAGGGCGCTCTGCCAGCGGGTGGGGATGGTATAGCCATCGCCATGGGGCACGCCGTAATGTCTCTGGAAAGCCGATTGCGCGACAAAGTTGCCATTCAGGAACATGTCGAACGACTCCATGACCTGCTAGGCATCAGCTGTTGTTCTGGGCAAGCAAAGTGTGTGCAACGACTTACGATGGTGAAGCACATAATGAAGGCCCAGAAGCAGGCCCAGGGATAGGCCTTGAAGGCGGTCCAGATGCCCATGGCATGTTCGTTGTTCTCGCCGTCGATGGCATCGACCATGAGGTCCTGGTTACCCAAGACTTCGGCATGGATGCTGAGGGAGCGTTGGCCGCCCTTCTCAGAGTGGCTGTCGACTGGGTCGGCCATGTGGACCTCCTCCTTCATCTTGTCATCTGACGACATGCTGGAAGTTGGCGACAAAATCACCTGGTCAATGTGAGGAGAGCAGACAATGAGCAAGACAGGTAGGGTTGGGATAGCGGCTGTCTATTATAGCAGCGCAGGGCAGTGGCACATGAGTCGTACGACTAGCCCTGGAAGAGGCCATCCACCGCAGCTCTTCCCTTGTTGGCTCACCGGCATCTGGGGCTAGCGGCTCGCATCAACCTGGAGTACGTTTCCTGTGCTCAGAGGAAAACTAATGTAACATTACGTGCCCTCCATTTTCCAATCAGGCGCGTGCAGGACATGGGACTAATTTGCATCCAGTAAGCGACGTTGCTTTCGACAGCCAGCCATGTGGTGTGAGATGCAACATTCGATCTGGCTTGTCCTGAAGTCTGTTCAAAGGTGCGGAGGTTGATCCTGCCGCGTTAGCTCAGTACAACGCGGCTCGCACAGAAGAGAGAATCCAACTCCGTCCCCTCTGGCCCCAGCAGTCTAGCCAGGCTGGCACGAAGGCGGATCGGCCACCTTAGCGGTGGATCGTCAGCGGGCACCAAGCAGGCTAAGCAACATTCATGAGCTTACCAGAGCTTGTTAGTGGTGGCAGACCTCCATTCTACGGCGCCACTTACATACCACGGGCCCAGGATGCTAACTTGCTTAGCCTGTATGAGGAATCCCGCCGTGGTCAGGCGAGCCGCCCAGCGTGGTATTCTGAACGCGGGGAAGACTGGGGTGCCCAACGCGGGGGCTTGTCTGTGCCTAATGCCTTCTCTACATCGTTCGGGGTTGCCGGAGTCCGACGTTCAGCAAGGGTTCACCTCGGTTAAACCGGCCTGAGCAAAGGTATTTACCTACCACGGCCATCATCACCCATGTTTGCAGTACTAGCAGAACTTTGCCTCGAAAACTCACTGCTGTCTCGAAAAGTCAATGCTGTCTCCGAGACTCTTCCAGCTACTGGCTTGGGGCGAAGTGAGGTGCGAAGCAAGAGCATCAAGATCATCGCTAATTGCGCCTCCATCGCCGGTCCAGCAGCTGACTCATCCTTCCAAGCAGACCTCAACGTTACCTTGAACGAGCATCTTCTCCTCAGTATGGACGAGTCAAGAAAGCATCGCTATGCGCAAGAGAGGTGTCGCTGTTGCGACAGATGTGCCTTTGGCAATCACTCATGCGAGTCATGGTGACATGATCCTTTGATACTTGCTGGCTTTCGACTTCGACACTGCTGGCTTTGACCTTCTTGTTAATTGTGATGTATTGTGTTGGCTAGGGAAGCATCCAGGCTATGGGCAACCTAATTTTAACAGCCGAGCGACTGTGTCCCGCACCCAACGCAGCGTCAACACCTCTCATCTCATACCCGATGAATACATCACAACATTCCCATACAGCCTCTCAAGGCAGCGGCGGTTTCGGAATCAAGCCCCAAGCGAACATATTCACCGACCTCGCAAGCAGATACGAAAGAATCCGATGCTGCGTCTGCCATCTCTGGAACTTGTCGAGCGTGTTGAGCTTCCCCATGAAGTAGGCGTGGTAAATCCGAAACTTCTCCTCGGTGCGGATCAATTCCTGCACATAATGCAAAATGGCGGCGAGCCAGTCGTCGCTGGCGCGCGCGACGCGCCCATTCGCCATCGTCACATGGATGTCTTCCAGACCCTCGGGTTTCTTTGCGAAGGGGGGTGCTGGCTTCGGCTTTTTCGACTTCTTCTTGGTGCCTGCTGCACCTGCTGCTTCTCCATTCTCCGCCAGATACTCTTCGTCGCTGGCCCGACAGACCTCGGCGAGCTTGTCGCGCAGCTTGAGCAATTTCTTGAACTCGTCTTCGACCTGGTAGAAGCCGACCTTCTGCTTCGCCACGGATGGGACAGCGGCGAACCGGACGGCCGCGGCCTGGACGATCTCGTTGATATCCTCGTACATCTCGGTCGCCATGCCGTTGGAAACCGCCGGCTCCAGAGCCTCCTCCAGTTCGACTTGTGTGGGCTTCGGCACCTTGTCCTTCTTCATGGCCCGCCACACCTTCCGCGCCCACACCTCCAGGGCACTCTTGGGCTTGGCGTCTTCCTCTAGCGCCTTCAGGACGCGCTGCACCCACTCATCGATGTCCCCGGACTCGGTGCCCGCGGGGTTTTCGACGACTTCTTCCGCCTTCTTGCCTGACCGGTGTGCCGGGACGTAGCCATCAGCCGTGGGTACCGCACGCGGTGTATCGTCGGGCTCATCGGTGGTAATGGCTCGGGGTTCGTCGGGAACGTTGGGGTCGTAGCCTTGGTGTCTTGTTTCAAGTCCAGCAGCTTCAAGCAATTCGTCGTGCTTTGACCGGCGGGATGGTTGGGGGTAGAAAGTAGCCCTTTCTACGGGTCCAGCAACAGCAGGTTCATCGGTTGTTATAGCTCGTGGTCCGTCAGGGTCGTTCTCATCCCAGCTCGAGGTTCCTTCTTCTGAGTCAATCCCGGCGGCCTGCAGCAGCTCTGCCTGCTTGGCCTTCTCGCGCTTCTTTTTCAGGGCCATGGTGGCACTCTCACGATATCAAATCTGAAACACACACTGGAAGCCAACAGATATCAACAGAAATCGAAAGTTGCAATGTCTGACAAGCCGGTGCTGAACCTTGCGAGGATTGGAATATCCGTATACTCGGAATGCGAAAGACATGTCTATTTATATTGAGTGGTAAGGTCATTCGTCGGAACCAGTCCTCGGTTTATTATCTTCCCTAATCAGGTATCATCAGTAAGCCACATACGTTAGAAGCATATATCATCGTACATGGTTGAGCTACAGCCGCAACCAAACGAGCTGAAACCAACCTGGTCATCAAGAGGGTTAGCTTCCGCCGTCCTGCGCTCGTTATCAGAAATTAAATTCTCGTTCTCCTTGACCGAGCCTCACCTAAAGGACGAAAGCTGCTGGAGTACAAATCACTACACTCCATATCCGCACGTGTGTTGGCTATAGGGAAACCCAGCGCAAGGCTGCCCCCCCGCCCCCCCCTCCGGCTGACAATGCAGGTAATCAGAAAGGTCCTTCTGCTCGGGCCGGACCATGGTCTATGGCCTCTCTCCCTAACGTGGGATCGTGATTTCGGCTTTACTTACCGCAGTGGTGAGTCCTCCGGTCGGCCTGAGAAACGAGTGCGGCCGCGATCGTGGTGACTTTGTTGGATGACGGCGAAGGAACGAGCCAAGGCTGAGGAGCGGCGGCATGGAAACGTGCGCCGCTGAAGGAGGCAATGGGGGGGAGGTACCTAATCCATGTCGCCTCGGAGCAGTGCTATATACATAGCCTGGCACGTGTTTTGACTGTCGTGCGAATGGTCTCCGTCACGATGATGCTGGTCTCCATACCTCATAGGCAGTCGATGGCCTGTCACTATACTGTGAGGGGTTTGCGGTGGCCGGAAACAATCCGACTTTGAGTTGCTCCCAACGGCATCTAGCTATCTACTTGTTAGCCGCTTTCATCGAACCACGACATACGTTTCCATGTATGCTAGTGACGGCCATGAGAAACGCGTAGCCGCAACGATTTACCCCCAGCTGTGTAAGTTGCTGTTGATTCGTCATTTGAAATGCGTTCCAATATGAGAGCGGCGACGTCCGATACATACATGCGTACGAATCTACTGCCGCCTTCTTTCAGGCTTAGTTCCAGACTGTACCGCAAGAGCTCGGCGTTTTGCGGCACTTATCGGATGCCGCTAGATCCCAGACCTCCTTTCTAGGCAGACATGTAACAAGCAGGCCACCACATCGGCTGACAGCACACCAAATGGTGACATACGCGGAAATCCAAGCCTCGAACGCACTCATCAACGATGCCACGCCCCCGCGTGTCGCCGTCGTCGTCGGCGGGACCTCAGGCATCGGCAAATTCACGGTGAGGGCTCTAGTCGCGACCAAGTCCAGGATGCGGATCTACCTCGTCGGGCGCAAAGACGCCGCGGAGCGCTCGAAAGTCTTCATACAGGAGCTGCACGCCACGAATCCCCAAGCGCAGGTGGTGTGGATCGAAGGCGAGATCTCGCTGCTGGCGGATGTCCAGCGTGTGTGTCTGGCCATCAAAGCCCAGGAGCCACGCGTCGACTTGCTGTTCCTGAGCGCGGGCTACACGCCCTTCGGCACGCGCAAGGAGACGGCGGAAGGCATCGAGATCGCTCAGAGCCTGGTGTACTACTCGCGAGTGCTTTTCGTGCTGCACCTGCTGCCGCTTCTGAACCGTGCGGAAGCCCCCAGGGTCGTCAGCGTGGGCATGGGTGGAATGGAGAGCGCGAAGATCGACCTAGACGACATCGACCTCAGGGCACCCGGCAACTTCAGCGGGATCAAGGCGGTGTCGCAGTACGCGGCCATGAAGACGACGACGCTGGAGAAGCTGGCTGAGGAGAACCCTCATGTGACCTTCGTCCATTCCTGGCCCGGGTGGGTGGACACTGGCAACGTGAACAGAGGGGTGGATGCGAATTCGGCGTGGTCCTGGTTTGTCTGGCTGGTTCTGCGGCATCTGATCACCTTGTTTTCCTTCACCGATGAGGAGTCCGCACAGAGGCATCTGTTCCAGTGCACCAGCGCGGCCTATGGTGGGAGGGGCACGCCGTGGAAGGGCAAGCCTGGGGTGAACACGCGAGGAACGCAGGAGAATGGTTTGTTTCTCGTAAACTATCGGTGCGACTGTACGCCGAACGCGAAGGTCGTGCGCTTGCTTCGAGACAAGGCAAGGGAAATGGTGTGGATCCATACTCAGGAAGTTCTTCAACCATATCTGTGATCCATAGCAACAAGAAGATAGACACGATGCCGATGATTAGCTGCACCGATCGAGTGACGCTGCCTTCCCCAGCTTGCACGTATATGGGAACCATGTGTACATCGGGAGACTCAACAGCCGTGCTCTAGCGGCGATCGATTTTCTTCAGGAAATAGTAGGGGACATTAAACATAGTGGTTAATGGTCACATTGGAGCCACGTGGCTCGATAGCTACATGGTTCTCCTCATGCCGCCCGCCGTAACCAGCAGCCATCACCAACTGTCCGGTACACTTACAGGCAGTACCAGCATTGAGGCAGCAGACGCATTGTGGCGAATCGTATGCCACGCATCGCGGAAGCCAGCGCCCGTCGCTACACTTTCCCCTGTACCGAGGTTGCGAATATATCGAGGGTGAGAACCACCTGCGAGGAGAAGGCGGATTCTGGTGCCCGTTCTGAAGGTGTGGGCGCAATCGTGAAGGCCCAAATGGAGGGGACTAGCCTCACGATCTGGGTCGAGGCGGAGATATCGTTCGGAGATGCTGCGCGAGATACCGTTCATGTCCACCTCGCTCAGCACGGCAAGAAGGTCGACGTGGGGATGGTTACTCGAGTGAAATAGTTGGACAGAAGGCCGCCCACATACTTCTAGATCATGTTCGAGGACTTCTGTGGTGAAACACAGTACGTCCGAGCGCGAGACAAGAGCGTCGACCTCATCGCTCTTGCCCTTGCTCCTGGCAAACATTTGCCGCGCACCGATAGCTGGCGTGGGATGGATCGGGTCGAATTTGAAGATGGAGTCGGAAGAATCTGCGCCAGGCTTGTTTTCAGAAAGCTGGCCGCCAGTATCAAGGAAAAGCTGATGAGGAGAAGTTTGGGGTGGCCACCGCGGCAGGTCTCGCCACTCTCCGGCTCCGGTGTCGAAGATACGAACTGGAGACGTCCTAGGTTCGTGTTTACGGCCAGCCAGGTGCTCCTCAAACCAGGGAAGTCCTTCGTCAAAGATGTTGCGTCCCTGGGCGCCGAGATGTGTCCATGGACCAACAGTGAGGGCAACGGTGCAGCCACGTTCAGTCAATTTCAAGTATTGCTCAATCACCTCACGTACCAGGATATCATACCAGCCTGCGACTAGCACTATTGGGATGTTCGCTCTCTCCAACGCTCCGGTGGGATCCCTCGTCTTCCAGTATGGGCTTTTGGGCTCTGGAGACGAGATGGTTTGACGCAGAAATTCCGGAGCATCCCCCTCAAAGTGTCCATCAACTACGTCAAGTAGAGGAGCGGAGTCAAACACCGGCGCAAGCCGAGTCTGCTGCGACCTCAGATGCAACATCATTGAGATGAAGCCCAATCCAGCATTCATTTTCTTCGTCAAATCGGCCCACGTGATGATGTTCGAGTACAACGCGCCGGTACCCCAGGTGAACTCGTGGAAACTGTCCGGACCAGTGAAGATGGCGGCCGCCTTCATGTCTGTTGGTGGATCGGTAAGGAGAGCCCACTGGGTGTATCCTAAGTAGGAGCCACCCAGAGTAGCAAAAGAACCAGTATACCATGGCTGCTTCCTCATCCATTCAACAACAGCATGTCCATCTGCGACTTCATTGGCTCCAGGCTCCAGAACTCCGTCGGATCCAGAAGTGCCTCGACAGCTACTCAGTAGGACCTGGTAGCCCCGAGCTGCAAAGAATCTTGTATGGCCAAGGGCCGGCATCAGTCCGATGCCATATGGACTGCGGATCAATAGTGTTCCGCGTGGCTTGGAACCGATTGGCTGATACAGGTCTGCCGAGATGTTCATATCACTTGAGATGGGAATATGTAGGCTCTCAATCGTGTAGCTGTTCGACTCTGGAGGAAGTCCATTTAACCAAGTGTGCAGGCGATCGAGGATGGCGCCCATCCAGCTTCTGGCTATTGGCGCCATTGTGAGATCTAGAGGCGGACTCTGGGGGTTGACTATTACGAGTAAAGGTGGTAGAGGCCGTAGGCAGGCGTGGTGTTCGATGCTTTTACATGACCTACAATGTCAGCCTAATGTGGCAATCCTAGAGTTATCGCCGAATCTCAGTTTTAGGGACTTCGCGTGCCTGCATCGAGGTGCCTGCATCGAGAGTGCGACTAGCCCACACTCGTAAAAGCAAGCCATTGGCGGCCTGACTTTACGACGCTGGAAAGCTGGGGATAGGACATAACGAGGATCAGAGAAGCAGCAGGAGGCAGCTGGAGAGAAGAAGTGCCGCCAATGTTGCCCTCGGCGGCACATGTGTTCTCATTCCTTGCAGGTGTAGGTAGTACAGACAAACTCTGAGGTAGATGAAGTACAGTAAAGTCCTGGAAGACTTGGGGGGGGAGTACTTGTACGATTCTTAGGTAAGCGCCGCCGGACGTACTTGGGGGCACGACTTCCCCCCAGTGAGCCCTAGACAGCTGGTTCCGACAATACCTGTACGTCCGAGTCGTTGGAAGCCCACCATCTTGATTCTTTCTGGCAGACACCTAAACATTGGTCTATTCCTTGATAGACGACGGGTATCTTGATGAGAGCCAGCAAGTAGACCTGTCAGGGTGGAGAGTACTAAGGCTGCGAACTGGGAGCTCAAACAGTCGATCTGTCAATCGTACGATGGCGATACGAAATACGACTTCTACCAGTCCCTGTCAGGCGGGGAAATCAGCCCAAGAATATCACAGAACGATTCAAGCTTGCATTTAAGTGACAGCGCCGAGCCAGCGTTGCCATGACCGTGTCAGCCTCATCCAATTCAGATCGGCCGTGTCCCGCAGTCGAGCGCGGCAGTGATGAAAGCGTACCTTGATACCGCGGCTACGTAGCGCGCAGGCCCCAGCTTTGGTGATCCAGCGCTCCGACGAGCTTTTGCCAATGATGATCGGCGACGGGTGCCGCACACCACGGGCGCAGGTCGAGCAGTGATCCACGCCCAGCTTAGCAACATATCACCGCTTTGGGCTTGATGCGTGATGTCCAGAGAACGATTGGCTAAATAATCATGGATCCATCCCCAACTGCCAGACTCGAGGCAGTGCCTTGACTATGTAACGGAACTGTAGTAGGTAATGCGAGTATAAGAGCTGGTGTCGAACACCATTCCACGACTGCTGGGCTTCGCAAACCATCATCACACCCAAAATACAAGTCCAATGCTGCCAATATGGTCAAACAAAGGAATTGTTCCGGCGACGACAACTGCGGCAACACCGCCACCACCCCTCCACCCACCGCCGTCTTATGAAGTTGTTTCGCAGCCTGACGTTAGACACCCATCTCACTTCACAGAGACGTCGATTACTGGAGAGGAAGACTTTAGGACCACACCGACCGCAAGCACCATCAGTTCAGCTGAAAACGCCGCCACTCCGGCCGACAACGAGCTTGTGAAGCAAACTCTCAAATGGATGCCACCACCTCCAGCGGCCAGGCCATCCGCTCGTCTGGAAGTACCGGTCGGTATCCCTCAGACTGAGAGCGACAGTTTTTTCTCTGGATCATCCCCCTATTGCCGCGCCTACGCCCCCTGCCTCTCGTCTCACGGCATTGCAGCCCCAGATTTCGTTGCCTTCATCGATGGCCTCACCATCACGCTCGCGCCCTCCCCGCCCATTCAGGCCGCCGACCTAGTCAGCGAGGGACTCGGCCTCGTGCCTGAACCAGTCTGCCAAACAACCAGCGCTGTCCTTGGCCTCGTCTCTGGTGTTGCCGAAGAAGTCACCAGCGCAACGCGCAGCATACTGTACCTGAAAAAAGTCAATGCGCAGTACTTCGGACCCAGGGGCCTCAAGGTGTCGCTCATGAAGGATAAGGAGCTGCAACAGGCATTGAAGCTCTCACCGAAGCACGTGCCCCTAGCGCCAGTTGACAGCCAGAGTGGTCGTGTCACTGTGACGGATCGTCGGCTGGCGGCGCTGGAAGGGTACATCGCGTCGTTGACGCTGAATGTGCCGGCGGCCGCACCACCAACAAACGTCATCGATCGCTTGAGTGCCAAGCAGGTGCAGTCCCGGATCAAAAAGCAGAGGGAGAAGGCAGAGAAAGAGGCCGTGAAGCACGAGGAGAAAGCGGCGAAGAAGGCGGTGGAGCAGGAGAAGAAAGACGCAAAAAGGGCAGCGAAGCAGGAGAACAAGGACGCGAAAGTCGCGGCCAAGAACCAAATATATTCTGACGGGGCAGCTGAGTTACAGGGCTCGACCCCCGCAGCCACAACAAGCTCCTTTAGCCAGGCCCAGCCGCTGGAGCCGTATCGATCGTACGAGCAGCAGTTCCTCGCTCCAATGACGTCCCCACCGCAGGCGCCCTCATCACAGGAGAACAAGAGGCTGAAATCCCTAGAGTTCAAGATGCAGAAAATCAACCTCAAAGCCGACGAGCGCCTGCTGTCCGAAGACAAACCTGACCGTCGCGAGAAGATCGACAAGGAGAGAGCAAAGAAGCTCGCGGAGGTGGAGAAGGAGATGCGCAAAGAGGAGGGCAAGGATGAGCGTCGGGCTGCAAAGTCAGTGGGACGGCCGACGCAGGAGGTTGATGGGATTCAGTCGAGACGGCGCTCCAGCAGCAACAGCGGGAGGCCCAGCTTGAACAGCCCGTCGAGCGGTGGACGCGAGGGTTCGGCGCTGGAGAAGAATCGCAAGGCGGCGGCGAAGTTGCGCTGGATCGTGGTGCAGAATCTGCCCGAGGAGAACGAGGTGGAGGAGGCGCCGCAGAAGAGCTGGATGGCGAGGGGGTGGGAGAAAGCCCGGGCGGAGCTCTGAGGTTTGAGGCCTGTGCGAAGCATTCGGAATAATTCCTGTATATCTTATACATATATCTAATCACCACGGAAAATCTCAGAGATTCGCCTTCCCACCATCCAAGGCCCCTGTCCCGCCGCCGAGCAACCACGCATAGGCCCTGACCATGTCGTCAAACCTCGTTCGCGACGCGCTTACCATGGAGAACGTCGTCCACCAGATGTGCGGCAGGCCGTGGTACGCATCGAGACGGGTGGGCACGCCCGCCTTAGCCAGCTCCTCGGTGTAGATGACGCCGCCGTCTCGCCAGGGGTCGACGCCGGCGACTTGAACGGCGGTCGGCGGCAGGTCTTTATGGGAGGGGAAGTGGAAGGGTGTCAGCAGCGGTGAGTGGTCTGGGTAGGTTGCGAGCGCTGTTCATAGCAGAATCAGTTGTCGTGTCTTACATCTTGAGTGCTCGTGACGGTCTGCAATGTCTGGGGTAAGAAAACTTACTTCTGATGGCGCGATACATCCTCTCGTCCATGAGAATGGCCTTGCGGTGTCGGTCCCAGCTTTGATAACGCGCAGGCCCGAACAACCTCCCGCCGTGCGCGTCGTCTCCCTCGCTGAGAATAGGGCACGTGACGTGACACCCCGTCAACGGCGGCTTCAGTCCATCGTCACGTGCTAGGTGACAGATAATGGTGGCGAACGTGCCGCCTCCGGAACTACCAGCTACGACGAAGCCTTTTGTTGCGTCGATTACGCACTCCCTGGAGCCGAGGCTTGAGTACTCGGCGGCGACGTACGTGACCGCATCATACGCATCCGTGACCGGCACGGGGAATTCGACGTTGGGATACAGCCGATAAGCAACGTCGATGACGGCGACGCCCAGCCGCGCACAGATGACGCGGCAGTCGTGAGCTTCGGTGTCCAGGTCGCCCATAAACCAGCCGCCGCCATGGAAGAAGACCACGACGGGCACGCCACCCGCTGATGCCTCCGTCGGCGTGAAGGGCAGGTACACGCGGCCCAGGATCGAGGTGCCGTCACGGACGGGGATCTCGATAGCCCGTTCGGACCAGGTTTGTGACGGGGGCAGAGTCGACTTGACGAAAGAGGAGTCGTTGTACCGCTGACGACCTGCTGCAAACTGTTTGCGGAAGGTTGGGATCGTTTTGCGCGTCGGGACGGGCAGGGGTGGGGGAGGACCCTTGCGCGCAAAGAGCTGGTCACGAGAAATTCAGTGTTTGGGGGGCCAAAGAGGACATCGGTTCAACGTACCTTCTGGAGCTCAGGGTGGAGTGTGTCAATGTCGGCGTCTTTGTTCGGTTTTGACATGTTTGCGGAAGTTTGGGCTGGCGAGGAATGTGAGAACAGCCTTGCGTAGGGCAAGCGAGTTCGGCTGCTTACCAAGACATGGCTTGTCTGATGAGGTGAGGTAATGTTGGATGCCTTGCCAAGACCACTACTCTCCGGCCCACGAGGCGCCCCCAGTCGTGACGACGCGGGAAGAATGTGGGCAAATGCTGGCCCCAAGTAAAGTTTTGTCGGATATGTACGGTAAATTGACGTTGGTGGGCCGTTATTTGCGGCTGCTGCCTTTGTTTCTGCTTCTCGTTATCGCTACTTTGGTACTGGTATCCAGTTATAGGCATCTTGGTGCAGATCCGTGAGCAAGATGCTTCTGATAGTAGGGCACAGTCGCGGCAACACGATGCACAGATGCCTTGTCGCTCGACTGTCAGCCTGTGCGAGTCTTTTCCGCTCTAGATCTTCGCAAATTCACATGCAAAACATTGCCAACCAATTCTGCGGAATGTGCGATCGTATGCTCAAGATTGCCTGTGAAAAGGTGCGTAAATTGACTGATTAACCTACCATCCATCTTCCCCAATCTGAATTGGCTGGGCGCCCGCAGAACATCTTGGCCTACCTTCAAGACAGTGGGCAGCCGGCATCAACCGACTCACACATTACGTGACCACCCTGGTGAGAAAATCGTCAGGCGCAGGCTCTCTCGAGGATGTGCGAGTCGAGGAACAAGGAATTAATGCATTCACGCTGGATACTCTGAAGCATAAGGGCAGTCCAGGCCTGTTGCGATCAATGCCGACATCAAGCGGGCGCCGTCAAGACATGCTCGAGGATGCACCTTGGAAGCTGATCATGGCTGGAGATGACGTTTGCTGCAAGTCTGTTCAATGATCCTGTCGACAGCATAAAGGCGCATATCTGTAGAGCATTAGCATTACCGCATTGGCGCCGATCTGGTTGATCTCAAAATGCTTTCCGCTCATCAGTGCGGCGTGAGCTGAGATCGTTTCGTGATACTGAGAGCAAGGAGGGTTTCAGGAGTATTGAGTGATCTGCAAGTTCTGTCGCTGAACACCTGAGACTTTGTACCGTCTCTCGTAGCCACGTCTAGCTTACGTCTCTTGGTCAAGAAAGGGTAGCAATATATTGAAACCGGGCCCATGTGTCTGGTTTTGTGGAAACGAGCTCGGCGAGCTCGGATTTGACAGCGCACGGTGCTGGGGCCGTCGGCAAATCATGCACGGCGTCATTTCTGGAAGCGAGGCCATCTCCACGTGTGCCAAGAACAGAAAGCACGGACGTCCCGGAAAGACCGTGTGGCTGATTCTGCTCAGGGGAAACACAGACAAAGACGAAGGGAAGGGCGTTCCATGTCGAGGAGCCTGGACTATTGACACTAAGCCTTTTCCGGCCGAAGCGCCAAGACTGGGTCGGACGTCTCTGCTTCTCCTGACTCTGCCTCAACCACCACCACGACCACACTACCAGTACCAACGCGCCGTGATCGCCTCGACCAGTCGTGTACAGGTGAGCCATTTCTCCGGTGGGTAACCCAGCTTGGCAAAGTCCCACTGCTGGTCATGCAGCTGTCCACAACATTGTCTCGCATTCTTGCGGGCGTGGAGTTACATTCCGAGCAGCAGTCTGGACGCCACGCGAGCAAAATGACCATGGCATGTTTTCGACCGAGTGTGTATTCAAGGTTCCGAGTCATGGAGTGGGCCAAGGCATTGCTATGGCTCTGATATACCTGTAAGTTGGCCAGCGGTTTTCTCTTTCTGCATACTCGTTAATCGCCTACTGCCGTTCTTTACCAAGACCACTACTTTGGTCGTAATCATGCCGTCCTCATCACTCTTTCTGAGGTCGAGCACCACACTCGTTTCTGCCTTGTCTTTACTGTCGGCTCCGGTTCTAGCCGCTCCCGCCTTGCCTGGCCAAGTTTACAGTCTCAATACATCGTACTCTGGCTCCGAGTTCTTCGATGGCTGGAACTTCTACGATGGAGCCGATCCCACCCATGGCTTCGTCACCTACGTGAGCCAAAGCGAGGCGCAAGCCGCAGGCCTGATCTCGGCTGGATCATCTGCGAAGATGTTGGTGGACTCGCAGACTGTCCTGCCAGTTCCCGCGAGCAGAGATGTCTACTGGGACAGGAATGGCGTCGGTCGCAGGAGTGTACGTATCGAGAGCCAAAAGTCCTGGACTCATGGTCTCTTCATCGCCGATCTAAACCATATGCCCTCCAGCAGTGACGCTGGATGCGGTACCTGGCCAGCTTTCTGGGCCATCGGTAGCGGCCCGTGGCCCAACAACGGAGAAGTCGACATCATCGAGGGCGCCAACGATCAGCCAGCTAATAACGCTGCCGGACATACTGCAAATGTCTGCACAATTGATAACCGTGGCGGAAGCGGAGTTCCTCTCTATAGGAACTGCAACTACAACGATATCGATCCGTGGGGCGCCCTCAAGAACCCTACTGGCTGCCAGGTCGCTTCAACCAGCTCGCAGAGTTATGGTGCTGGGTTCAACTCTATCGGCGGCGGTGTTTACGCCATGGACTGGACCACCGAAGCCATCAACTTCTACTTCTTCCCCCGTGGCAGCATCCCTGCCGATGTCAACAGTGCAAACCCTAACCCATCGACATGGGGTATTCCCTTCGCCACCATCGGCGGATCGGGCTGCAACGTTGAAAACAACTTCAGAGACCTGCGTTTGGTATTCGACACCACCTTCTGTGGTGACTTTGGTGATGCCACATGGGGCACCGGAACTTGTGCTACGCGGACCGGCTTTGGCTCCTGCGCCGCCTATGTTGCATCGAGTCCAGGTGCTTTCGCTAACGCCTACTGGGATATCAACTCTGTTCGCGTATACCAGGCGGCTCCTGCGCCAGTATTCGTAAGGCCAGATAGTCCCCACGTGATTCGCGACTGACCTTCCTCTAGTCGACCACTGCCTCTAGCTCCTCAAGTGCCGCCTCTACCTCCTCGAATACCGCCTCTACCTCCTTGACTACCTCCTCTGGCTCCTTGACTACCGCCTCTGGCTCTTTGACTACTGCCTCTGCCTCGTCAACTACGGTCACATCCTCCATGGTAAGAGCCGCGCTATATACTTACGTGACACAGTATGCTGATCAGTCACAGACCTCGAGCTCCGGCAACTACACCTACACCGGGCAGCCCGATCCCGTCAAGACCTGGGAGGACTCCAACATCAGCGTCACCAAGACTGGCACAGATCCTGAGCACACCTGGGAGGACTCCTCCGCACCTGTCGCCCCTGGCAAGCAAGGTTGGCAAGATAACTCGATAAATCCCGCCAAGCCTTGTCACAAATGTGACCACAGTGACGGCGCCAACGGTGCTGGACAGCAGTGGAACGACGCTTCTGGCTCCAACGGCGCTGACCCCAAATGGCAAGACGCAGCTGGCTCCAGCGACCCCGCGCACCAGTGGAAGGATGCCCCCAGCGCCAATGGCCCAGGTCAGCAATGGCAGGACGCCTCAGGTTCCAGCGACCCGGCGCACCAGTGGAAGGATACTCCTGCCTCCTCCGACCCCGCCCATCAATGGCAAGACGCCGCCGCCGGCTCCGCGCCCGCCCATGGCTCGTGGCCCGACGCGCCAGCTCCGGCAGGTGGCGCAAACAAGCCCGCCGACCCCGCCGCCGCCTGGTCTGATGCCGCAGCGCCCGCCGCGCCATCGAACACTGTAGCCCCAGCCAATGGTGCCTGGTCTGACGCCGCCGCCGCGCCCTCGAAGCCCGTCGATCCCGCCTCCGCCCCGGCCGCGTCCTGGTCCGACGCCGCCGTCGTCCCCGCCCAAGTCACGACCTACACGGTCATCCCGCAGAAGACGCCCGTCGCCGACGCCAACGCCAGCAACCCCGCAGCTGAGACGTGGGCGGACGCCCCTGCTGCACCCTCTGCGGCGCCCGTGAAGCCTGCTGGCGCAAATGGCTCTGGAAGCGACGATAAGGTCAGCCCATATACGGGCGCGGCGGCCAGCAGCCGCTCCGTTGTGGCGTATGGCGTTGTGGCGATGGCGGGGCTTGTGGGCGCGTTCTTGCTGTAATGTCAGGAAATACAGTAAGTGCGGGTGAAGTGGGATTGGGATTGGGAGCTACGCAGCAAAAATATACGACGGGTTTGGAGTCAGCGGGTGTTCCAGACCGGCTTGGGGGGTTTCAAATGGATATAAACGTTGTGCCGGTTGGGCAAAGTGTATCTTTGAGGCCCGAATGTTTTTATGGTTTGACGTTTTCTTGGGCTCTTCGAGCCCGACGCTTTTTCTAATGAGACACTATCTTTGATGATTGCCAGGGAGGGAGAGATAGAGAGAGAGAGGTTCTGTCAATAGATTATTTTCATTTCTTCTTCCAGTGGAGCTTTCTACTGGTGTTCGGCTTTCAGCGATACCACAATGGCTGTGGCGTCGTCGTAGGTGGGCACTATTTGGTGCTTTGAGGATGGCAGATGACGAATCTCGGACTCGTAAGGGGGCCACTACCATGACGCATCTTGAGCCGTTAACGGCTGAGCGGCTTCACGACGGCTCGACGGGCTGACCGAGTGCTTGACCGGTGACTGCAGAGAGAGATGTTCCCAGATCTGCGGTCGTTCCAACCCGGACGAACTCAGTACTTGGTGTTCATCGCGACCTGAGCAGCCAATCCATCATAGCAGCTCGGAGATCTGGGGATGTTAATTCGTACCAGATGATTTACCGTGGGGATGGAAGACGTGCGTCAAATCCCTTTCTCATCCTGCTCTCGTATAACGCTCGGGTCTCAGCTTGCCCCTCGCATAGGTTGCTTCGATGCCATGCAGTGCGCGACAAGCGTGCAGTCATGGAGACTCCGGCAAAGCTTAGGCGCAAATGCTCCTGAACCGGAGCACGGTAGGCGGGTAGCATAGAGCGAAGCCGGCTTGTTGTTGTTCAGGCTGGCTGATGTGCTTCGTATTCGACAGAGATCTTGTCTAGCTGCTGCCCAGCATATACTGGAGCTTCAGCCATCTTTGGCCATCGACATAAATCGCATCATCACGTCCAGAGACATCGGAGGGACGGAGGCACTGACATCTGCTGTCGTAGTTGTAGTACCGGCATTAGTTATTGGGTCGACTTCCATAGATTCGCTGTCCTCCTCTTCGCCCTCCTCTTCCTCGTCTTCGAACTCTTCATCGTCGTCGTCATCTAGAGGAGGCTCGACGAGCTTCCGTCTCAGTCCAGTCTCAATAGTCTCGATACCAGCCTGTACTTCGGCGAGCGTGTAGTCTGCACCCCACTTCTGTTTTCTGGCTTGAGCAAGTGCTGCCCTTGGGGCATCGTACCAGATCTTGCGCCGGTCGAAGTCTGAGAGCAACTCTTCCTGCACTGCCTCGCGAGCATACTCCTTTCCACTCTCGATCCATTCTTGGACCGGCAAGGGGGTGTTCGTCTGCAGAAGATGCTCGGCAATCATGTACTGGGTGTGAATTGGGAACTGCGGATTGGGAACGACGACCAGTCTCGAAAGGACATCTTCGTTCTCCTTGAGCTCATGAGCAAGCATTCGCAAGCTTTCGGAGACCTGACTGGCATGGAGCTGTAATTCAGTCCTGCAATTGTCAGCTCAAGCCGGGCAATGAGAGGGACGGATTGTACTGGTTGGGTAGCCGACTGGTGAGGTTTCCATGCAAGCCAGTCAGGTTTCTGCTCACAGTGAACAGCCGCGATCTGAGCTCTTCAAGCGACTGGACCTGGTCCTGACTCAACTCGGTCATTCTTGCTTCGTCGTCAAGTTGCAGGATGAGAGGTGTATGTGACGTCCACGCCGGGTGCGGCGCGCGAAGTGGGCGCGCAAGTGCGGTGCGGAGTTCAAGTCGCAGTTGGAGCTCTCCGCTGTCGACGACCTCACCACTTGGACTTTTCTTTGTCGTCAAGAGATCAGTTTCGCAACCGCAAATAGGCAATGGATTAGTGAATTATGGCCGAGGCACCTTTGAGACGATTGTTTGGCGGCGGCATCTGCTCTAGGTGTCTCACTCGCGCCGCCCGGTCCTCGCCGCAGAGCACCTCCTTCAGATACACACTGCAACCAAGCAGGAGACTACACGGGAGCCTCGTCTCAGACCGGATCGAGCAACGGCACTCGACAGTCGCTCAGCAGGGCTTTGTGCAGGACTACTTTTCAGCGAACAGCTCGATAGATCGAGGATGGCTGCAAAACAGCTTGCTGGCCGTTGTCAGAACCAATGCTGAATCAACTACAAAGACTACGTTAAACCAGAGATCCGAAAGCAACGATTCTTCGATAGAATATATTCGTCCTGCAGAAGCAACAGCGTTTACAACCACCACCCAAGATGCCGGGTCACAGCAAATGCCTCCGAAGGCCGTGCAGGATACGCCCGAATCATCAGGAGAGGATCTTTTACCACATCGCAGAAGGAAGCGACGAAAAGAGTCTGATGTACCACCAGCTGCTGCTCCGCCGGGCTCCAATGACTCGCTTCCTCTCGATGCCTCGTCGCAGCTTACCACAACGGCCACGAGCCTCCCCAGTACCGCCACTCTCCGCCGGCGTTTCGCAACCTACCTTGCCCTCACCAAACCTCGCCTCTCGTTCCTCATCCTCCTTTCTACCACGTCCGCCTACTCCCTCTACCCAATCCCAGAAATCCTCTCCACAACTGCGACGGCCGACTTTCCTACTACACTGTCGACCAGTACCCTCACGCTTCTGTTCCTCACAACTGGTACATTCCTCTCATGCGCCTCCGCCAATACTCTCAACATGCTCTTCGAGCCCCGCTACGATGCCCTCATGACCCGCACACGTAATCGACCCATTGTACGCAACCTCATCTCCCCCCGTGCAGCTGCGGTATTCGCCTTCTTCTGCGGTGCCACCGGCCTCACTCTCCTCTACTATGGCGCCAACCCCACGGTCGCCGGCCTAAGCGCACTCAACATCTTCCTCTACGCCGGCGTCTACACACCCATGAAACGCATCTCGGCCGTAAATACCTGGGTGGGTGCTATCGTCGGTGGGATTCCACCGCTGATGGGCTGGTGCGCCGCGGCAGGACAAGCTGCCACCACGGAGCACCACTCCTGGCAAGACCTGTTGCTTTCCGAAGAGTCTGTCGGTGGATGGCTGCTGGCGGCGTTACTGTTTGCATGGCAGTTTCCGCACTTCATGTCATTGAGCCACACGATCCGCGACGACTACAAGAATGCGGGCCATAAGATGCTAGCCTGGACGAATCCGGCAAGGAACGCCCGAGTAGCGTTGCGGTACTCGATCGCCATGTTCCCGATCTGCGCGGGGCTGTACGCGGCGGGGATCGTGAACCAGGGGTTTCTTGCCATCAGCACGGTGTGTAACGTGTGGATGACGCGGGAGGCGGTGCGGTTCTGGCAGAAGCAGGGCGCGGGCGGCACCGCGAGAGGACTGTTTTGGGCGAGCGTGTGGCAGCTGCCGCTGGTGTTGGTGGGGGCGCTGATATGCAAGGCTCGGATATGGGATGGAGTGTTTGGTGGCGGCGAGGAGCCCGTCAGCGTGTACGAAGAAGATGCGACGCAGGAGATGGTGAGCGAGAAGGACGGCCAGACATTGGGCATGGAGGAGAAGCACCGACGGTTCAATATGGCTATGATGGGCTTCAAGCGGCCGAGCTGAGGGGTTTTGTTTGAGATGGGGCAGAAATGTGCGCCTCGTCTATATGTAAGACAGAGAGATGCTTGTATGACCAAACATGTTTTCATATTACACCAGATCTGCATTTTCGTGGCTACATGGATTCATCGTATCGTGAACCCGAACCCTTTCAGCTCGGATTCTCGATGAGATATCCCCTGTAGCTCAGCACTGTCTACTCAGAGAATAGCCACAACCCCCAACAGCAAGCCACCCAGCTTTCCCACCGCCGGTGCGCCCTCCCATCCCACCGCCCCAGCCGCATTGGCGGTCTGCACACTCAACTCGCCCGACATGGCACCCAGCGCACTAGATACGCTGACACTCAAACTACTGATCTGCGCGGTCGCGTTTGCCGTAACCGAGCTAATCTCCGACGAGATGGACGGGGCGGCGGCGGCGGCGGCGGCGGCACCTGTGCCTTCTGCTCCGGTGATTTGAGCCTCTAGCGAGGCGACGTGGGAGGCAGCTGAAGCGCTGAGGACGGAAGCGGCGCTAGCGGCGACGGAGGAGAGAGAGGTCATGGCGGCGGCGTTGGTGGTGTCGGCGCGTGCGTCGCTGATGGCGGAGCCGGCGATGGAGGCGAGATCGCCGCCGACGTCGAGGAGATCGCTGCCGAGGTTTTGGGCGTGGATGGGGTGGAGGATGAGGAGGTAGATGGGGAGGGCGAGGATGGGCTTCATAATGGGGCTCTGTGTCAAGCGTGGGGCTTGGTTTACGAAGGTACTTTTTTCCCAGGCTCGATGGGTCGTGGTGATTGATGGAATGAGGGGGGTGAGACCTTCACATGTTGCTGTCCCTGCTCTTTATGTCGTTCAGATGGGCCGACGGGTCGTTTTCCTTCACGCAGCAAACGTGCGGCAATTTGCAGTGTGTAGGGTGCAATGTTGAAGAGGAAAGATATCGGGGTATCACGGGACGCTCGTACCCGGTGTGCAAGTTTGCTCCCTTTGTCTCGGAAGGGGTTCGCGTTGCGCTGGCTGATGGGTCTGCAAAGATAGAAACGGGGCGTCGTCTTGAATCACAGTTCTCGGTTGCGCGCAGTCTGTGCGTCTCTGAATTGATGCAGGAGACGGGTGGTGTCCGGAACAAATCTCGTGAACAGTTAAGCAAGCCATTGCTGTATCGACAGCTCATGTTGAACGAAACGTCGGAGAAAGGACACTGGCTGGCTGCTCATCGACCTCGGACAGCTACAGTATAGATAAGACGTAGCGAGGATGTAGCGCATGAGCACAGCGCCCATTCTCAGCCGGTGGGCAAGTTGGTGGGACGAACCGACGTCCGGTGTCAAATCATAGAGCCATGGCTTGTATTGGTTGCCTTCCTTTGGTCGACTTTGATCCGTTTCCCAGGTCCCGGTGTTGGCGAGGTAGGCCGTCGGCTTCACGTCCGATGCCTTGCGAATCGTGTCCGAGAAGTCCAAAACAGGAAAGCGCCCTTAATTTACGGGTCGGAACCGGGATAGACTTAAGCCCAAGTTGGAAGAACAATGCTTAAAAAGATCCGAGACAATAACGCGGGTGATCTGAACAAGAAGAAGCAATCAATCACAGCTGAGGCAGACTGCCAAGGAGACCCATGGAAAAGAGTGCTTACTAGATCAGGTAGTGGCTACTTCCCAATTTGGAAGCCTCCCAGTTAGGTTTTGTTGGCGATCGCCGCCGGCTTTTCTCTAACAAGCAACATTTCTGCCCGACTCATCAAGCCCCCTTCTTCAAAAGCCTCACTACTTCCGTTCACCGTCTCAAGATGAGACCTTCGTCGACTCGATCTGGTGTCGCCAGGTGGAATGTAAAGCCGGGGCCTTGGATATCATGAGGCTGATGGGCGAGATCCTCTGCGACAACCCGGCTAGGCAGGTCTCACAATGCAATCGAGCCCATCCCACCGTGGGCAATGCCCAGCGATTGCACAAGCTGAAGATAATACTGCCACGCGTGCAGACCAGGATTCACAACTCGGGGGTCTTCCCACTTCACTTCCGGTGCCTAGCGGTATTCAGAAAAGAGGTTGCGGAACCCTGTCGCCATGTGCAAGGCGGACCGAAACGGCGAAGACCGGCACCTCAAAATCCCATCCCTGAGGAAAATCAGCATATCCCTCTGCATCCTACAAGAGGTCTCTGCTTAGGGTAATGTATCAAAAGTCGTTCGCCATCATGATTGGAAGACGTACCTCGGACGTTCGAGCCCGTGAATGGAGGTGAGCTGAACCCCTTCTTCAAGCACCGGGATCGACAAGTCTCCAAAGTGGCGCCGAATCACAGCCACAGATGGAGCAGGGGTCTCAGAGTTCTCATCACGCTTGTTGCATCGCGAACCACTACTTTTCCACCCCATAATAATGTAGATGGTCGAGGCCTCAACGATGCCTAAAGTGCTTCTTTCAAGCTTCGCACCAGATCGATCATCTTAAGCAGCCAACGTCTCTTATCAGTATCTGCCTCTCTGGCTACCGATTTGATCAGTTTATCTGATATGGCCCGAGCAATACACCTCCTTTCCGACTACGGGTAATAGGCTTCATCTTCCGTCTCCCTCTCCTGCTCGGCCCTGGGAGACTCTTGTTGGGGCGCGGTGTCTCATGCGCCTCTCACACCGCTCTCTCGATGTCGACCCAAAATAATACTTATAAGCAATCCAGACGCAAGCACAAAGATGAATTTCGGCAGCGACACCAAGTCGATGAACTTGCCTCGCCCAGCGAAGACTCGACCAAACTGGAGTCGCCATCTTCGACTGAGACCCACACTTTGATTCCAACAGCGCTGGACGCTCACAGGAGGGACTTCTTCAAGGCCTACCCCGTTGAGGTCGGGGGCACCACTCTCGCAGCCCTGGACGAGCAACTCCATGTTGTGCAGAGGGAAGAGCTCGTGCTCCAAATCACAGGAGGCTCTCAGCATCCGGTACTCGCTGCGCTATTTGCCGCATCTTTGCAGGACTCGTGTCTGTTTACATGCTTCCTTGCTTCT
The DNA here is from genome assembly GCF_000365145.1 of Cyphellophora europaea CBS 101466. Lineage (NCBI taxonomy): Eukaryota > Fungi > Ascomycota > Eurotiomycetes > Chaetothyriales > Cyphellophoraceae > Cyphellophora > Cyphellophora europaea. Next base: position 695,330 of record NW_008481812.1, read on the forward strand.
TCACAGTGCCTCTACGAGCAAAGGCGGTCTGTCGGTCATTTTCAGCCTTCAGACCAGTTGCTTGGTCTCCAATCAAGGGGCCTTGCTGCTGTGCGAGACCGATTAATGCAGTCTGGAGCCGCTCAAGACGATGGGTTAGCGGCAAGCATTATACAGCTAATGGTTGCCGATTCCGTCTCCGGCGATACCAAATCCTTGATATCACACCAACGGGGCGCCCGGAAGCTCCTGTCTATGCGCGGGACCGGGACAAACGAAGCACTCTACCAGACATCGCTTGGTATTCTGGTAGTGATCGAGTTCTACATGGCTCTCGTTCAATTTCTCCTGCCAGAGCCGACCACTCCTCCGGCCAGCGATAATCCACTTCGGTATTTGAAGCATCCATTCCCAGCTTCAGTCTGTGTCAGGATCTCAATTCTACCAGAAGGACTCCAGAACCTAGTACTGCGAAGTACCCTCAGCCTTCAAACCATTCAGCTCCTCGACATTGTGAGTGGCTGGTCCCTTGCCCTTCGAGAGTTGGTCGCAACGCCGCAGAATGCCGAGGAAATCTACCGCCAGCTTTTTACCCAGCCTTTCGAGTGTACGCGGTCGGCCGTCTTCATCCTTCGACACCTGAGACAGGCAGAGTCTCAACTCACCATCGAGTACATAATATGTATGGGTATTACGATCATAATCAAACACCAAGGAAGCACCAGCAAGACCAACTACCTTGACGATGGGCTCGTGCATGTCTTCACCCGCACCGTCAAACAGTTCGCACACCCGAATGCCGCCGAACTTGAAACTATCATTTGGCTAGTGACGGTCGTGGCTTGGCGCACAAGCGTGACCTACCAAGCGAACGCAGAAGACTTGGTGGACTTTATTCTGCGAGTGCACGAATTTACGAGAAATTTGAAGAAAGTCCAGACGATCTGGTCCAGATTCCTCTGGTACGACAAATTTGCGGTCCCATGGAGCCGATACTGGCAGGCTAGCCTAGACCGATGGCAAAACAAAATCCAGGAACGGGCCGCCCTGTCGGCACAGGAGCGAGTGCGCATTGGTTCAGGTCCTGCACCGAATTGTGCTTTTTCCCGAGGGGTAGCACAGATCAAGACAGAGTCATCAAGCGAGAGTTCCCAAGTCCTGGGGGGTTTCAATGAATCCTACACACAATCAGAAGGTGGCAGCCGTTCTAACTCACAGGAGACTGATTGAAGATCCGATCTCCATACCCGCCATGATCCGTCCTCTAAACTCAAGGAAAGCCTCGAGAAAACAGGGCGATGCGTGTTTTGATCTGCTGCATGCTGCTTGCGGTGAGCGACAACTGCTCCTCGGTAGCATAGCACCGCCCTGCATCATGTGGCAACATTTGGGGCCGGTAAAGACACGGAGTATGTTCCGCGCGACGGCAAGTGCCGTTGCGGCCGCGCCTCGAGGGGACCAAGAATTTGCGAGGGGGGCCAAAATACTAATTAATACTTTTGGTCGCTCTAGCTCTTGATCAACCACGATCGGCCGTCCGGACTATCTGATTCTCCGGTATCCGGATTACCTCTTTCGGCAAGCGCATCCAACATGCTGGCGAATCACGGCGTGCTAGGTTTTCCTCACCATTCTGTTCAGTCTGAAACCCCATGGTGTACTGCGCATTTATGCATCATCAGGCATTCAACGGGTGGATCTCCGGCACCGGGATCAGGGTTAAGGGTTAATGTACTGAACAACGCGAGGTCTGCGAACTTGAATATGAGAACCACCCAAACTGAGAAGTCGGTGCTCTAAGTTGTGCATACTTGTCTTAGCAGCTGGGATTCGTTCCTTCTCCCAAAAGCATTCTTGTGATTCTGGAGTAGTAGAGTAGAAGAGTAGTTGAGTCGGTGGGATTGTGTAGGTAGTAGAGTAGGCTTATGTAGCAAAAGACCCCTCCTCAACGATCGAGAGGAGAGGGTAGGATGAGATAGGATATTCCCCTTTCTTAGACTTCATGGAATCCTCTGTGCCACAGATCACCTCGGCTGCCAAATCACGTTCCTGTCCTAGCTTCTTCGCCTCATCAAGAACAGGAACTCTAGCTATAGTCTCTCTCTCTCTCTCTCTCTCCGCGCCCTTGTCCGTAACGTCGTCCATGGCATCCACGTATTCGCACAGCATATGCACAGGCATACATCCATGCAGAGAACACATACACATACTACAGCTCACCCCCACCCTGCTCGCAGCAGACATTACAAACCTACTTCTTGAGGTCAGGCCTGACCCTCACCCCTAAATCCGCAGGACCCGCACGCAGCAAGAGAGGCGGCTCGCACCGCCCTCGGGCTCGGGCTCGGCCTCGGCTGTTCCCGCGCCAATAGCTACTTGAGTCAACCTCGCCAAAAGATATCAGCTCACTTCCCTTCCCTTCCCTTCTCTTGAGTGCCCTCCAATTAACGCCCATACCCGTCCACACAGTCCAACTGAAAAGGAAGACAGGGGTCCAGATAAGCCAACAAGGCGTTTATTGCCGGCCTCCCATCTCGTTTCCGCGTCCCTAAGGCGCCCCATGTGTACAGTGGCGCGCGCCAAAACATCCCCCCCGCCAGGGTAAAGGGGGCCATCAAGACCCGCCCCGCGTCCTGCTGTGTGTCGAATCGCCCAGACCCGTGGAGGAGGAAGATCGGATTGCACGTTTTTCGCCCAGGGCTCGCAGTCTCATGCCAGTCTGCTGTGTCCGGTCTCTTCTTCTCCTGTTCCTTGTCCGCACTTTTACAGGGTGCGCTCAACGACAAGCGAGAGAGGAATCCACACACACACACACACACACACACACACACACACACACACACACACACACACACACACACACACACACACACACACACACATCTTTTCCCACAGGTGGACAAGCGGTGCGCGTGTTTCCTGACTCGGACAGCCCTCCTGGAGCCCTCGCTCTTCCCTCTTTCAGACGCAGTCCGCAGCGCCAGCTCATATACATTTATCTCCCATGACCCATTCTTCGTATTCTCTGTCGGTTTTCCCATATACATCTTTCCTCTTCTGTGCAGCATTCCACACAACTCATTCCAGCTCTTGTCAACCCGTGATTGAGGAGGCGGTAGAAACGGAGGGAGGGGGATAACAAAGCTTATCGAAAGCCTTGCTGCCCTGGCACCACAGTCTTCATCAATGTCCGTATCGAACGGCGACGAGCGAGTGGAACGCCCCCTAATCCCTCGCTGAGAGACAGAGGGCCGTGCCACAGGAGACATCAAAACAACGCTCACGCAGTGGCCATCTGGAGCCGCGTCAATGGGGGAGGGTATTACTATACGTACCCTCATCTTGCCCATCCGGTGCGCGTCTTCTGAGCCGATTCTGTTTTCGGGCTTGAAGGTGAATTAGTATCCCAAGACACAGTCTATGGGACCCTAAAGTTTCCAAGGTCCTCGTCATATCAGCAAAAAGTCCCAGCCATTCATCTGCATAACGTCCCGCCAGTGGACGCTCTGCGCGGACCCATTGCCGCCACCAACCTGCTTGGTCGGCGTGATCTGCTGCTGCTGTGCCTGCACCGCAGCAGCCACGATCCCGGCACCCACCACTGGCGTGGTCCCACCCGTCGTCGGACTGCCGCCACTCTGCGTCACCGGCGTTGCTTCACACGCACCGCCCTCAACCGCGTCACTGCGACGCCACACCTCGTGCAAAAGGCGCACCATTCTACCAAAACTGCCCGTCTCGGCCTCGTCGCCAAGCAACTCGACGCGCTCAGCCAGCGCGCGCCGAAAGGGCGACGCCGGCATGCTGTTAGCACCGCAGATCAGATACGGCCACACCAAGCACTTGTCGAAGCCGTTGGGACCGGAGGGTACGGAAGCTAGCATCTCGGTCATCTGCTCGATGAGGGCGCAGGCGGCGGGTTGGCTGCGCTGATATTGGGGTACCAGCGAGCACAGGTAAACGCGCGCAGCCTTCTGGAAGATGGCCGTGATGTTCTTGGACAGCTGACGGGGCCGCAGTGCGCCCGAGCGCGAATACGGCGACTGCGGGTGAATGGGCAGAGAGACGGTATTGCCACTCTCATCGACAGACGTGACTGTTTCTGTAGCGTTGAGCTGCTCGCCGAGGGAGGCCACATGTGAACAGATAGCGTGGTCGTCGAGCTTACCATCGCGTTTCAGGCTGTCGAGGCACGCGATTTCAGAGAGCAGGTACATAACGCCATCGTGGCAGCCCATTAGTTCGGCGAGTCCTGAGGTAGAGCCAGAGAGGTGCTTCGTACGGTACGTGTTGGCAAAAGTTGGCGAGCGGCCGAGCATAGTGGAGCCGAGGATGTCGATCCAAGCCGTGAGGGTCATGTTGAACGGAGGAGACGCACCGGTCGCGGGCATAGACTCGAGGCTCTGCGGGAGCGCGAGCTTGGTCACGAGCTCCGTCGCGGCTTGGAAGTGCGAGTGCCAGGGGATGTCGGCCGCGGTTAAGTCGGGGGCCTCAAGGGTCGGCGAGGGGAGAGATTGTGTGGGCAGAGACGAGGGAGGAGCACGGCCAACGCAGGTCGAAAATGAAATCATGCCCAGAGTCGCCTCGAGGATTTCAACGTGGTGCGTGTCGTTAGAGAGCGCGGTGACGACTTCTTGCACAAACGAGTACTTGTGTCGCACAATGTCGCCCTCGATGATGGCCAAGTCAGATTCATCGACAGGAGGATGCCCCGGGGTGCCAAGCGCGGCTCGCTGGTGAACAGCTGCAGCGGTGAGGCAGGAGTGTAAGTATGCCTTGTTGTTCTCGAGCGCGGGCAGCAAGATATCGGTGCGCACGCTGCCGTGTTGGTTCGCGTTGAGGATGGGGAAGAGCAGCGGCAGGACATTGGCCAGCATGTAGCTGAAGAGTGGGCGGTCCGCATCATCAAGTGGAATCAGGGCATTGGCGTCGTCGGTACTCGATACGGCCTCGGGTTTCACGCTGAGCTGCGCCGAGGGCAGAGGATGGTTCAGGTGATGAGGGTGAGGGTGCGAGTACTGGAAGAAGTTGAAGTCGAGATCCTCTTCGTTGGAGAGCTCGTCGTACTCGGTGTCTAGACGGTGAGGAGGGGGCGCAGTGTAGTAGCTGTCAGTGGAGTGAGTTGTCTGTTGTGTCCATTCCTCGCCGGTGTAAGAAGGCAGCATCGCATGGGGCGGTGGTGGCACCCATGTGGAGAAGGTGGAGATGGATGAATCCCTGCGTGTGGGTACGTCGTTGACGAACATCTGTCTCTCGGTCCTGACATCGACCTCGTAAGGGTGTTGGCTATACTGGACAGGAGTCTGTGTCATGGAGCCCGAGTACATCGGCATGTGGTACGGGTCGTAGAAGCCAGGCGTGGCGAAGGACTGGTCAAATTGATCATAGTCTTCGGAGTCTGGCGATGAGGCACCTGACTGCAGGTTGTGCTGGGACGTATGATGACTGTGGCCATGGAGGGTTGAACCACGTGAAGTACCCGGCGGGGCATCTGCAGGGGTTGAACGGGTTGGTACTTTGTTCCTTGAGGATGCATAGGAAGACGACTTGCGAAGAGACATGAAGACTAAGGAAGGATTGGGAGGCGAGGTGGGTTGCCCTTGCTGAAGAAGACTGTTATGAAATAAAGACGACATACTCTTCTCGTTGGTCTTGGTCCGCTTGATGAGCTCCTTGATGTCGTCTTTCTGCTTCCGACGAGTCTCATTGTTGGACCACCAGAGAGGGCGCTTGTACTCGCAGGTGAGCCCGAGGTGCCTGCATGCTTTGCACTTGGGCCGACCCTCGTCACACTTCTTGCGGCGGAGACGACAGGTGAAGCAACCTGGGGAGGAGCGCAGACGTGTTAGTGCGCGAGATCGAGAAGGCCTCGGAGTGCAAAGTTATACGTACCTGATCGTGAGCGTCTGTGCATCTTTGACGAAGTCTTTGACGGAGATGGTTTGGTGGTCGCATCGACCTTGGGGTCCGTCGTGGTTGCCATTGTTTCTGTTGCTGTGAGGGTTGTCCTTTCGGGGGAGAAATGTTTCGGTGGCTGTGTCTATGTCGCGCGCCGATGGCTCGGAGCGGTAGATGTCTCTCAATTAAAGATTAAGGAAAGTGGATGAGGCTGTATACCGCAGTTTTGATCAACAATTATTAGGAGGGAGTGGTCGCGAAGTCTGTCCAGCAGTCTTCGCTTGTCTATCTGGGGACGGCGACGACGACAACGGGGGGATGGAAGGGGAGGACAGCAACGAGGCAAAAGACTGCCGTGCAGGAGTGACCAAACGCATTTGGCTTGCAGGCCTAGTATATGTCGCGGAAGCTTTGAGGAAAACAGATGCAAAGAAGGTCGAATCTATTTTTGTCGCGAGCAGCAGAGAGGTGGTGGAGGAGGGGAAGGTAGCAGATGAGGCTCCCGAGATCTGTATGCAGCAGAGGAATCAAGCGCAGCGGAAGCGGGTGATTGGCGCGAGAAATGAGTTGATGCAGGGTCAACGAATGAGAGGGTCATTGTTGGCATGGTGAGAGCGTGTGATCTATCTTTATCGCGTCTGTCTGGAGAAATATTGGGATTCATGTGGTGCCTTGTGAGGTTGGAGAGAAGGAAACCAAGCGAACAGACAGGCTTCGATGGCTTGGATAGTAGTGGTCTAGCGCCAACGGACAATGTGGGAGGGCGGGCAATGGATGGCTGTCGTCGATGACCCCTGTCCATGAGCCGGTGGGTCGGCGGCTACAGGCTATTTTCAACCCCAGTTAGCGCTGGGCGACAGTGGGAGAGGATGCCGATGAAAGCCCCACGCTCATCAGAGCTCAGAGCCCCTCAGTGCTGCTATGACCGGGGTCTGCATGCTGACTGGTTGCAGGACCCAGCCTATCGAGTTGGATAACGAGAGCTATGAGCTAAGCTTCAATCTCCCCTTGCACCCTGTCGAGCCTGTGCTAAGGCACACCAAGCTTACTGACTCGGTACGAGTCATGCAGCACAGACGACCGACGCAGTGTACGCAGTGTAGGTATATGCAGGCTTTGTACAGAACATCAACGATGCAACAGCAGCTGGCGGCTGAATCGCTCAACAATAAGTATTGTGTGTGTGAAAAACAATGGTGATTGTGCAAGGATCCGACAGAACGGACAGTTGCATGTGGCAGATGGCAGATGGCGGATGGAAAGCTGGCTGGCTGGTTCCGTGACTCGTGCACAAGAGGGTCTTTCCATAGAGGGGTGTCACACTGTCCGCTTTGCAATTGTAATTTTCCGTGGCAGCATGTCAACGAGGTGCGCATGGCTGGTTTAGGCGACTTTAGGTCGTGTCTGATCTCCACCTCGTCGATTTTGTTCTGAATCTCTTTCTTCCGTTCGGTGATCGACACGGGGTTCAAATGGCATCATTTCGTGCATATTATTTGCAGCAGATACTCGTGAGCACTGGACAGGACGTACGTGTTTCAAGCTGTTGCTATTCTCAGTCAGCTTCTTCGTCTTTTGTTTCCGGACAACTAACTGCATCCGAAAAGAGCAGTGACTTGGCTTGGAGACGGCTGCAATCTGCCTGGCGAGGAACGGAAGCTCGACTGTGATCGACCGAAGTGGCTCGAGCTCCGGAGTGGGGGAAGAGGGACTTGGAGGCTCGAGAAGGTTGAATGCAGGTTTGGCGATCTGCCAGAGGGACGCCAAAAGGACGCCACCAGCGCATCATGACCAGTCGTGACGCCAAGTCTCAACGTGCATTAGTCGTGAATGCGGTGGACCCCGCCTGGCCGCGAATCAACGCCTTACGCTTGGACCATCCATGCATCAAACTGTGCTGCAACCACGCCTCTTGCCGCCTCTGACTCGCTACAACTACTGCCAGGATATTTCAACCAAATATCCACTTGTGATGACTGCGTGACCGCGGCCATGACAGCGACCTTGAACGTGACCGTGATCGCGACCACTTCAAGCCAGGCCTCACTCAACAAAGACACTATCGATTGACGAGAAGAGAGGAATGTGATGACTCCATATTTAGCAACCACGAAGCACTCGATCATGGACCGCATGATCAGGTCTTCTGTTGCGCTTTTCTAGAACACATATCCAAGACCACCTTCACGACCCTCTCCGACTGATCGCCGGAGAATCTCGGCTCGCCAACCGACACCTTCAAGCCACCTCAACCGACCAGACCGAGGACCCAGCTACCTTCCGCGCTGGTCTTAGCAGCGATTCTCATTCTCGAGTCTCGCTCTCACTGCTTGACTTTCGTCGCACACCACGCTGATAACCCTTGTTGCGGGACACGAACGTCTGGATCTTTCCCTGCATCGTGCCTGACATGCCACTGTTGACACAGCAGCATTGGTTGACGGGGGTTCTGTCAGGGGTGTGTAGTGTGTGCAGCTCCCGTTGTAGACTCACAGGCCCACTATTCTTCGGATAAGGAGCGGGGGAACGTAACCTCGCGGACAAGCATTTCCCACCCTTACTTTTCACTGGAATGTGCTCCAGCATACATCACAATCCATGTGACTTTATGGAGGGTCGTCTCTTAGTCCACTTATCCATCACCCAGCCCGGAGATAAAACCTCACGTGCAGAGAGAACCACGAGTATTGCAAAGTTGACCGCATCATCTGATCGAATGCGGAGTCTATCTATGACGGACGTGGTACCGCATATCGTGGCTGTTCAGTACCTGACTGAAGCCAAGCAGCGGTGACTTCACCGCTGTTGCTGTGAGAGGGTACTCGTGAACCGACCTGCGAATAATGCTTGCACAACGCTGTCTGGATGGAAAACTAATTCCTACCCTCGTCGCTCGAGGACCTTGCAGCGTAAACGCTAGAACTCTACATCACCTCAAACTATTGTCGAGGTGACGTGATACATCAATTATGTTGCAGAGGTGCAAGGTGTGCCGGTATAGGCGAGCTTGGTGATGAGCTCCATAGTGCTCGAGGTTCCGCCTGTCATTCGCATGCGCTATGGCTAGCCTTGCAGGGGGCTCTCCAGCCAACCGAGTCCATCACCCTCTTTTCTCGTCCAAACATTCGACCGAGCGCAACATCACCCAACCTCTCGATTTTTACATGGTACGGTCCGACATGGTGCCCCGACCACCTACCATCTAGACCCCGGCTTACAACGGAAACCCGGTTAAAGGCACACGTGCACGGCATTGGAACAACCGTGTCTCGTGCCTTGTCCCTCTGTTGGATCTCAACAGTTGAGTCTATCGGTCCCGTGCCTCTACTGCATTCCCGTTGGTGGTGAGGCATAGCGAGTGAAAGGCCGTGCTCCGCAAAGTCACTTAACGAGGATCTGCAGGATGCGAAAGCAAGCGAAAGACGCATGCAAGTGACATCTTCGCATCCGTTATCACTAGACCAGCACAATCCGAGCTACTACTTTGGTGCAAGACAGCTTCATTGCGAGACCTTGGACCTGCCGTGTCAGGGTGCAGAGCCTTTGGACTTAGTCCGCTTCGGTCACGGTGCATTTGGTCGCTCTAGCCAATCCCAGCCCGCGCAGCACCCAATTCGGAAAATAAGGGTAGAATTAATGAGAACGGTACGGCGCGGAAGGGAGGAAAAATGGTAGGAAACGGCTCGTGCCAGGCGAGAAAAAGCAGATGAATGTGGAGGTACCCTCAGCGAGTGAGCGTGCACGCAGCTACTATTCTGGTGGTGCGAAAAGAAGGTGGACATGGGGAGAAGTGGGATGCTCAGGCTCGCTAACAAGAGAGAGCAGTGTATTTTTAGGCGGAGATCGTCCAATCAACCCTCGCAACGTACGCCAAGATCACAGCGGACGGGGCTACCCGCGAAGCTTAGGTTCGACATCACACTGCTCATAGTCCTGATTCGCCACATGTACAATGTGCTACTAGCCGTTTGAAGGTTGGACCTCCCTCGGGCATCTCCATCGACTCTGGCTCGGCCTGCAGGAAACTGGCGTTAGCGTTGGCAAGAATAGCCTGTGGCCTGCATTAGTGCGCGAGCTTCCCCTCCCACAGATCGACACCCTCGTTGCTCAGAGCTCCTCTTACCGCCCATATGGAGACACTCAGAGCCTGGTACGGCCTGACTGGCTGCTGCATGTCGTTTCACAATGGCCGGACCTTCTATCCCTGGTCTGTGCTAGAGCCACTCATCACCATGAATATGCAAGTCTCTACAAGTGCGGGCGCCAAAGTGATGCTCGTATCCCTGGTCAATGAAGGCGCTTCGATATACATATCGTCAAGGTTTCCTCAGATCTCCCGAAGGGGTCTCAAGGTTTCTACGTTCCAGACTGTCTCCTGATCCTTTGATACACAAGGGGTTCGACGCCGTCTGGCATGTACCCATAAGACTACCACACTCATATCAATCGGCATGGAGCAGCCGCCATCGACCCAAGATGGCGCTGCCGTCGAGATGATACAGAAAACCATGTCCTTTCCGTCCTTCCTAGGTCGGCGGTCATTCGTGCCTCGACCAATCTCAAATGCTACAGACTTCTTTGACGTTGACGACGAGAGCGATTCGGGCAAGTCACCGAAAAGCCTGGCCTCTCTCGACAATGGCAGCGATTCAACCCTCTCATCACAGGGGCTGAAAACCCCACACTCAGCAGGCCTAGGAGCCTTCGAATTCCACTTCGACGACCGGCCTGTCTCGGGACCCCAAGGCCCGCACCTCTTCCAGTCAGTACCAGAGGAGGAGTCAAAGGAGACCACACCTGAACTCCTGCCATCCGCCAAGCCAAGAACACGGCCTGTCACCGCATTGAACCAGGCCGTGGCCGAGCTCGATGAGACTCAAGTCCGAAGCTGGAGGCCTGATCAGGTCGCCGAGTGGATGGCTGAGGCAGGCTTCGAATCCAGCGTGATTGACAAATTCCTCATCCACGACATCAGTGGCTCGGTCCTGGTTGACCTCCAATTCGAGGATCTCAAGGAACTGGACATTAGTTCCTTTGGGAAGCGCCACCGGGTCATGAGCTCCATACAACAGCTCCGAGACTCGGTCTTGATCACAGAGCCCGTCCTCTCCAGAACACCTTCAAAGACAGCAAACACCAGCCCACGGCCGTCTCGGACGCTCACCCGAAGTGTTGCCCCCGATGAGAGACATGTCATCGCCGAGTCAAGATCCCGATCTCGTCGCCGCGGGAGAAGGCTCAACGATTCTTCTGAAGTCCACCCGGGCGAATCTGTCTCTATCGTCGCCATTGAGCAACTGCTACCGAAAGTCCACAAGTGCTCCAAGGGAGACGACTGCCCCAAGTACCAGAAATACCTCCGCAAGGTTGAGAAGATCCGAGAGGAGTTTGCTGCCGAGGTCGAGGGCGAAGTTCCTCCGACTGATGAGCAGAAGTCGGAGGCGATGCCCTCCGTCATTGGCTCATCTGACGTCCTCGGTCCTACACCTCCTTTCAAGATCACTGCCGAGCGGCTCAACGAGGTCGAGATCCGCGACAACCAAGAGAATGTCCGCCGTTTCCTACAACTCCAACACCTCGCCGGCAATGCCAGCCACGCCCCCTCGCCACCGCCTGCAGCCTCTGCGGCTTATGCTGCCAAGCCTACACCCAGCCTGTCCGAACACCTTCGCGGCCTGCCTAAGCTCACTATTCCCGCCGAGAGTGGCGACAATCCCAACTCCAGCAGGACACCGCTCCCAGAGTTCAGCAATCCATCTGACATGCAAAGTCAACTGAAGGAGCGGCTTCTTAACGACCCTTATCACTACGGCGGCGTCGCCTCCCCAGCTGACATCTACCGTATCGACACACCTTTCTCCGCCAACGACATTCCCGTCACCATGCACGCTGCCGACCCGGTCGGTGAGCGCTTCGTCTCCCAGTCCGTCCCACCAGAGATGCGTTACGGCGGACCGCACATATGGACAACTTCAGGAGAACCCATCGAGCGGAGCCAGTCCACCGCTCCCGCACCCCGCCGGCGCATCACAAGGAACATGTTCGAACCCAAGATCACGCCCGTACAAGAGAACTTTCCCCTTTCACCAGCACAGAAAGACGGGCACGTGAGTACCGACATCCTCTCGCGTGAGGGTTGGATGCGGAAGCGACGTACCAACCGCGCAATTCGCCACAACGAGTGGAGCGACAATTACTTCCGCCTCTCCGGCAACCAGCTACTGATGCTCGAGTCCGACCACCCCTCCGCGGCGCGCGACATCCTCGAGTCCATCGACGTCGACAACTATGCCGTACACGCGTACAGCATCGCCACGTCGTCCAAGCTGTCCGCCGCCTTCAAGAAGTCCATCCTGGGATCTGGATACATGACGTCGGAGCCCAGCTTCGCCTTTTCACTGATCCCGGATTCCGACAAGGGCAAGCGGCGCGTGTTGGAGAAGCAGGGCAACAAGGCGCACCACTTCGCCGTCAGAAACGGCAACGAGAAGGTCGAGTGGATGCGCAGGCTGATGTTGGCCAAAGCCGCCAGCCGCAGTGGCTCGGGCAGCTATGAGTTCTAGTGGGTAGGTTGTGTGGGTGAACCTTTGCCTGAAGATGCTCCTTGACCGCAACATGCGCAGTCCCATGGCCTCGTGAGGGCTGCTGCTGTCGTCCTCACACATGGCTCTCACCTGTCACCCACCATCAATCCATTTTCCTTTCGGTCCTCTATCGGGCGGTCAAAAACACCAGAAGATTCTCAGGATGCCTCGCGGCACGTCTCCTTACCATCATCATCATCTCTAATCCGGAGAAGCATCCTTCCGAAAAAAATTAACTGTCAATACCCGTCTTATCATTTCAGCATTATCACGAACACGGGGGCCATGCAAGACCCCCCCAAACGGCCGCTCTCATCTCATGACCAAACCACTTCACATCATCATCGTCGTCGTGCTCGACGATACCGTCACCATCACCATCAAATCTCGCGCGCTTTCATTACTCTCGGGACTCGCTACGGCTAGCTGGCGCAGGACAGGGCAGGGGACGGGACCCGGGACAAGGAACAGGAACAGGAACAAGGACAAGGTACGGGCAAGGAGGGGAACGCATAGCGACGGTTTGAGATTCTCTGTTTTTGCAACCACCTTTTTTCCACAATCAATACCAAGCGTCCCCCCATCGTCGCGGTATGAGCGGCAGTATGGGCGGCAGTAACGTCTCCAAAACAAAGATAGCAGATACTATACGGTATACTACTACTACTACTACCACCACCGAAGCCAGGTGAAGATATGACATATCAAAACGAAACGAAACGAAACGAAACGAAACGATATAGCGGGGGCGCCGCAGCCGGCCTTCCTTGAATTTGAGAAAATTCCAGATAAAGTATCCGTATAGCTTCTCAGATCGCGCCTGTGTGTGTGTATGTGCTTTGCATTTTTTTGTCCATTATTCTCCAGCAGGCCCCGCCGCTTTAGCCATTTCGAGCCTATTCGTGTCAGGGGGTTCATTTTGAATCGTCCAGCCCTCTGGTGGGCTCATTGGGCCCATTCACTCTTAGCCGCGGTTGCCTTGCTCTACCCCCTTCCCACGTCAGACAAGCTAAGTAGCCTAAGGAGGGGCTTTATACCGGCAAGCGCCCCAATGAACACGTAGACCCCCGACCAAAACCGGCAGCACCTTGCATTTACCAGGCCAGTGGAGTCCACTGCGGCAAGTGCTGCAGTGCGAACCACCCACCGTCGCCACTGGCACCCGAGTGGATGTGACCCGAATATAGGCAGTAATTGAACGCAGTATTGACTGACACATCTATAAAATCGTTCTGAACACCTTCAGGACACGGGATGTGGTTGGCACTGCCGTGCGTTTCCATGATACAGCCGCAACACTTTACACACGGTGACCCCAAATTCTTTCGCTCTGACGGTCATTTCGAGTCCGATGTCATGCGGCCAAGGCCTTGTTCATATCCATGGGCCGTTTTGCGCATACCCGATGGCAAAAGACATGTCCCAGCATATAAAGTCGTCCATCGACCATCGCTCGAGATGTTGTTTTCCGATATCAGGACGCCCGCAGCAGTCAATACAGTACAGAGCCTTCCAAAACCAAGCGTCCAGTATACCTAGACCAAGTCATCACTGCTGTCAAGCTGTACGGTATGTTGTCTCTCATCCAGTTGCCCCGATCTAGCACACTCACTCCCTTGAGACCTCTCGCCTTCCTCCGCCTAGTGTGGTCGAGTCACCCCCATCGCACCTGGCCTGATGTACCATAGCTAGCACCCCTCTGCTACCCTGACTGACCCACATCAGGTCCCAGTAACATGTCGAACACGACGAGAAACACCTCCTACACCCTCGACCGCTTCGAGAAAGCCGCTCCAGAGGTAGGCGAGCGTCTGCAGGCTTCCCCGGCCGGCACCGGCACTGGCACGGGCACCAACACGAGCCATGGCGGCTTTACCGTCGATGCCCTCGACAAGTACATGAGCAACATCACCGACAAGAAGCTCCTCGATCGTGGACGCAAAGATCAGAAGACACGGGACGACGGCGGAGCCATCTAGCTGTCGGGCTGCTGTACCGTCACGATCGTCGGTCCATGGTATCGTGCTGTCGTCGAGGCACACCCACACCAAGGGATATTATCGACGGAGCGGCCTGGCATTACATCTCATATCAAAGGGTCGTTGATCATGTCCAGTGACACATGGTGGGTTACATGTGCGGTGCGACTGATGTATGTCGGCGTATAGACGGTGGGTCTTGGCACTAGGCAGTGAATGGAAAGGCTGTTTCTCTAGTGTGACCCACCCTTCTATAGCGTGGGAAGGTCCGGAGAAGCATTCCGTATCCACTATACCCTCTCACCAAGCGCAATGCAGAGTATAGTAGTCATCGAACCCTGTGCAGTCGCATTGTCAGATCAGTGATACTGCCATGTACCCATCTTGGTAGCACATCGTCTCAGCTTCTGGAGGTAGTCGATGCTCCCTTCGCCGTGGCCGATGCGCTTCACACAGGCCGAACGACACTTGAGGCAGTCCAACTTGCTGGGGGCAAATCCAATGACAGTCGCATACGCCACATGATCGAAAAGTCCAACCTTGGAGTTGAACTATGATCGACAATCAGTTGTCGCATTGAGCTCTCGAGGTCAGTGACAGATACTTAGCGGACGTTCCGAACAGTGAGGCAGCACCTGCTGATACCAAGTATCTTTTAGAGCAAGCCAGAACCGATCGGGAGGGCACGTGCAACGTACGATCCATCCACTCCAGGATATAGATAGTCGTAGCGGAAGTGTTACAATGCATCCGTCGGGCGCTGCTGAGATCGAGACGCCTGTGCTGCACCGGATCGGGAAATCCGAGATGGTTGGCAGAGTATGCTTCAGGTGTGCGGCGCGCCGGTAGGCCAATCTGGCGTGTGTCACTCGTCGGGGCTCGCCACTTGTGGCTGGAGAGGGCTGTCACTGGTCTTGCGTCTCTCTTTCATCGTCATTGATGCAGTGTAGCTTGGCTGCACTTGAGCCCGGGCGAAAGTTCTATGCATAAATCTGCGAGCGTCTGCTGTGGCTCCCAGAAGATGAAAGACCCCTTTGTGACGTGGGCGCGAGGTCATTTCGGATGACGTGGGGGCTCTTATTGGAAGAGATGTTGTAGTTCAACGGTGTCGCCCCGAATTGTTCTCTTCCCCGCAAACGCTAGCGTGGGGATGAAGGGTTATTGACCAATTAACTCATGCGCTGCCTTGTGGACGGCCACGTGAGCTGGCGTGGAGGTAATGCTCCTTCACCGCGGATCCGGGACGACACGTTCGGTTTCGAAACACGGTCAAGGAGTCAGCGCGATGAAGTGAAGCAGCCTTTTGGGACAAAGCACCGCACGTGCCTCAGTTCCAGTGCGGATGGAAAGGGGGAAGGCGTATAGAATCCCACGCTTCACGGCTGCGCTGGTGTGCTAATTGGACCACCCCCGTGGGATGCTGGCGGATACTTAGCCTCTGGCATCTTCGGATAGTGTTGTCCTGGTACTTTGGCTTCGCTACCGGCCACTGACAGCGCGTAGACGCATTCGGCCCGCAGGCATGTAAACCGGTGCAGGGGATGATTATTACGGTTTCCAGATCAGTAGACGTGTCCTGCGGCTCTTGCTGTTGCGTTGGTCATCTGGACAACTTCTGGACATGGTAGTCTGAAGCAGCATGGTGGTTGCCTTTTTCCGAGCGGTAGAAAGATGTATATATATCGGGCATCCGCCGTGACACGGCTTTGAACCTCCACGCATTCAAGACATGCGAAAAGAGTACGAACGACCCGGTTGCAAGCCCTTCTTCTTGTATACCTTGAGTAAAGGAAGCCCAACTAAGTATCCCAATCAGTAGGAATGACAGAGATACGCGAGTAAGTGGCCCTGTCTCGAGCCGTTGCGTTTTCTTGTGGAGACACTGTGCTGATATAACCTAGGAAGCACCATGCAGTGGGCGGACATAGAGCCCAAGGACGTCGACAGAGCCAGCAGTGCTCCCAGTCGGGGCAGACATCTCCTGCTGCTGGCCAAGGCGCAAACAAGGCCGATGCCAGCATCGACGACCTAGACCGCCAGATGGAGTCAATGACCGATCCGGACTTCCTGAATCAAGCTCGCCGCGAACAAAATCGTAAGTTGGCCCCACTGCGGATGTTTCAAATAATGTTGATTGCAGTTCAGACTTGGATGCCGGACGAAAGGCCTTCTCCTAGTCGTAGCAACAAGATTTCACTCGAGCATGTCGCGCCGCCTCAATCAAATTGTACAACACTTCCTCGGGCCCAGCCGAGCAGGCGTGCCTGTACATCTAAATACGGCAGGAGGCGTTGCTATACCAAGCGGTCAATGTAGCATCCGTTTAGACAGCATGTGTACCATAGGCCATAATTTGCAGATGGTGAGCGAATATGATCATGCTCGAAGAGACTTTGGCGCGTGGAGGCAGCTGTCTAGGTAGCGTTCCAATTGAACTGTTCAGAGAGATTGCGAGATAAGCTCCGCGACTTCTTCTGGTTTGATGACCGGGACATCGTGTCCAGCGCCCAGAACGTGGAAGTCGATATGCGCCGCACCAAACACCGCTGCGGCATCTTCACGGAGCTCTGCAGCATCAATGATGGAATCACTTTCGCCAGCGATGATCAAGACCTTGTGCACCTTGTCGCTCTCGGCGCTTCGACCGTTCCAGGTCTCACCAACCCGTCCCCAAAGAGCATGCTGTTGCATGATGGGACCGTAGCGAATGCTTGACATGAATGCGGGCACATACCCAACATGATGATCTACTTGGTGAACGATAGCTTTATCAATCGTAACGTTTGGGTGCTTCTTTGACAGAACAGCGGTCGAGTTTGACTCTATCGGCACTTCTGCCTTCACCGCCGCCGAGGCTCCGATCTTGTCACCATCCTTCTGAGGCTTTGGCGGGTATAGCGGAGTCTTGAGCCTTCTCTTGACGAGTGACAGCAGCAACGGCTCCGGAATGATACCTTCGCTGTAGATGATGCGACTTGTTCTACTGATATGCCGAGCTCTAATCAGCCCAGACGGGCAAAGCAGAACGAGGTTCTCTATCATGTCGGGAAAGTAAGACGAAAACCCGGCTGAAATACCGCCACCAAAGGAGTATCCAACCATAGAGAAGCTTTTCCAGGAAAGAGGCGAGGACGCCAGGGCCAATAGGACCTGCGTCACAAACAGGCGCAGATCGTGAGGAAGGTCGGCGGGGTTGTCAGAATATCCACGTCCGAACAGATCGAAAAGCATGACTCGACAGCCTTTGTCGGCAAGCTGATGGGCAACGCCTCCCAGAGCTAGACAGGGTGTGCTGATGCCGTGAACGAGCAGGACCTTGCGGCCATCTTCGGGACCAAATTCATAGACTCGTATCGAGCCATACGGCGAATCGACATCTCGAGCTCCAGGGAGTGAATCAGGCGGATAAGGGAGCTTACTCCGCTCCTCGGCCGAAAGCTTTGGCAGCAGTGTTGTCAGCGGCGAAGGGACAATGTAAGCGTGCTTGCCGGGTACAAACAGACTCCGAACGAGCAGGCCGAAAGTGAAGGCAGTGGCACTAACCACTGCCACGCGTCGGTCGAAGGTCTCGGAGAAGGTGCTGAGTAGGCTCGCCATGGCTACAATGCGTTTCAAGGCTCAGTCAGAGGGGAAGGGAGAGATAAAGGAAGGCAAGGACCTCGGCGCCTTCGGCATCAGATTATCGTCCACCAACTTCGAAGTGGAGCCTTGCATAATCTCGGAGCAGCGGTTGATTGGTACGGAGTACCTGGTCGCCTTACTCGACCTACACAGTACAAGCCACGAATAATTATCGACTTATGGCGAAGGACACGTACTTATTCCGGTGAGCTCTGGTAAGATTTAACATATTGTTACAGTGTACCGAAAACCGTCTCGCAGCGTGTTGTTCATGAATATGTCCGGGGTATCATAACTTTTGCCGGTGAAAGCAGATCTCCTAGGTAAAACAGCCCACGTGGGGTTACAGTAGGCCACTGAAGTTCAGAGCCTGGCCTCCACTCTTGTCCTTGCCCTCATTCCTCTTGCGCTTCTTTCGTTTTGACTTGTCTTCTTCGTCGCTGCTATCATAGTGCTCCTCCTCGTCATCCTCGCTTCCATCTGAATCCATGGCACGCTTCGAAGCCTGCCTCCCACCCCCAGGCACGCCTTTAGCTTCCGTCCAGACCTTGATGGTCTGTCCGCCGCCGGTCACCATGCGGCCTGCAACATCGAAATCAAGCCCGACGACGCCTTCGATCTCGTCGTGCCGGACATCCCATTCACTCAGGATCCCATTCCTTCCCACGCGTAGAAACTTCACAGCTCCATCCTCAAGCCCGGCTGCTACCAATTTCTCGTTCATCTTGAGCTTGCCCTTCCCAAATTCAAGTGGCACTTCAACCATTGATTCGATGCCGCTCTGTGTTCGATCAACGACTATTCTTTCGTCTTGGTCTCCCCAAACACCTCGTTCCCATAGGCTGATGACCCCATCACCTTGCCCAACGAGCACTTTTTCGCCCACGCTGGTGCCGCCTTTCTTGAGACCTTGCACGCAGATGGCTGTCGTCAGCTCAGCCTCCTGATCTTCACTGGTGCTGATGATGCCTTTTCTCAAGTCTGTGACCACCAACGTAGATCCACCTGCGGTGACCCATTGCTTCGGGAAGCCGCTTGTGCTTGCTTCGGTGACAGGTAGAGGTACCAGGCTGTTAACATGCTCGTCTTCGTGAGGCTGCCAGAACTTTACTGCTTTTCCTTGAATGTCGGCACCTTGCTGTCTAAGGTCGTGAAGGTAGAGCTTGCCAGAATCAGTGCCCAACAGCAAGGCCTGCGGGCTGAGAGCATGTAGCACTGTGGGTGCATCTACATCGCCAGTTTCCGAGTCTGGCGGTATTGCAATCTTGCTTACTACTTTCCCAGTCTCGGTATTGAATGCTTTCACCAAGCCATCAGTACCACCAGAATAGCACAGGGAGCCATCGTGGTTGTAAGAAATGCAGCGACACGAGCCACTGTGTCTCTTCGTCTTCCACACGGTGTCTATTGAGCCGAGGCCGTTCTCTGATGCAGTCGATGATCTTCGGAAGGTCGATATGATTGGTGTTGGGCCGTTTCCGTTTGCCGTGCCTGGTACTGGAGGAGGCGGACTACTATTGCTTCCGCTATCTTCATCTTCTTCGCCCGAGGGCAGTCTGTAGGTGATCACATGGCCCGAAGACAGACCGACCGTAACGATAGACTCGGTAGGATGTACGGCCTGGGCAAAGAGATCGGCGGGGAGCGGGAGAGTGCATATTGTATCAAACATTGTGAGAGGTAGGCGCTACCGCGGCGGCATCCTCAGACGAGCACGTGGGACTGGCAATCAGGTGACTCGTGTGAGCTGCGTGCCTTAAGTGCCGAGTACTTTTGTCGCCAGACGCGTGAGATAAGTGCTAAAGCGGAGCTGCGGTTTCATGCTGCCAGCACTCGAAGCTCGTTCTGCTGAGAATATTGTACCCGGAGGATCGTATTCCCGGTCCCGGTACTCACCGGTGAACCGACGCGTTGGTCGCAGTCCAAACAAGCGCCGGCGATGAGGCGTACAGTAGCTTTCGGATGCCAGGGAGCAAACAACACGAGTAGGAACTGTTCCTGATGGAGAATCATGTCCGGTCTGTTCTCCAGGCTGTTGTCCTGAATCTGATACGGAATGGTAGAACCCAGCCAATAGCAGCGAGCTCGAAGCGCGAGGCGAACATCTGCTCTGCCAAGCCACGCCATTTTTGGGGCCTTCAGCGTCATCCCGGCGCCTCGATGTCGTTCCATCTTGACCTCACTTGTTCCTTTCGCGCTGACCTTCTCGTCGACCCTTCAGCACGTTTCTGTAACCGCCAAGGCAATGGCCTCTTTGCCACGCGATCGTGTCAATCGGCGAATCATGCAGGTCGAACCTGTCTGGAGGTGAAACGATCCCCAGCCTTTGCGCGGCTATCTCATGTGTCCTTTGGCTCCTCCTTTCTTGGTCAAACCGCCTACCTGGGCCCTTCGTCTCTATTCTTGACCTTGGGTCAAGGCGCTCTGGTCGGCCCTGCATCCTGAGGCCATATCATTCGCCCACGTCATGCGTCTCTGCAGGAAGACTGCTCAGCAGACCACTTCCAAGCCGTTACTGTGCCTCCTGCATAGAGGTGCATCGCCTCAGCATGTCGTCGCCCCCACCAAAACCGGTGTGTCTTCTAGAAACAGAATGATCTGTTGTCCAAATATACAGCCTAATGAGATTGGTAACGGTAGGTGAACAACCGCCTCGCATGTCTATGCGACAAGCGTCTTACCGAGCTCTCTACTCCTCCCCTATACCGCGCTTTTCTTTCTACGTCCAGCGTTGTTCTCTCTCTTACCCTTCGCGTTCACTTTGAGTGTCAAGCACATTTCGCATGGTCCGAAGCCATGGTCTGGAAGATTCCACACATGCGCTGATCTTGTGCCTGTAGCGGCTCAGCAGGGCTTTTCTTTATGGCCGACGCGCTAGATCCAGCTGCGAATATCTATCAGGGCACTTGGACAGACTGGTCGAAAAGCAATTCTGCTTGGGGGTTGACGTGGACTCTGTGTCCGGACAACGCTGTATTAGTCACGAGTGCTCTGGCTGTCTTCGTTACACTAGCTGGAAGTCAATTGTGGAGCATCACCAGATTCGTGGTACACCAAGCTGGAACGAGGTCTCCAGCAGCTAGTCCTTCGACGCCGAATCACAAGAAGGAACAAGTCATCCTACGGAACGCCACAACCGATCTGGCAACCGCAAGGCTGATGGCATACCTAGCTTGGAAATCTCGAAAGAGGGCCGGGAAAATGTACCCACGGACTGTATCCATCGCAATCTTTGCGCTTCTTCATGCCATCGTTTTCATGGTCGCAGGAACGTTCTCCAACCTTGCCATCAGTGCAGGCTCACCAGTCGAAGGCTCCATGGTGCTCTCCCGGAGCAAGCACTGCGGTATTTGGAACGAAACTTATCTGGCCTTAACTAATGGTTATACAAATGCGGACAGCAACGAGACTCTGAGTCTGTCCGTTGAGTTCAACGCGAAAGTCACCCACAATGTACAGCTCAGCCTGGAATATGCGCAGAAGTGCTACCTTGCTGAAGAGTCCTTTAGCTACATGTCGTCAATCTGCAACACTCTCAAGAAACCAAGACTGAACTGGACCACACAGTTGACTGGCACATGTCCGTTCGAATCAAGCCTATGCCGCACAGATGCCACCGTGATGGTTATGGACACGGGCAAGATCAATTCCCACGATGATCTCGGTATTAACGCCAAACCGAGCGAACGCCTCGACTACCACAGAGTCACGACGTGTGCCGTTCTAAACGACACAGGCCGTGTCACTGGCTGGGACGGTACGATTCTATCATCTAGCAGCGGCGCGGCGTCCAATCAGTCCAGTAATATTGCAAAAGCATTTTATGGGCCATCCTTCGAGAAGCGCACAGATTGGACGTACGCCTACTCGAATTTTGCTCAATTCTTCGACAATTTCTCGACGATAGCGACAGTGCCATATCAGGTAGTCTCTATGAACGCCTGGGCACCCAGTGACCCTGTCTGGAGTCTGAGCGATTTCGAACCGATCGACGAGATGTCGCAAGGCGCCGCGGATCTGATTCTCTTTTTTCTCAGTTATACAGGCACATACGCGACTGAGATCGACGATCCGTGGTTCTCGGCTCACCGAAGACAATCTTTCGATGGCAGTCCCGCCCTTCTAGAGACGCGATTCGCCCGGGATTCAGCCATTAGTACTATAGGCTGCACAGAACATCATCAATTCTGTACGACCAAGGGCATATGCACTCCTTCCGGTGGCTTTGACCAAGTGCAAAACGATGCGAACTTCAATAATGCCTTGACCCCGCACCAGAATGCAACATTCGACAGGATATTGCGCGCAGCAACTCAGGGATCACTGAGGGCCGTTGTGAACGGCTTGGCTGTGACCAGTACACCTCTTCTTGCCATCAGTCAAATCGCGGTCGGTAGTACTGTGGTGTCGATGGGTTTACCTGAGACACAATGGCAGCGGGAACTGAACTACTGGCATTCGATATCCATGGCACAGTTGCAGCGTACCATCGTACAGTACGCCACCGGTCAGATCGCTGCACAAAGTGAATACCTTCTTCCAGCAAGCGAGGCACAAGACAAGTGGTTTTGCGATAACCTGATGATCCCATCAACGGTCTACCAGTCCTTTAGCATACTTAAGATGATTCTCATTCTCCTCTTTGGAGCCGCAGTCATTACGATCTCCCTAAACATCGAGGCAATAGAGCGCAGCGCCCGCAAATGCCTCGGTAAGGCTGACTCTCAAACACAGTGGGACCATGATGACATGCTAAAACTCCGGGTTGACATGCGTGAGAGTCTATGGCCTCCTACTCTTCCTTCACCGGCAGCACCCCCACCCCCACCCAAAAGTCCTCGTTTCCAGTCAGTGAACTTGCCACGGCGGCTTGAAAGAAGTCCTGAAATTCATACGACCGTCCGGGCAGTCTCACGCAGTCTCAGTGACGAAGACCAAGAATGGAAACGATCATCTTCCCCCACGTTGCCATTGGAAGATCGAGCATTGTCTGTATTGAGCAGACTGGACACACACTCGGACTCTCGGAATTTCCTTGAACCAGGTCCTATGTATCGACAAGACAGCGACTCTTGGATGGCGATCAGCCTGAGTGATCTTGATGCCCCAACTCAGGATTTTCCACTTCGTGATCTTGGAACCAACGATGCAACCAGCCAAAAGCCCATCACAGAGAGTCATAACCTGCCCATGATGCAACGTTTTAGAAATCCTATGCAATTTCATGTCCCACGGCCGCAAGGACATTGGGTATAAGGCAAGCCGACTGCATGACCTCGATCAGAGCAGTGGGCGAGGGATCACGGTACCTTGACCTCCGTCCTGGACAAGTCAATTCCACACTGTGGCGGACTCGGTTGCTGGCTCAGTCCCAGAGAAGTTGGGTCGCGCAGCCAAATCGAGCTCGGCTTCGTCCTTCTCGATGATTATCATTGTTCGTCTGCTGCCTCCGCTCACTCAGCTATGACATGACGCTAAAATCCACCACCTCGGGTGCCGCCGCTGCCGCCGACGCCACGAACTTGAAGTTCCTCAGCGGCTTCACGCTTGAACCCGCCGCCTCGAGTACCACCACTGCCACGCACCCCCCTCGCTTCAATACCCTGATCGGCTTCACGCTTGAAGCCGCCACCGCCCCGCGTGCCACCTGCGCCAGAGACACCTCTTGCCTCAATATCCTCGATCGCCGAGCGTCTGAAGCCCCCTCCACGCGTCCCGCCACTTCCTGACACACCCCTTTCGACGATGTCTGTTGCCGTTAGACCTAGGCTGTGATATGGATCAGGACTCTGAACCTACCTGCAGGTGGTGCCGCGGGAGCGGCCATGACTGTGGCAGCAATGAGGGCGAGCAGTACGTTGATGAGCTTCATGATGGGTTACTGTTATGAAGTATATTCTCGTTCGCCTAAATGGATGATGCAACGGGTGACAGATGGTGGTTGTCCCTTGGATTGGAGGTGGAGATAGAAGGAGTTCGAACTGTTACGGAAAGCCAATGCTGTGTTGTTGTGGAGTTGGAAGCATCGTGGAACCAAGAGATGGACAACTATATAGGTGGCAGCATCGACACACAGTAACCACTGACGCTCAACCAAGGAGGACCGATACGGAACCTCGAGCGCTTCATGCAAATGGCATGATGGCCATCACTAGGTCGAAACACCATCGACGACGAGACAGAGCGAGACTGGACCAATATGAGGCGACAGCTAGACAACGTGCATCGGCGGAACAGTTTCAGCGACGAGGACATAGCGCTTCAAAGACTTCACTATTGGATCGAAGAGCCGCGTGGTCAGCCCAGTGCGGGAGACAAGAGAATGGCCCAAGTCGAAGACACTGGATTGGACAAGAATGTGGGAAGAGCTGTACGTGCGACACAGGAGCACGGGTTTGCACAGGGCGAGGGGCAACTGGACGACACAAAGGGAGAAAGTCACTGTGATTGACCGTTGGCGAACCCCTGCCGGCAACTTCCTCGTCCCCCGGGCAGGGAACCCAAGCACAAACGAGCACGAAGTGGGAGGCTTGACAAGCCTCAGACTATTGACACACCTTTGGCCGGGCCACATGGTCATTGAAAGGCGGGACTGACTGTACGGAGGTACAAGAGGAGCGGCAGGAGAGATTGGACTATCCAGCCTGACCTACTCAAAGGGGAGAGCAGGGAGCGCTTCGGTTGGACAGGCTTGAACGGGCTCGGACTTGTGCACAAGAGGACAGAATCCAACCGAACGACTGTCGTACGGAAGAATGATGACGCCAGAGAGTATTTTAATAGAGGAATTGGCGTTCAGAACTGCGTCTTTGCAGCGCAGTTGGTGCTGGGGATTGATTGGTAGCAAAGTTGGGGATAACGAATCACTTAGGCGCAAAGCTGGCCTCTATGAAACAAATTCACAGCCTATGAACGGACGCCAGGCTGCCCTTGGCGCTCGACCTCCGGGGCTCAACGTTTGAGGCCCGTGCGCCCCCCAGCCCACCCACACTTCGCTGCCTATCACACCTTGCACACCTCCCCCTCCTTTGACGTCGAGCTACTGTTTCAACTTCCCATATCACGGTGCCTGTTGCCTGTCTTCTTCCGTCCTTTCTCATTAAGAACCCTTGTCAGCCATCATTCATATTACCGCCGTGCCTTACTCGGATGTAGCAACTCGTTCTTGTGTACACAGCGGCTCTGTTCCCGCACCTGACCCGACTCACGACCGCCAGGTAGCTACCTGGTCATCACATCCTCTACCGAAGATGAGACCAGTTTGCGGCCACCTGCCCCTCTCGACTATTGCACAAAGACCGGGGTCAGCCTGTGGCCGTCACGCTGGTCCGACCAGTAACATCAACCTTGTGCCGTGTTCATGTTCGCAACATACTGAAAGTTCACGGGTCTGCCTCGAGACGACCTTGCAGCGTACCTCGCATTGCAGAATGCAACCAGCTCGGTCCACACCTATACTGCAGCCTTTGCGAACATCAGCCAAGAAACCTCACGAACTCACAATGATAGACAGGCCTGCCCTTGACCGCTGACCACAGATTGCAGGATGATTGAGTCACCTTCTCGAACACGCGCCGAGACTACCACGCTGACCTTCCGTGAGACCATTGTTCGCTCGGAGCATTTCTGCACACAACTTGCTTCTTCTCTATCCGCGGTACTACCTTGATTACAGATCTGCCCGTGCCGGCTCGCCCGCCCACGCCCTCCTGATCAGCTCCCGAATGGGCTCCTTTTCCACTGACCTTGGGTTAGGGTACTGGTTGCTGACCGCAATTTCTGCCGCCTTGTCAATGCCACTCTCTTCCATGCCGAAATCCTTCAGCGCCCTCTTCACCTTGAGCTTCTCTAGCAAAAGGTTCAACCCCTTGGTCGCATCACCCTCACTGCCAGGCAAAACACTCGCCAACTTCTCCATGGCATCTGGGATGGCCGGCGCATTGTAGCTCAGCGCGTGCGGCAGCACAATCGTATGCGTTTCCGCATGCGGCAAGTTGAAGCTCCCTCCCAGCGTGTGACACAGCTTGTGATGCAACGCCATAGCACTGCTCCCCAAACACACACCACACAGCCACGCGCCATACTGCGCCCGCTCCCTCGCCTTCTGATCCTGCGGCTTCTCCACAATGACGGGCAAGCTCTCCGCCAGCGCCTTGGTCCCCTCCAGCGCCATCATCGTGATAATCGGATTCTTATTTTTCGCATACAGCGCCTCGACCGCATGCGCAATGGCATTGACGCCACTCGTCGCCGACAGCCCCGCCGGCAGCGTCATGGTCAGATCCACATCATAGATAACCGTTCCGGGGAGGATCTTGGGGTCCGACCTCGTCGTCTTCTTCCCATCCTGCGTCTCCCCCAGAATCGGCGTCATCTCGCTCCCAGCATACGTGGTCGGAATGCAGATATGCGGCAGCCCCGTGCGCACACTGATCGCTTTGCCCAACCCGGTCGTCGACCCCCCGCCGATCGAGACGACGCAGTCCGCGCTCCTGCTCTGCAGGAAATCCATCGCCTCCTGCGTGATGTGCGACGGCGTGTGCATCGTCGCGTTGTTGTAGGCGCCCGCGTGCGTGATGCCCGCGTCGGACAGGATTTTGGCGAGGTCCTCGCCCTGAGAGATCTGCTGCGGCGTCGTGAGCAAGAGGGGCTTGGAGAGCGAGAGCCGTCGGATCTCAGAGGGGAGCTGGCGAATGCTGCCCGGGCCGAAGACGACGCGGCCGGGGTTGGCGTTGTATTCGAAGGGGTCCATGGTTTTTTGATGAGGGAGGTAGGTTGAGGTAGAAGTCGGGGAGGGAAAAGAAAAGGAACCAGTAGTTGAAACAGTGCTATGTAGAGGTTTTGTTTGTCGACTCTCTACGAAATTTCCCCGTTCCGAAGTTGTGACGAGTGGGGGGGGCAGAGGAAGGGTACCTCTGCCGATAGAAATACAAGTTGCCCCGCACCAAAACGGTGTTGCGGATCAATACTGGGTAATTTCATTCCCGCGCCGTGGGGCGGACATGGGCAACTCCCCAAGGCATCGGGTAAGCAAAGCCGGGCCCCCTTGGTAGATGGGTCACCTCCGGGCCCTTTTTTGGGGCCCAGAGACATTATTGTGGCGGCCCCGTTGCCTTATCTCATACAGATTACACAGTGCTGTATTTTCCCCCCACCACCCCGCTATACATATCTCTCCAGCCGAAGCTCGCCCCGCCGTCGTATGCTACTCTCCTCTACTACTGCGTCGACTCTCCTGTCCCGCAAACACTGCATAGTCTCCCGACATTGCCCATCTGTCGGTCCGTCATCACCCAAATAAAGCCAGCACAGCAACGACCCACCACGCGCCCGCCAGCACGAGCAGCCAGGTGCGCAGCTGGTTGCTGGCCTCGACGGCCTCGTTCCACTGCTTGGCCATCGGCACGGGATTTTGGCTGTACCAGAAGGCGTTGAAGTGGTAGGTCGCGCCGCTGAGAGCGATCGCGGGGACGAGGCGCAGCCATAGCGAGGCGTGGTGCGTCATGAGGATGTGCAGGGAGGAGGCGGCGGAGAGGAAGATCTGTTGGGGGGAGGAGGGGTGTTAGCTAGCCTGGTGGGAGTGGGGGAGAAGGGGAAGGGTTCTGGGTAGGGAGAGGGGGGGGCCATGGGTGTGTCCAAATGCAAGCAAGGGTAATAGAGGTGAGGATGAGACGGCCTATGCGCATGATAGCAGCGGCAGCCCCGGAGGAAACGAGAGGGAAGTCATAGACTCTGGGGTCAACAAGTTATGGCTCGTAGGAGGGTAGCCACGCGCCGTAGACCGCCACCAAGAGATACCGCCGTAGACCGCGAAAGCTGCCAGCCCAGCATGATATGCGATTAATCCCACAGTGGCCAACGAAGCCACGGCGTCAAACAAGCAGCGTCAAACACCGTAGAGTCTCGACATCCGAATCCCATCATCTGCAACTCCCCCCATAAACCCTCCGAAAACAACAAAACTTCCCCAAAGAAAGAAAAGGTGAGCAACATACCGCACCAGCAGCTCCCCCCTGCGTCGTCCGCGTCCGCCACAGCTGCTTCTCAGCCGTACTCGACACCTGCGCGGCTCGCTTGGTCGTTTCCTCCCAGGTCTGGAGGCGTGTGATGGCGGAGAAGGAGAGGGAAGTGGCGAAGACGGAGAGGGCGAGGAGGCCCGTGCTGAGGATTGTGGGGGTGGACATTTTGTTCGTTTGTGGTGTTGGGGTGAGTGTCGTGGCGTGGCAGTGAGTTGGAAATCGTTGTTGCGAGACTGGGGCAAGGATGTCTGTTGGTTGAGCGGCGGGAGGCGAGTAATGTCCCGGTTGGTGGCTAGGTAGCCGTAGACGCGAGCGTCACATGGAGTTCGTTGAATGCTGAGGAGGCAGCGGAAGATGGTTTCTCCGAGCGTTTACTGCCTGGCCCTCAGGCAATCCACGGGGAAACGCAGCATGTATATTCAGTCAATCAATGATGCTTGTAGATGTCTCTATGTTGGCTGAATCGAAATCTCTTTTCCAAGACGTACTGTAGGTACCCTCATCACCGACTACAGCTTCCCAAACTCCTCAGCAAAAGTCTCCTCCGCCACCTCCATACAGTCGTGGCCATACATCTGCTTCTGCACATTGGCGTCCGCCCACTTATCCGGCACGTCGCCCTTGCCTCCCTCCCTAAACTTGGCAAACTGCTTGTCCCGCTCCTCCTTGGCCGCACCTTCACCCAGATGCATCGCCTTGCCGGACGACGCCGCGAGGGCCACCAGCATCTCGGCCCGCTCCTTCCTCACCGTTTCATATACCCGCAGCGCCTTGTTGATGGACTCGGCTGTTGTATCCGGTAGGCGCGCGAGGACGACGCCGAGCACGGCCGCGTCCTCGATGGCCTGTGCGGCGCCTTGTGCGAGATGGGGGAGTGTCGGGTGGCAAGAGTCGCCGACCAGGGCAACGGAGCCGTGCACCCAGGTGGGTAAGGGTTGGTGCACCCGCAGCTTCCACTCGCAGACCTCGCCTTCGGGGACGAGGTTCAGCATGCGTTGGATCATGGGGCAGAAGTCGGCGTAGACACTCAGCATCTCTGGCTTGGACCCTTTGGTGGTGTATGTGGCAGAGGGTGCTGCTGCGAAGTTTGTGTCTGGCTGCGCGGTGCTGATATTGTATATTGTTTTGCTGGCGACCGGGTACGCGATGATGTGTCGCTTCTCGCCGATCCATCGGGTTGCTCGGTCACTGTCGATGAGTTTCAGAAGCTCTGGATCGTGCTGCATTTCTTCTCGCGTCAACATGATTCGGTATGCGGCTTGCCCCGAGTCTTCGACCTCTGCTGTGGCGTTGATTGTCTTGAGCAATTCGACTCGTGTTTTGGATTTGACACCGTCTGCACCGAGGAGGACATCGCATTCAACGCGATAGGGTTCACCATCCTTGGGAGTCGCTACGAAAGACACCTTGGGTGCAAACGTCTCGACGCCGCTCGCCGAGGTGGAGAAGTGGAATTTGATGGCCGATTCCCGCTGGCAGCCGGCATAGATGGAACCAGCCAGAGAAGAACGATGGCCGACCATGTGTGCATAGCCATAAGTGGAGTGAACATAGCCCAGGTCGACGTTGGCCAGTTCTTCGTCGGTGCTACCTTGTCGTATTGACGTGTCCTTCAGAATGACCGCCTCGCGTTCAATATCTGCCCAGACACCCAGCCGGTCTAATATGCGCGCCATGTTGGGGGCAAGTTGGATACCGGCGCCAACAAATCCGAGGTCTTTGGCAAATTCAAACACATGGATGTCTTCAAAGCCACGCTTGGCGAGGGCCAG
This sequence comes from Cyphellophora europaea CBS 101466, assembly GCF_000365145.1. Taxonomy (NCBI): domain Eukaryota; kingdom Fungi; phylum Ascomycota; class Eurotiomycetes; order Chaetothyriales; family Cyphellophoraceae; genus Cyphellophora; species Cyphellophora europaea. The sequence goes on from NW_008481812.1 coordinate 725,182, forward strand.
CGCCGTGGTGAGACCACCCATGCCTGCAAAGTGGTCAGCGCTGTGGTGTCGCCTTCTGAATCGAGTTGCCTACCAGCGCCTATTATGCATATCTTCAGCTTTTTCAGATTCGAGTCCATGGCGTAAGGTCGCGTTTGGGTAGCTGTAGGCTAGCGAGTTTCTGAATGTGTCTTTGTCGACAGTCAATTGCCACGCTTCATGGCACGGAGAATCTTCGATGGAATATATTCCCCAAAGCTGGTCGATTGCAAACGTCAAGTCAACCCCGCAGGGCGCTGGAGAAACAGCGTGGGGAGCGTGATGTGGGCCTGTGGGAGGCGTTGGCTCGGCGTGGCTGCCCCTTCGGCACTTGATATATCAGCGGGCGGCCCCTAAGGACTGTCCGCCCAGCAGAGGACGGGCGGGCTGTTTCGAGGTCGCGATTGAGAAAAGGCCGAAAGCAGCAATCCTGTGTACGATGGTGACGAGGTACTTGGAAAGTACATAGCACGTGAGAGTCATGTCCATCAAGATTCCCCTTCTCTAGGCTACGCTTCCACACCAGCCTCGCCTTGCAGCGTCCATTGTCACGAGTGGCATTGTTCTTTTCGTCGCCTCTGGAATTGTTGCCATTGTCATGTGTCTGTTAGATATTGGCAGCAAGTACCAATATCCGAGCATAACAAGGTAGCTTACGGCCACTGGAACCAAAGTAAAGGAATGGCAAGGGAAATTCAATTCCACCTTTACGAGGATGCTTGATTCGATGGATACTCACCCGTCTGCCGTAATGAGTCGTGGAGCTTTCCCAAGAGAATGAGTCTTCTTGAGCACCGACGATGCCAGACCTTTGAATCATTTGTGCAGCTTCAGGTCATAGCCGATACCGAGTCCGTCAAGTATCAGATTGTCCGCTGAGACTACGAGTCCTGAGATTAATGTCAGCCGGACTGATAGGCGCAGGTGGAAGATCGACACTAAAGGGAGTGAAGTAGCAGTCTGCCCGCTATGCTCTGAGTTTATCGACTGAGACCAGTTCCTGCAACTGCTCATGTCTGATGTTAAATGCTAGTCTTCAACTCCGATGCATAGAACTTGACCGCAGGGTGCGTTGTAGGTGGTCCAGATTATATCGCGTTTATGATTCGAGCTAAAGCTTCACAATGCCTGCGCCGTAAACCAAGCCCCTTCACTCCAGCACCCACACTGCATCATGATTTCTTGCTAAGCGGACAATTCGAAAGAAGGGAGAGTACAACAGCGTCAAACCACGCGACGTGGATTGTGGCTGACTAAGGCCGGCCCACCGTTCGCCAAGCATTTTGGTTGTACGCGTTGTACGAGTGAGGCAATGCCCAATTTTCGCATGTGGTGGTAGACGTCCTCAAAGACAGCCCCGATCAAACCACAAATATGGCGGAAGGACTCAGTGCTCCTCCTGTACTGTCGACGCCAGATACACATATCCTGAACGATGCTTCTGATGCACATCTCGAGTCTGAGCATTTGTCAGATGAGCAGCTGGAGACCAGGTACGAAATCGCCAGAACGCTCAAGGAGATCAAGCAGCACAGATGGCAGCGATTAGCCTTGCAGTTTCCCGATGACATGCTGCCTCACTCAACCCGTGTCTATCGGTTACTTGCAAGAGGCCTGGACTCGAAGTCCCACCCGCCTCCTGCGAGCCCGGAACCTGTGCCCGAAGCGGAAGGATCAGTAAATGGGGACATTTCGAAGCTTGCTCTTGACGAGGATGTGAAATTGACCATCCTCGGAGACACCTCTTATGGCTCCTGCTGTGTCGACGAGATTGCTGCCGAGCACGTCAATGCCGATGCCGTTATTCACTACGGTCGCTCCTGCCTGTCGCCCACGGCAAGACTGCCTGTCGTCCACGTCTTTACTGACAGACCCATCGATCGCCACCGGGCCATCGAAGCATTCAAGTCAGCATTTCCAGACCCGTCGTCCAAGGTCGTCGTCACAGCAGACGTTCCTTACGCGTCTCATGTCTCAGCCTTGAGCCAGCAGTTGATAGACCTTGGCTACACCTCCGTCTTCCCGGCTTCTATACTCCACGACCCGTCTTCAGCCATTCCAAACCGCACAGTTCCACCTTCCGTGGCCGAGGATCCTACATCGCTCAGTGACTGGCACATGTTTCATATCTCGGAACCCCCAACGTCCCTCTTGCTTACTTTGACGTCCAGCATGGCCAGTATCAAAGTCTTTCCGACCGACAACACCACTATTCAATCGGTACCAACCGCTGTGGAGAAGTCGACATCAGTACTCCTTCGCAGGCGATATGCCTTGGTCACATCGTTGTCTACTGTGGCTGTCTGGGGCATCCTCATCAACACGTTGAGTGTCAAGAACTACCTTCATATCGTCGACCTCGTGAAGAAGCAAATCTCGGATGCCGGCAAGAAATCGTACCTTTTCGTGGTGGGCAAAATCAATGCCGCCAAGGTGGCCAACTTCTCTGAGATTGGAGGTTGGGTTGTCATCGGCTGCTGGGAAAGCTCTTTGATCGACAGCAAGGACTTTTACAAGCCCATTATCACCCCATTTGAGCTGCAACTTGCTCTGAGTCCAGACAGCAGCAGAATCTGGACAGGCAGATGGCGGAGCGACTTTGATACCGTCCTGAATGCGACAGATGCGGCAACTACGGCGGCAGACGAAGGGCTGACGGATGAAGAGGGCGAGTTGTTCGGTTCCGACGACGAGTCCGAGCCGCCGGAGTTCGACCTGAGAACCGGCCGGTACATCACCAAGACGAGGCCGATGGGTGTTTCCAGGAAGAGGCAACAAGCGGTGACTAGCAATGGACCATCATCGTCGACAGCGCTGGCTAAGCGGACTGGTGGGGATATTGTGTCTGTGAACGGCGTTGCCTCACCAGCTGCCGAGTTCCTGTCACAGAATCGTACCTGGCGTGGTCTAGAAGTCCGCTATGATGAGGACGAGGATGAGGACCAAGGGGGACTGCTCGAAGAGGGCCGCACGGGTGTAGCCCGGGGTTACACTGTTGGCGAGTCTGGCACGACGTGATAGGACTCTTTCGCTCGCCGGGCCATGCACATAAGAAAGAGCCTACAAGACCGTTCGAATCATGACCGCTAATTCTATTCTATATACTTTCCAAACCAACCAATTATCATTTCAGCACTGACGCCTCAACACCAAGCCCCTTAAGCTCCCTCTCCGTCCACTCCCACAACTCCGCCGCCAGCTCCTTACTCTGACACTTCGCATCCCCCTCCACCTTGACGCCCACGGGCACGAACAATCCCCCATTAACCACCCCTTCTTGATCCACCCCCGCCGCCGCCGACGGCGCCGTCGCCGCCCACAACCCGGACATCGCCCCCTCCTCCGCCGTATACACGGCCGCCACGCGATCATACACGCGCTGCACCACGCCCATCAAACTCCACTTCCCGCCTCCGCCCAGGAACCCGTCCAGCAGCGTCGTGCCCACCCTGCCGGGATGCACGGCCACGCTCAAAACTTCGGGGTACCGGAGCGCGCACTCTTTGGCGTACAGGATCTGCGCGAGTTTGCTGATGGCGTAGCGCTGGAATTCGTTGAGGTCCGGGCGCGTGCTGCGTTCCGAGTCCCAGGTTATGGTGCGGGGCGTGAGGGGGGGGCGCGTGAAGGCTGCGGCGGAGGTGATGTGGATGACGCGCACGGAGGGGGAGGAGGACGGTGGGGAGGAAGAGGAGGAGGCGGTGCGGCGGAGGAGGGGGAGGAGGAGGGTGGTCAGGGCGGCGTGGCCGAGGTAGTTGGTCCCGAAGTGGATTTCGTGGTTGGTGGGGGTGAGGGCGGCGGGGTGGCCTGTGTGTCCTTATGTTAGAGAGAGGGTGGAAGAGGGGAAAACGGAGAAGGGATGGAGACACGCACCGAGGATGCCGGCGTTGTTGATGAGGATGTCGAGGCGAGATTCCTTGGCGAGGAAGGTCTGCGCGGCTGTCTTGACGCTGTCGATGCTTCCGAGGTCTAGTTCGAGGAAGTCGACGTTGGCGGTGGGGTTGGCGGCGAGGATGTCCTTCATGGCGGCGTCGTACTTGGCTCTAGATCGCGCCGCCATGTACAGCTTGCTGGGGGAGTGTCGAGACAGCTCGAGCACGGTGGCTTTTCCGCAACCGGCGTTGCCGCCTGTCACGATGATGACCTTGCCAGAGAGGTCGGGGATGGACTTGGAGGCATCCCAGGTGTGGACAGTGTAGCCCGGCATGGCTCTGTATCGGCTGCTGTTGTTGCAGTCTGGCAACTATATCGTTCGGGGTTCGGAGGTGCACACAGGAGGGGTTCTGTAGGTTACAGCTTCGCGAGAGCCTGACGGTAGACATTATGACTCTGCTCTGCGCGAAGCCAGTATATCACTGACCCAGCCCAGATGCCCTAACCCACGAATCGTCCGCGTCATCGCTCGAAACAACTAACGCCAACTATCAAACGGGGTGGTCATTCATCCGCTCCCGCCAGCTGGCGCGCGAGATGGACGATGCCGCCATTTCTCATGCTGGCAGGCGACGGTGCGTGGGTCTGTGCGATACCTTACCGCTGACATCGGAAGGGCGCTCACAAGACCGTTTTGGCTTGGGGCCGATTCATTTCTGGCGGTGGCCATTGCTAGCTGACTCCGTCGTGTAGATGGCCTGAAGGATAGTCTTCTTGCCGTCTCCGGACACGAAATTGACGTCGACTATGCTATATTTCCGCTTTGGGCCAATTGGGTGGGTTCCCTTCGCAACTGCCGTATTCCGTTAGAAACTCTTCTGATGCCTCGCTTGAGCCCGGGGAGCCAATCGGCGAAGGGATCGCGTAGGTAAGGGCCAGACCTTTGGCAGCAGCCTTCGAGTAGCGCAGGGTTAGGTAACACTTGTACCCAGGCATGCAAAGAAGCTCCCTGGGTGGGGTCCGGGGTTAGACAGCGTCTGTGCTGTGAGCAACGGAGTTAGACGTGTCAGCGTGTTGCATGAAGCGGATCTAGCCCCTTATCAACGGGCATTTTTGTTCCGTTTACCTGACTATTTGTCCCAAATAATGACTAGTACTGTGCGTCCCATGGTCTATTCATCTGACCTGACGTCAAGACTTAGGTAGCCCAAATGTTCAGTGATACTTCTCCCACGTCTAATTCTGAGATGCCACCCTGGGAACCTCCTCTATCATCCAGCATGTCGCGAACATTGGCAGTCGCTGAGACATACCACTGATGGGCGCACCGTCTGACTCGAATGCTTGTAGCCTCGTTGCAACATAGTTCCACCATGCCTCAGGAACGCAGAGGGAGAGGTAGGTTCAAAACCCCAATGGGGTCACAGCTGAGACCAATTCCATGGCGATCTGAGGCCTATGCAAAGACAGTGTCATGACTTTGCAACTGAGCTCTGTGAACTGAGAAGGAGACCCGTCCTCGTTAAGTGCTCAGCTTCTATCTCATACCAACTGCGGCTTCGGTGATCTCAATTCCTCACGAACACTCAAAGTCGTTTCGACCAACCCAGACACCCGCGATACTTGGTCCACATCTCACCATGCCGGCATATTTGACTCACTCCGGAATTCCATTCCTTCGACAACACTTCAGTTCCCTCCTTCACCCTCCACATCACCACCCTCATCCTCAACCTCCACATCCACACCACCCCACGGCTCATGCGCCACCGCCATCCTCCCCCTTCCCCCCGCCGGATTCCCCTCCTCCAACCACCTCACCACCGGCGTCTCAGGCGGCCACCCCAAATGCACCGTATGCACCGTCAACGTACACTTGGGACAGATGCTCTTGACGTCCGGAATCCGTTCGCGGCTCTTACACAGCCCTACCGACAGCTATGATCAGTCCTAGTCCCGCCACACAAACACCTGCGGCTGCGGCTTCAGTTTCTTGACTTTGCGGAGCGGCGGCGGCTGCTGGTGGTGGTTGATGGCGGTGGTCGAGAAGCTGAAGACGGCCTGGGGCGGCGGTCGATCTCGGCTTGGCGCGCCGCCTCGCTGGCCAGGTCGATGGGCATGCTGGCCTTCTTGGGGCAGTTGTTCCAGTACTCGCACTTCTTGCCGGCGATGGGCTGGTATTTGCGGCAGATGTAGCAGAGGCGGCGCTCTTTGAGCCTGTTGCGCTCGGCGCGGGTAAAGGTGCTGGCGCCGGCGGCCCCGGTGTACGCGCGGTTCATCCAGGCATCGAGGAGGAGCATGAAGCGGTGGCGCTCGAGGTCGCCGCCGTAGCGCTCGCGGATGCAGGGGAAGCCGGCGGCGTTTTTGGTGGCGAGGTTGCCGAGGCGCTTGTTGGCGAGCCCGAGGAGCGTACGGGTGATGGGGTCGCAGTGCGAGACGATGCGCTCGAGGGTTTCGTTGGGGAGAGCCAGAAGCTCCGCGGGGCCAGTGCGGAGGACGGGGAGTGTGCTGATGCGGTCGTCGGGCATGGAAGCTTCGGATCCGGCTTCATCGTCGTTGGTGGACGCGTGACTTGGGGCAATGGAGTCGACATCGGAATCGTCGTCTGAACTGTTATACGGGACGAGCTTGATCTTCTTGGTGCCGCTCGCGGGCTTTTCATCTCCACGCTTGCGTTTCTTCGAATTGTCGCTTAGGGCATTCGCCTCCTAAGACTTGACAGCCTTGCCTTTGCCAGCCTTAGCCTCGGCCGCCGCCTCAGTATCCCCCTCTTCATCTGGCGACGGAACATACTTGTCATTGCGAGCTTTCTTGTTGGACTCTTGCTTGCCATCACCGTCAGCCTTGCGCTTGACTCCTCGCTTCTCACTCTCCTTCTCCTTCTCAGCCTCCTTCTGCGACTCGAGCTTCGCAGTCACGCTACGCGTCTTCACAAGCTGTTGCGCCTTTCCAGCAGCGGCGTTCTCGCGCTTAATTCGCTCGTACAACTCCTTGGCCTGGCGTTTCTTCTCCTCCAGTGCGTTGGCGTTGTTTGCCTGACCGGCTTCACGCGCAATCCGGGCTTCTTCTTCCGCTTGAGCCTTGGCCTACGCACGCGGTGCCCGCTTGCGGGCACGGCGACGAGCTTTCTTGGCTGCTTTGCCGGAGCCGAGAGGGTTGTTGATCCAGTAGGCGATGACGATGGGCTTGGTAGGCATGGGCCCGGATGGGACTTGGGGCTGAGTGGCTGGGGTGGGGCAGACTTCCTGTGGTGTTGGGTGAGTAGGTATTGAGGATGATGACGGGAAGGACGAGAAGGCCGGGCTTACGAGGCAGGGGATATGGAACTTGCGGTACGGCTTTTCGCGGCGGGCTTTCCTGGGTCCCTGTCAAGGCTTTAACATGGAAATTGGTGTGAGATACAGGAGGGCAGGATATACGAGACTTGGAACCGGGTAGCCGGTCACATAAGCGTGGACTTGGAGGTTTGCGTTGGCCATGTTGAGCGCAGGGTTGAACGCAGGAAATTCAGATAGAACAATGGAGACAGAATGGACCGTCGTATATGCGGATCGCGTGTCTATCGAAGTATTCGAGATGGTGCGCGCTAGAAGACTTGTGCGAAGAGTATGCAAGCAATAGAATTGTTGCAACGACGATGACGAAAAGCTGGCTTTGCTGAATCGAACAAATGCTGGAGGTTTGAATGATTGTCATGATTCGCGTCGAGAGAGTAGGTAGCGCGGAGCGTAGAGGAGTGATAAAGAGGGTGACAAGAGTGGGCTGGGGGAGGCTGGGGGTTGACTCCATAGCAAACAGAAGACAAGGCAGGTCGGTGACTCAACTGATGTGGTTCATTCACTAGCGGAGTATGCTCGATGATTGAATGGAGGCAGGCCGCCGTACAAATCAGCACCTTGTTGGACCGATGGGTCGTATTTCACGAACCTTCACCGGTGAGTCTAACGTCCATTGTAACGCATTGTCGGTCGTAATCCACCATCCGTTCCCTCACAACTAGTGATTTGATGTCGACATGATGTACCTGACACATCTGCTAGGGAGTAGGGCAGTCGTGATCCTGAAGGTCACCCGCAAGATCGTCGCAGGGCCCTCGCGCTCCAAACACCTTACATCCTAGCTCAAAACGGCTCTTTCTTGATCTCCTGCTTATGGGCGAGGGCTGCAATAGGCGGACCTCCCTTAACCTTCTTGCGCTCTCCCTTGTTGCGGACGTGCAGAGATTGGCCCTCGAGAACGCACATAGGGCACCGCAGTCGGCCATCGGAGATGAAGGAAGACCAGTCCTTGTTGGCTCGGAGTTCTCGAAACCACAATTTGACGTCCCAATTATCCAGCCAGTTTCGCACTTGCAGATGGCAGGTGCGATTCTTTTCCATCTTGAGATATACTGATTTGGAAAAACGACCGTAGGGCATGAATCGCCAGCAGCCGAAGCAGAGCTTCACCTTGTCCTTAGGAATCCAGCCACGGGCTAGGGCTAGGAGCAGCTGTTGCTTCCATGGTCCCGTCTTGTTGTTGGCCTGAAGCGCAAGGGCAGGTTTGGTATTTGCGTCGAGGTCACTGACGATTGCCAGAAGTCTCTTGCAGCTCAATGCTAGGCAGTACTTGTATGCACTGTCATTGAGAGACTCGGCAATCTTAAGCAGCAGCTCATCCGGCAATTCGAGAATTGATGGCTCGTGGAGGCGGCTCTTGTACTTTGGAACGAGCATGTTGCCCAGAGCGTCTTCCTTGGGTGCCTGGTAAAGAATCTGCTAGTATTAGCCGGGTCGCTGTAGTATACTGATGACCTTCTTACCCAATCGTTGATGACGAATGAGAAGTCGACGCGAACATCCTCACGCTTAGCCTTGAAGTGGAACGGAGCTCGGCGGTTCTCCTCGGTCTGCGACTTGAGCGATTCCTCGCATCTGGAGCAGCTGCAGGCAACAAAAGGATTGGGTAGGTGGTAGCGGTCGTTGGCCGACACGATTTCGGACATTGTGCTTGCAGAAGCTGAACAGATTGATCGCGGAGCCGAAAAAACTCACAGACAAAGTAAGCAAATGCGAAGGACGTTTACACGGTGCGCAAAGCGAGGATAACAAGTGCCTCGCGGCGAGGCAGGGGGCAGGCAGCATGGCACGAAGTCTTGGCATCACGGGCAAGCATGCTTGCAGTGTCACTACTTCTGGGCAATGAGCAGACATCACGGGAGGCGATCAAACCCATCGCTAAGTTTTGGGATCTGATCTGCTCTGAGATCGTGGACCCTGCCAGTCAACGGGTCGACCACGAGGGCGACGTTATCAGCTGTATCGATGCAAATAGCATTGGCGCCATCGCAAGCGTGGATCGACGTAGATCGCTGCATAGACGCAGGAGCCGCACTTGTAAGCTTGGTGTCGAACTGCTAGTGGGATTATCAGGGAAAGAAGATGAAGCAAGCAGTTCAAGGCTGAAGTTGAGAAAGGGGGAGAACAAATATGCCAAGCCATACCCCCGCATTGGGACGGGCTGGAGCCGCTTTCTCATACGCTTCCTTCCCCGTCGCACAAGTTTCGAATGAAATGTGCAATGAACATGGGGTCCCTGGAGACTATTTCCGCGGCTGAGGAAGCTCAGCACGAGCAGTAATAGTGGCAAGCAGTGGCGATAGCGAAATTGTTGCGTTCATTGTAACGCTGTTGTCGTAATCTATGTAGAACTCAGGGCTGTGGCTTTTGGATTCTGTTGCGGCGCCGACTTCTTGTAGGACCTGCTCTTCACGACTGGTCGCAACCAGGCAGTGTCTTTGACCAAATCAGCCTCGAGAGATCCGGATTCCGCCTAACAATGCTGATCGTTCCAGATGCGGTCGGTCTATGAACATGCCCGCTCATCGACCAGCCACGCGGCTTGGGACTGCCATTGACATCCAATATTGCATGCATCCTGCGGAGCATCCTGTCGACTCCAACAGCACGCCGGGACAAAGTCCCCAGCGCATTGCCTAAAGGCGGCCTAGGATAGCCGCAGATTCGGGCCAAAACCGTGAATGATACTTTCGTGTCAGCGCCCTGCCGTAGCTTGGAGGCTCTGATGCGCAGTCTGTCGCTTGAAAATGAGCCTGACCGGTAGGCGCTTGATGTGGTACCGATTCTTGGCGCGCGCCACGTCCGTATTCAGCCTGACACCAGATGCAGTTTGATGGCACAAGCAGGGCAAAGAAACTTCCGCGCGTAGATGCAACCTCCTCAAACCTAGCATCTCAGTTCGCAGGGAGCACTCCGATGGTGGACGTGCGTTACGTTCAGTCGCAGGAACAACGTCTTGTGCTCCGAAGCAGAACGAGCGTCGAGAATGCGTCTACGATGTGTTAGCAAAGTTCGATTTTCGATTTCAGCCTGAAAATCGTTTTCTCATCGAGCGTCTTTCAATGTGATATGGTGTGTGGTATGAACAGACTTAGGTGATCAGTAGATCCATACTTGCGTCTAGATCAGCACAGTGGCTGCTTCTATCACGAGCCTAGGAGTTCAGAAATTCGCCTGCTGTTACCTATCTTTGGGACATTAGCTTGGCATGCTGTGTAAGTGGCATATATCACGAGGCTAGGGAAGGAAAAATAGCCGATAGTGTCGAAGATAGAAAAGGTTGAGTAGGAGGTGAGGAGCAGGTGAGGCAAGGGCGAGTCAAGGGTGATGATGCTGAAAGGAGTGTGGGGTGGATGAGTGTCCACCTTTACTATAGTACTTCACACAAACCAGCTAATACCACTTAACATCATGTCACCCTTGACTTACCCTTGACGCACCTTCTGCTCAGCTCCCACTCACCCTCGCCCGTCTACCCCATGAAAAAATCCGACCAATGGAAGAGTAGGTTATAGAGTAGCCGCAGAGAACTGACCAATCACAGCGCAGTGTACAGAACAAATTATGTGAGACACACCAATCAGGAGAGGGGTGCACATAGAGCAATTAGCCTCTGTCCTCCTCCATGGCCTTGTTTGCCATCTCACATTGTACATACTCATCGTTCCTCTCTTCGCAGTACAATTTAGCCATTTCACAACACCGAGCTATAGCATGCTTGCTACGTTCAGGACGTCACTGTCACCTCGTAGCTCCGTGCGCCAGTTCTTAGTGAGAGCTCACACATGCTTCTCAGTAGCTGTCTCGTTGTGAACAATCTCGATCTCCTTCGCAGTCTGTTCCATGCTGATATGAGCCACTGCATCCTCGCCATCGAAAACCTTGGCGACCTCTTCGAGGGTGAAGCCCTTGGTTTCTGGGAACATGAAGTACACCCAGACAGCCTCGACAAGGTCCCAAAGCTAGAAACACAATCATCAGTACTGGAATCATCACAAGCTTGCATGGTGGGACTTACGGTGTAGAGGAGCCAGAAGTTCCAAGCATGGGGCAAGTTGTGAATCGCGAGTGGGTTTGTCTGGGCCGAAAGGGCGAGAATGGCTTGAACTGTGATATTCATGATCATCACACCCTTGGCGCGGAGGTGGAAGGGCAGGACTTCGAGGGTATAGGCGACAAGGAGACCCGAGAAACCAATCGAGTAGAAGATACCAAAGACCCAGACAAAGACAATCTGGCCGATGCCATAGCCTTTCGCCGAATTGTGGGCTTCGTATTCGCCGGCCAAGGCAGTCCAAATGGTGAAGGAAACAACCATACCTAGAAAGAATACCTGTCAGTCGTCTCACGTTGCTTTGGGCTGTGTGTTCGGCTGATACATACCAGAAATAGCAAACAGGAAGAGCGGGCGTCGTCCAACTTTGTCAACAAAAAGCGCAGCGGAGATGGAGACAATCAAGCTGAGGGTGGTGTTGCCAAGGGTGAGCTGGGTACACTGGTCAGTAACAGCCAGCCGATTTAGGCGAGTAGGGGGGCGGAGGGAAGCGGCAACAAGAGCCGTATTGTACGTACACCAAGCTTCTGCGTCTGTGATGTGATTCCAGCAGATTCGTAGATCAAATTTGCGTAGTTGGAAATAACAGCGTTGCCACTGTACTGTGAGATGACACCAATGGAGATGATGATGGCAAGTCTCCAGCGATTTCCCTTAGTCTTGAAGAAATCCATGTAACTGCTTGTTTCACGAACGTGCTTCTCGAGCCTGAGGGTTTCGCTGATTTCGCGATGCTCAAATTGTACTGTAAGGTCTTGGTCGTTACCATTGGCGTGCCACTTAGCCAAGATCTGGAGGGCGTCTTCGTGGCGGTCCTTGGAGATCAGCCATCTGGGTGATTCAGGAACTCCTGAGACAGGTAATCAGCTCCCGTAGAAGGTTCAGTATTCTTTTGCTCAGACTTACCCCAAACGAAGAGAAGCTGTACGATGGCCGGCACGATCTGGAAGAGGGTCAAGATCCGCCACGACCAATCGCTCTTCACATATTGGAGACCAAAACCGATGGCATTGCAGACTATTTGCGGTCAGCTGGCTCTAATATGAAGCAAGAACGGAGTGTTTCAGCGTACAGAAGCTTCCCAAATTCCACAAGCAGTTATATATGGTGGTAAAGGGAGCGCGATGCTGAGGGTGAACAACCTCGGTCAACAACATCGGTGAGGTCAGCTGGCTGAGCGAGTTGCCGAATCCGAGAATGAAACGGCCTGCGCAGAACACTGAAGGCGTTAGCCTCTGCATGGAAGTTATGTGCCAATGCAATTGTGTGCAACTCACTTGCGTAGTTCTGCGCGGCAGTGTTGATGATACAGCCGATGACCATGAAGACGCAGCCGGCGACGATGCAGGGCTTCCGACCGAATCGATCAGTGATAGTCGGCCTGAGCTTGAACATTAGCTAAATGGCAAACGCACTGGTTGCTTCGCACGCAGGCGGACACTTACACGGTGAACATGGAGAGGATGGAGCCGATAGTAAACATATTGGTCAAGAGGCCGAGGAGATTGGACTTGTTTGCGTCCGTTCCAACGTCATCAAAGTAGGACTCCCAGTAGTCGTACTGCTGTAGGAGGTTGAGGAGTGATCTGGAGCAGAGCAAAGTCAGTCAGGACGAGAGCTTTTAAACAATACCAACATTGCTCTTCCACAACCAACTTACCCATCATAACCGGTGGTTGCAGAACCGATCAGAAGACCCAGGGCGCAGTTGATGTAGAGCTTGCGAAGACTCTTGTCCTTGGTCCAGGAAACCTTCTCGAACTCTGGTGCCTCCGCAAGGGCCTGCTGCCGGTTTTCCTCAGCCTGGGCGGTGACATTTGCTGACTTGAGAGAAACCATGTTAGCAGTGGCCACGCAGAGCTATGTGACACTGGCAATGTTTTGTTGAGAAGAGCAATGTAGCAAGAAAGGTCAAGCACAATCAGCGAAAGAACGACCACAAGACAAGGAGGGCCGTCTTTATGGGCGAAGAGCACATGAAGACTGAACAGCGCTCCTGAGAAGTAGCAAATGATGGGTCGTCCGACAGCCTCGTATTTGCCGCGGCGAAGTTCTGCCGATAGACCACGGAAAAGGCTAGATCTAGATCTTCGCCTACTCCGCAAGCTCGAAAAGATCCGGGGTAACGGTCCATACGCCTAGGTAGGAAATCTTTGTATGCAGAGCCATCGCGCAGTGGTCTCGCATCCTACGCAGCCCATCTTTACGGACATTGTGTGCTGCAAGGCCTGGATTGAGAGTGAGCACGCCAGCTCTCTTTCCCGTATTAGGCGAGCCTCTGCACGCAGATCAGAGACCTGAGGTTACTGTAAAGCTGTAAGGTAACGATGCCACGGCTGAGGCTGGGTTCTGTACGACAGTAAGTTACCCAACTTCGCGTTCCGGCTAAGCATCGGGGTACCCGGCTAAGCATCGCTTGGGTAATTCCACAAAGCTTCTCATTAGTCTTGGGTTTGCCCCTGCAGTACGGAGTATGCGACTCAAACACGGCTCTTGCCAGTGTGCAAGCAAAGTGCCGTAATTTGCAATGGATCGGCCGAGGATCTGCCACATCGCGACTCAAATTTAGGCAGATATGGCCATCTGACCAGCTGTGATCTGGGCTAGTGGCGGAAATGCCGAGCGTTGATTGCTTGCCGCTTCTCTTTTATCCAGACATCCAGACCCAGACCAGTCTTGAGTTTGAAGCTTTATCAGCGTGTTGAGGCGGATCTGCAGCTTCCGAGTCCTTCGAATGTGGACGGTTGACGGTAGGACCACGATTGCCTTGTTCAAGATGACGCCTAATATCGCCGAGGCTGTCTTTAATTTTAGGCTTAATTCGCCAAGGACAGCCAATTCTCGACTGCATTCTTAGGGGTAATCTCGACACAGATTGTACCCAACTTCAAGTTGGCCGCCAAGGCGGGTCTTGGCCGGTCAGACTTACCGGTGCACCCTCGTTTCAGACTTGTAACTCATCGCGCTGTATATCGAGGTGTATACCTTTTATATTTATCATTATATAAAGGCTCTTAGATGTTCTGTTAACGCCAGCATAGCAAGAGCTTGTCCGTACGGCATGCTCGTCCTCTCGATATCATAATAATGCTTCAAGTCGGCTCCCACGGCTGTGCCAAAGCTGACATCCTGCAACTCACCTGACGGACTTATCCTGTCAATCACAGCTTTTATGGCCTTCATTGCGACCTCGGTGTACTCGTCTCCAATGTATCGCTTCCGGACGCCTTTGAGCATTCCATAGGCGAATCCGGCCGTTGCGGATGCTTCCTCATAGTTTCTCTCGTCCTGAACGTCCAGTACCGTGTTCCACATGCCGTTGGGCAGTTGATACTTTCGGAGAGCCTCACACTGAGCTCGAAAGACGTCGACAAGGTACAGCCGCAACGCATCTCCCTCCGGCAATTCCGCTATTTCGATGAACTCAGGTATCGCAATAGTGATCCACGCGTTTCCTCTTGCCCACCTCGCTCGGGCGAAGTTGTGACCAACACCGCCCTCAACACTTTCGTCAAACTTCCATCCGTGGAACCACAGCCCTGATTGCCGATCTTGGAGATAATTGACATGCAACATGAATTGACGCTTGGCTTCCTCGACATAGTGGGGTCTGTTCAACATCTTCCCAATTTTGAGGAGCGGCATCACCGTCATCATCAGCGTATCGTCCCATAGCTCGCCCTTGTTTTCTAGATTGTAAGTGACATGTTGGAAGCCACCATACCGAGTCTTCGGTAGCTCATACATGGCCCATTCCGCCCATCGATCCAGCCATGGGATGTAGCTGCGTTCGCCAGTCTCCTCATACACGAACGCAAGCGTAAGGAAGACGGCCATGGTATTGATGTTCTTGGTCGTACCTTCCGCTAGGCGACCATCGAACCATTCCTTGATCACTAACATAGCCTGCGATTTGGGCTGAAGCGAGTGGTATTGGTACAGGCCGTACAGGCCGATCCCATGTGTCCATTCCCAGTCGTTCCAACCTGCCACGAATCAATAATCCAGTACTCTGCTACGAAACCAGGCATAGCTACCCTTGGTGTCAATAACACGCCCATCTGGCAGCTCCAGCAGGAATTGTCCAGTCTTATCTTTGATATTTACCAGGTTGTCAATCAGCAAGTCGATCTTGCCCTGGATGTCGTTGGCGCTGTACCCAGCAACTTGCAGAGGCGTTGGCATTTTTGTGGTGAACTTACGCGCATTCCGGTGCGCGATGAATGATATCTCCTTTTCAGACAAGCCTGATGATTTTCCTCTTGGCCCCAAGACATGGAAAACTCCGACGCCCAAGCTCGCCGGCCGGCTCAGTGATGGTCCGATATCCCGCCGATAGCTATTGCTGCAAGCTTCGCCAAGTAGCGGGAGGGAGGTTAGTCCTCGCCCTCGCTTCGGGGCAAAGTCGCCTGCTGTTGATCCCTTGTGAAGCGGCGAAAGACCATCGCAACACCGGGCTCACATCATTGCTGGGTGTCACAGTCCACCGACTCAAACGCAGTAGTCATCCGGAGTGCCCCCATCATTATGCATGCATGTTCCGAGCCATGGTTGGGAGCAGCTGTCGGTAATCTCGGGATCCTTGAACATGGCGCCTAGTGTCCTTGTACTCCTCCCTAGTCTTGACCTGCCTCGGTGCCTCAAAGCTGTCTGCCTTGCTGCCTTGGTTCCAAGCTACCCTAGCGTATTTGACTGTAGGCGTTGAGCAGAGCGGACATATCGATCCGCTCGTATTTGAGAAGTTGATCATTCGCTGGGGACTTTCGCACGCGCAGTTGCTTAGTACTGAAAACCCCTGGAAAGCAGCTTTGATGACGATCTGAACTGATATCTTGCCTTCCTCGACTCGAGAGGCTATCCTGTGAAACGGTATATTCTTCTTGCAGTCAATGTCATAGCACAGATCCAGAGACATAGCCATCGGTCTAAGCCGTCGGTGCAGTACCCCCATATCCACAGTTCAAGAGGACGAGGCCTCATCACCGCTCCTCCCCTTTACCTACAGCACCTTAGAAACAGGACATGCCTTCCGCCTCCTGGAGCTCCGTTTGGATCGGGCGCCTGGCTTAGGTGTGCAGCGCGAGTCACGCAACAGATCCATCACAGCACGTCACCCAGCAGAAGCGGGCGTACTCCCTCAAGATCAAGCTGCAGCGAAGGCGTACCACACCCGCCCATGGTCCTTTGGGTTCCGCTCTGCATGCGCACCAAGTGCGGCCATTTTCCCCAAGTCATGGTATCCCAGGGAGATGAACATATAGGCACCAACGCCGGCCAATCAGCAGACCGTGGATATTCATATCCACGGGATCTTCCGAAAGGCCAGCCGCTCCGTCTGCATCATCCCGGACAGCAGAACAAGATTTGGTGGAGTTCCAGAGCCCGATTTTCATGCCCGATTTCAAAATGTCTGCGGTCTATCGAGTCCAGAACCTATTGATATCTAGGCCGGCTTCATAGTTCCCTTCACCGCCAGCGGCGGGACCTATTGCTCTCACCTGCGTCATCATGTCCCCCCGCCGGGATGCAAGTCGTCCGACATTCTACGGTTCCTCGTCGTCGGCACCCGTGGCATCTTGCCTGAGCAGGCCATACCTCCCATCAGGCCGGAAGACAAACCCATTCATGTTGTGTCTGGGCTGCATCACGTCGTTCCTGAAGTATGTCTTGTACATATCCGTGGGTGTACCGCCAGCGGCCTTAATACCATTGGTGATCACGTTTACGTAATAGTTTTTCTGGTCGACTTCAAAGTGCTGCTTTCCCGTGGCCGACCCTCCGGCGACGAGTATAATGACGGTGTCTTGGTCGATGTACTTCACCATCTTTTCGAACCAGGTCTCGTCCGGGTTGCCGCCAGGCAGGTGCGTGAGCGTGCGGACCTTGGTTTTGGCATTGTACGTGGCGATCGCGTCGCACCCGCTCATGCCGAACGTCCAGAGGATCTTGTCCGTGGCCGGCGTAGGCTTCTGAGACATCTTGACCTCGATGGCATTTGACGTTGGTTCCTTGAGACCATTCTTGACAGGCGTGAGCTTGAACGGTTTGGACATGTTGGCTGTTGGCGGCGGCGGGCGGCGTAGTTTTCAGTTGAGTTCTTGCTGCAACTATGATAAGAGATGACTTGATCGGACTCTGGTTGGAGCGTCGATTGTCTTCTGTATGCATAAGCGCCAGCACCGCACGACCACGAAGATTACCCACGTCTTTATACCCAAAAACAAACAATAACGATTACCTTTGTCAGCTGCGTTTCCCTGCTCAGAGTGCTGCGTGATTCGGTAGGAGGCGCATCCATCTGACGGCAGTCAACGTAACCGTATACCAGAAGCGGCCGTTTGTTCAGCCTGCTGGCATCACAATTAGGCCCTGTACATCAGCTCGTCAGCTGCTTACGGCCTGGTTGGACTGGTAAGCTGCACTACGACAAGGTGTCCGTCCCCGGAGATAAATGCCTGTGGATCTTGCAGGAAGTTGCTCTGCCAGCGGCACATCGAGTGGCGCTGTAATGCGGCCAGCGAAGTGTTCGTCTGGATTCGGTGCTGGCTTTCGCCCGCTTCGCCATGGGGTGGGAGTGTAAGATCGACAGCCTGACCTTCTCGCGAGCGGCAAGCCGGTGTAATTCCCTGGCCATGATTGAGAATGTCAAGAAGGTTAACGTCGGCCCGTTGGGGCTCTTCCATCTGTTAAACATTGCGCACTCGAAGGAGGCGACTAACGCAGTCGACTATGTCTATGGCATCCACAGCCTGGCCACCGGGAACGGTCTGACTCTCCCAATGCCAGACTATCGCAAGTCAGTCGAGCAGATCTTCATAGAAACTGCTCGCCACTGTATCGATACAGAAGGCAAATTGACGATTCTGGCAATGGTTGACGGGAAGGCTGAGCCTCCATTGCCATCTTGTGCCCCAAAATTTCCCACTTCGTCCGAGCAGCCAATCATGGGAGATTACAGTGTTTCCTCGGACAGCAAATCATCCTATCGTTTCGATGATTCAGGTCTACGTTTGACCGTCAAAGGCGTCTTTCTCGACTCCGTGCAGTCATGCGGCCGGGCAGTTCCCTACAGACGCGGTGTACTGTCTCCCAGGTTCGATGCCTTGAAGAACGACTTCCAGGGCACCGTCAAATCCGTCGTGCTTGACTGGTTGGGCAGAGTAGTAGAGAAGTTCGAGGCTGACGCTAACGATGCGGTGGACAAGCTGCTCTGGACCATGAGCCTCGACGAACCCACCTCCGATAATCAAGAGCCAGCCATGTTCGACCTCGGCAACTTCAAGTATTATTTCTTTCGAGACGCTGAGAGCTTGTCGGCAAAAGACCAGAGACAGGCAAACTTCATGGTCGAAATTCTCGGTACGAGGCTAAACGGGCGCCGGCTCGTGTTGACAGAATCTGGTTCCATGGGCTTAGGTCCAGAAGCCTGCGAGCCGGGCGACTCTGTTGTTCTCATCGCCGGAATGCGGATGCCATTTATTGTCCGCAAAGCCGGGCTATACTGGAGACTCGTCGGCTGGGCATTTGTGTACGGCATCATGTACGGTCGTTCGTGGCGGGGAGATGAGGGACTAGATGACATAGAACTTGTCTGATTGCTGTGGTTTACTTTTCTCACCTGACCTCGGAGAGTCCGGGCCCTATTGCGCGATCGTTACTCCCTGGCCGAAGGATATCGAGCCTGGCGGCTTATCAGATTGCAGACGCCGACAATACACACTGGCACAGCCACGAGCGCTCGTACTGAGTGATGCCAAATAAGCCGAGCCAGCGCATGCCACATACGAGGCATCACGTCCCCGGAGAAAACGTGTGCGCCCTACTTATGCAACAGAGCTGTCAGCGCTGCGCCGATTCCCGAGGCGCCGCCCTTGAGCAAGACGACGCTGCTCCGCAGGTCGCCGATGAAGGCTGTATTGGAGTCAAAGGAGATCATCATGGCGGTGATTCGGCCGCTGCTGTCTGTACCTCGTATCTGCTTTGAGAAGGGGCTTGGGCCGCGTAAAGAAGCCCATCAGTTAGATATTACATGGTCGTCTGACTGCTATGATAGACGCATTGTCCAGAGCCAGAATTTAGATATTGCAAACACGGATGCAACTCAAGGCCATCGCGTCGAGATGGAGTCTGAGAGGGTCATGCTGTAGAGGCCTGATATCACCGTAGGCAAGGGGGAGTGGGCCGTGGTAGTCATGATAAGGTTTGCCTAGCTTGCGATATTGCCTCGAATCTGACGCGCATAGGCAAAGTCATCAAGTAATTCAAGTGTGATAGATCGTTTGCAGCAGTATGGGTAGTGCTGACAGAGCTCATATTGCATCGGCATTGGTATAGGAGCCCTATAATCGCTCAGCAACGCCTGTTCTAGACTCGGTGAATTGGCCATCCTTCGTTCAGTTGCCAGGACCCGAACTGCTTCCGTAAATATACAAGTACCACTACCCATGGAGTTCAAAAACACGCTTACTGCGCCTTCGTCTTCGCAAGCGCGCCCTGATCCTTGTCAAAGGCCGCATAGGTGACCTGAAGGCTAGACAAGGCAGAGATGCCGACGTACAAGATCATCAGAAGGATGAATCCGACCAGGAAGCCCATAAAGATACCTGCGATATCATTAGCACACTGATTTCTGGCCACGCTATTGGGGGCCTACCAGGTGTGAAGAACTGGTACTTCTCGAACAGTGGCCCATCGACAATGGTCTGATTCGACGCCCTGCGTACTAAGCCAGAGCTGAGATCTCTCTTCATCTCCATGTGCAGCGGATTTTGAACCTCAGCGTCCATAAGGTGCTCCGCTGATGGCTCCGGAGCACCGTGAGCGGTGGTAGCGTAGAGAACTGTGTAGTTACTTGATGGTAACATGTCCAGGATCGATTCAAGGAATGCATCATTGACTGAAAGGTCGTGTAGTCTGTTACTGGTCGTAGGCGCGGGAAAAGCGACAGAAAGCACCTTCGGCATCGACTTATACGAGGGAATGGATCCGCTGGATGCATCTACGTGCAGCACCTCTGCGCCGCACTCTCTCTCGAGAGTCTGCTCCCATCTTGAGACGTCGACCTCTCCGACTACCTCTGATACAGATACGCTGCTTCTGATGTTGGACTGGTGTTTGGCAGAAAGCCTCTGTGCAAGTGCAGGTGTTGTCTTGCGGGAAGCGTAGTCGCCTGCACTAACACCTGGCTGGGAAATGAGGACATAGTGATCTGATGGGCAGTGAGAGAGAGTCGAAGAGATGTCGGAGGTAATGGCTTCGCCGCTTGACAGCTTGTTGGCGGAGCTTAGGAGACTAAGACTATTAGCAACTGGAGGCAGGCAGCGTTCTGGAAGGTAACGTACTCGGACGTCGAGAACATAAAAAAGGGGGAAGTGTCGACATAGCCGTAAGCAGCTCTGGCTGCCGAGAGCGCCAACGCGCACCACTGTATTGAACGCATGGTGGGAGCTGGTTGGTATGGGATGGGCTCAGCTTCTCATCGCCGTCTTTCAATCGAGAGTCGCTGCTACATGACGCCCGCAAGCAATGCCTTGGCGCCGGCAGATCTTTTCACCGAGCAGCCTCGCCAATGCCGACAAGGCTGATAACTTTCTCCCAAACTTCGAGAATATGCGAAGAACTGTGAAGTCTTACAACGCCTACCTTGCCAGAGCACACATGATAGCAACGTGTGGTGTACTCAGAGTAAACCATGCCGCCACCAAACAAGAAGCGGCGCGTCATGCCGGCGCCCAAACTCACGGGACCTCGACCGGAGGAAATCAGCTTCGACCTCTCTGCAAGGAAAGAATACCTGACAGGCTTTCACAAACGCAAAGTACAGCGGACGAAAGCCGCACAAGAGGCTGCAGAGCGCCGTGCAAAAGAAGAGAAACGACTACAACGGAACAAGCTCCGGGATGAGCGGAAACGTGAACTCGAAGAGCGCGTAAAAGTTGTGGATGCGTATATGAAACCAGCGCTAGGAGAAGGTGGAAGCGGTGACATAGAAAGCGACAGCGACGGAAACGACGAAGCGGATCAGGTCTCCGACAACCAGCCTCTGGAAAAGATCGATCACGAGGCAGAGTACGTGGACGAGGACAAATACACAAGCGTCGTGGTTGAAGAGGTGGGTGTGGATAGAGATGGGTTTGTCAGAGCAGGAGGGTCTGAACAGTCTGACGACGAGCCGGCAGCCGATGATAGCACAGCTGGAGACCAGACGGTCGGCACGAGGCCCACGCCCACAGTGAAGCGGAAATGGACGCACGACAAGCCTAAAGACGCTGCATCGAAAGCGAAAATGAAGCGAAAGAAGTTTCGGTACGAGAGCAAAGCCGAGCGAAAAGCAGAGAGGGACAAACAGAAAGCAAAGAACAGCAAACAAGCGAAGGCTCGACGAGCTCAGTAATGGAGGATTTATGTCATTCCATTCTCTGCCTGATTTGTTCAATCCTTCTTCGCTCCAATTGAATGCTCGTGGTATCGTAGGTTCGTAGTCTATGCGCTGGACAATGGTGGCCGTACCACGCATTCAAACCCTGGGCTTTAACATGATGGTAGCCGTCATGTGCTTCGCTATTGGTGTTGGTGGTCGCTGGTAGTAGATGCCGTACAGGAGAGCGAGACAAGCCTAGATATTACCCATGGACTGCTCAAGCTCCTGCAACTCCTTCTGAAGATCGGCGTGTTTCTTGGCCATCTCCTCGTACTTGGCCTCCCACTCGTCGCGGGCCTGCTCGGCAGCCTGAACCTTGCGCTCGTAGTGACCAGCTTTGACATCGGTTTGGCGGAGTCTAGCACAGTTAGTACGTATCGAAACCAGAATGGTCAAGACTTATACTTCTCATTGGTCTCACGAAGGGTCTTGTCGGCGGACTCGGCCTCTTCCTCGAGTAGCTGCAGCCGTCTTGTAAGAGCCTCGTTCTGTTGGCCATGCTGAGAGGCATCGCTAGCGGCAGCTTTGGCTTCCTTAATGCCAGTCTCGAGTTTCTCGACCTCGGCCTCGAGCAGCTGGTTGCGGTGGTTCAACGAGGTGATCTCTTGCTCTTTTTGGAGATTGTCTTGCTCGAGCTCCTTGACTCGCTTCTTTGACTCTTCGGCTTTGGCAGCGTTCTCATCCGCCTCAATGCGGAGAGAGTTCATTTTCTGTACGATCTTAGACTGGGTATTGGACGCCATGGTGGGGTATGTGTGCGGTGGTCGCTTCGGTAAATGATGTGGAATGTCTTGTGTATGAACGGAAGGGAGGGTGAGGATTCAGAGTGGTGGGCGATATTTCAATCGCAGCTGCGACGGCGGAGCGTCACACTGCAGTGAAGGCCAGGTGGTGTTTCGGTGGTGCCTGCCTAGCAACGAGGGTACACTGTGACTGGCGGGGCAGATGCGTAGCAACACTTACCTCCTTGATGCGGTCCATGGTGGGCAAAGGTCAAGCAGTTCGAGTACTGAGTGGTAGGCAAAAATCGAGGAGTAAATGGTAGTATGCGGACGAAGCGGAGGAGCGGTCACGATATAGTTGATGTTGTGAAGTGGGATGAAGACAGAAGCCGCACCAGAGGCTTGGTTCGGTCAGGGTCAGGACGTGTGGTCTTTGTTCAGTGGGTCACCTTTGTCTCATCCAGTTAAGCCAGCGCCCCCAAGGCCAGGCCTCTGCGTTTTGTTACTGTGGTAGGCCGCTTCGGGCGGCCCCTGAGTCGATCATTCAACCCCCCAAGGCTTATCGCATGCCCCGCTTGCCTTATCACCATTGGGCCTGGCCGAGGATTTGCTGAGCTACGACCCTCGGTTACCTAGCGCAACCACCTGTCAACAATCATCCCCGATCTCATTACGCGTTGTTCATCGACAACCTTTTACTGCTACAGGTACACTAACAAGGATATTGAACAGCAACAACATCGAAAATGTTTGCAGCAAGAGATCAGGAGAATCTGGTTCACGCGCATAACACTACGGCTGCTAGCAAGCCACTGAACCAGGGAATCCGGGCGCTGCATCCCAAGACACCTGGGCCGGCGAAGACGCCGTTCAGAAGAGCTCTGAATGACGAGAACAAACCCCTGACGCTCAAAGGCCAGAAGACTGTACACAAAGATGGACCGAGCAAGCTCGATAAGAATGCTTTTGTCACGCCAGCGCCGAACAGAGCCCCCTTGGGCATGAAAACAACAAATGCGAAGGGAAATGCATTGAAGACTCCGGCGCCGCAGCAAAGCGCGAAGCCCGAGAAATCCATCAAGAAGCCGTCGACTGCTCGGCGATCCGCCAAAAGCAAGATCGTCGTAGCTCCCACCGAGCCTGTTCATGCAGATGTCTTGACCCAGGAGGCGGAAGATGATGATGAACCAGAGTATGGATACGCTCCACCGCCAATCGTCGAGTTGCCAGATCCTCCTATGGAATTCGGATATAATCAAGACTTCCCCCAATTCCAGGGTAAGAACATGTTTAAGGGGTATGGCGAGATATATTGCACATCTCCTACCGACGAGAATGGCATGTCGTTGCGGAAGAAGGCCGAGGAAGAGACGCGCAAGCAGTGGATTGAAGAAATGGAGAGAGAAGCTTCTAAACCGCCGCCGATGCCATCGTTGCCCACGGAAGAAGAGCTAGATGCCCAAGTTGACGCCATGATCCTGGCTGGGCCAAAGCAATCGAGAGTTAACACAGTCAAAGCCAGATCGGCGGCAGCAGCTCTGTCAAAGCCTACTGCGTCACTCCCGTCAGCAGCCATGAAAGAGACCAAAGCATCAGAGCAAAAGCGAAAACCGCTGGACTCTGTCGGTGCGCCCAGTGTCGGCCGTCGGACACCCTTAGCCGTATCAAAGGGCACAATTGGCTTTCCCAAGGCTAAACCTGCAGCGTCAATCATTCCGAAGGCCGATCAGCTTCGACAGAAGAAGACAGCACAGAAGCCCAAGGTTGACCAGTCTCAGATCCACCCGAAGGAGTTCGTGCGACTGTACGGTCAGCCTCCTGAAGAGAGCAAGATGTGGTTTCGGCTGAAGGAGTTTGAGCTACTTGAGCGGGAGGTTGAAGGTGCCGAGCTTGCCGACGAACTCTTTGACACCGACTTCTTCACTTCGGGCTCGAATGATGCGGTGGACGATGACGACGATGTTTTCCAGTTGCCCATGCCCGAATGAGCGTTCCGCCCGCCAGCGTTTCATTTGTAACACCACTACTGCCTGATATTCAGACAACCTAGGGCGATCGAGAAGACTGGTAACGGACGGGGTTCGTACTTCACAACGTCGCACTGGCTTGCACGGTGTCCTTTCTGGCTTTGACCAGCAAGACTATTACGATATTCGATACCCTTACGAACAAATTTTTTACTACAAGCATCATTAGAACCAACCAGCGAGACGAAAAACTTGTACGATCATTGATCACTCATTCCTCAATAATGATAATCTCGTGCTTTTGTCATCCACTCCACAGCTCGGCAACAGCTTCGAAAGTCGTGCTTCACGGTAGCTCATCGACCGCGCCATTGACACCCTTCTCACCGTTCGCCTCCTGGCCAAAGCCTTTCGGCGCCTGCGTGACGGTGAAGCACCAGCCGAACTGATCCTTGACCTTGCCGGCCTGCATGCCCTTCAGCGTCGACAGGAGCTTCTCGCACACCGGGCCAGGATCCAGCTTCTCGTTGACCGGATACTCGAACTTGTCGCCCTTGCTCTGCATCGTGATGCTCTTGATGGGCACCAGACTGGCGGCGGTACCGCAAGCCATGACCTCGTCAAAC
The DNA here is from genome assembly GCF_000365145.1 of Cyphellophora europaea CBS 101466. Taxonomy (NCBI): domain Eukaryota; kingdom Fungi; phylum Ascomycota; class Eurotiomycetes; order Chaetothyriales; family Cyphellophoraceae; genus Cyphellophora; species Cyphellophora europaea. Next base: position 750,197 of record NW_008481812.1, read on the forward strand.
TCCTTCAGCTCATCATACGCGATACTTCGTCTCTCCACCTTGTACCCGAAGACATCCTGCGCAATCTGGCACGCTGACTCGCCCGTGACGCTCTTGATGACGTTCTTGCTATCCGGCACCACCACCGTCGTCTGCTCGCCATTCTTTTTCACGCCTAGGAATGCTGAGGTCGAGAATTCGTCTATCTCCGTCCTCGTCTTGCTGTCCAGATGCAGGGTGATGCCGAAGCCCTGGTTCCTCGCCTTCTCGCTGTGTCGCAACACCGGCGCATAGTTGCCACCGACCTTGGCGCTCCCTGTGCCCTCTGGTGCCGCACGATCAAAGTCCTCGAGGATCAGTGCGTCCACGGCGTGGACTCCATGGTACACGCCTGTTGGCATCACAAACACGCCGAATGTGTACTCGTCTGGCGGGCTGAGTCCCAGCTGGGCGCTGCTGCCGAACAGCAGTGGTCGGATATACATCGCGGCGCCGGTCTCGTGTGGTGGGACGAACTCGGCGTTCATCGCCACCGCCAAGTTCACGCACTTGACGAAAACGTCCTCCGGGACAGGAGGTACGGAGATGTACGAGGCAGAGCGTTGCATGCGAATGGCGTTCTGATCGGGGCGGAAGATGGAGATGGAGCCGTCGGGCCGGCGGAAGGCTTTCATGCCTTCGTAGCATTGCACGCCGTAGTTGAGACCAGGGGCCATGCCGTGGATGGAGAGATGTGGGGAGGTGACCCATTTCGGGGACGACCAAGTTGCACCATCGCTGTGGGAGAACTTGGACTCGATGTGGCCATTCACCTCGCGGACCTTGAATCCGACATTGGCCCAGTCTGAGATTGGTTAGACGTGGTTCTGGAGGAGGATCGAGGAGAGACTAACCTATTGCTGAAGTGGGAGGGGGAGGGAAAACAGCCATGATGAGATGGTCGAATTTACGATGAATGAAGTGGTCTGACGGGCTTCGGGGACCGCTGGTGCTTTGTAGATCGTAATCCTTGATCTCTCTGTTGGCTTTTCCAAGAGCTGGCGGCCAGCAAGCAGGGCAGACGGTGTTTGAGCACCAGAATTGGTAATCGTTCTCTGCTGCTTCGGGAGCTTGGTGATGTGCGCGAGCACAGACAATAGCAGAGGATGTCCAAGTCAGCACAGAGCAAGGTCGTATCTGGCCAATTCTTGTAAGATCAACAGCTTACGCTTTCAGCACACCGTTCGAATTATGATTTTGTGGTTACACCGATACCGGGGCAGCCGCCTGTCACGGTACCTTGCCTTAGCGGAACTCGTCTAGTGGGGAAACCAGTCCGAGTCGAGCCCGGGATTCATGCCAAGCTTCCGCATCCCGTCTCTGTCGCGTCTTCAGCCGGGTATGTGCAGGTCTGCGTGAAATCATCGTTCCACGTTCTTGCTTGTCCCTTCCTTTCGCACATCGCAGTAGTCGGCCTCCAGGCTGCACCACCGTCACGATGCCTCGAGCACCTCCGCCGGGCATGATCCTTGTTACCGCCATTGCTCTTTTTGTTTGGTTCATGTTCTGGGTTGGTCAACAAGAGCGGCCCGGCGATCGACTGGCTGTAGCACCTGCTCCCATGCCAAAATGGATGAAACCAAAACAGCCCAAACCGCCCATACCGACCGTTGGACCCATCACTCAAGCAGGTGATCCGATTATGGGGCATCTTGGCAACGAGACGCTGAAAGAAGAGTTGGGCAGGGCTGCTTGGAAGCTATTTCATACCACTATGGCCAGATTTCCAGATGAGCCTACTCAGGATCAGAGCGACGCTCTCAAAAGCTATCTTTACCTTTTCGCGCGACTGTACCCTTGCGGCGAATGTGCCGAACACTTCCAGGCGCTGCTCAAACAGTATCCTCCACAAACGTCGTCAAGGTCGGCAGCGGCAGCGTGGGGCTGCTTTGTGCATAATCAAGTCAACGAGAGGAAGAAAAAGCCCATATTTGACTGCAGCAATATTGGTGATTTCTACGACTGCGGGTGTGGTGACGATGAAAAGGAGCAAATGTCGAATCTAGGAGCGAAGAGTACGGCTGTTGCAAAGGCGGAACCGATAGATGTTGAAAGAGAAGGTCCTACACGAGGGGGATAATGGTGCAGTTCCCTATAACGCTATTGATAGCGCACCAGAATTATCGCCTGGCATCACAAGACCGACTCGCAGTGGTTGTCCGTGATTCTCCCCTCAACCCGAGCGTTATAATCCTCCAACCTCACGGCCTGAAATGCATCCGCCACCGATATCTCGTCACAGCAGGGACTGGCTTTCTTGTGCCGCCGAAAGACGGGAAAGATCCGTGCGACCGGGCCTTTCTCCGCCTTCAGACTGGGCAAGGCGCCCCATACAGACCCAGTCTTTGGTGTGACTGGGGAGACTGGAAGAGAGGGCGATATCGTCGTTAATAGAGACACGAGATCGATATCTGCCTCAGCGCGGAACGGATCCAGCGTACGATATCCAATATCGACAAAACAACGTGCTGGGATATACCACGTATCCTCGAAGACCTTGGGATCTCTGACGCGAGACTGCTGACGTCGTTTCTGCTTCTCATAATCTTGAGCGCATCTCCGACATTGTCCTTCGAGAAACTTGTTTGTGTCTCTAATTCGACAACTTCGGCCTTCGGATTGTTGGCAAAGCTGATTACGAAAGCGATGCGTCGCTGGGTGTCCACAACAGAAGAAGTACTGGACCGTGATACACATGGCTTCTGGGTCAAACGGTAGTGCTCGAGAAGGGCATGCTCGGCCGCGCGCAGCAGCTGCATATACCGAGATGATGATTTGCCACGTAACCTCGCTGCGTGGTATGGCCGGTCAAGTGTACAAAGAACAATGTGCTGAGAGTGCTTTTAATCCTCTTAGCTCCTTGGGTCGATGTTCTGAACCACTGGAGAGTCAACAAAGCCTTGGTCTATGGCCGAGACCGCGCAAGAGGCGTTGCACTGGCCACCGACGGTTCCGCTTTTAGATTGAATGCCTTGGGATACGTTCCAGACGCGGAAAATCATCTGCAATGGACGGTCCACCGGCTAATGGGGCCCCTATCCATAGAAGCCCGTACCTATAATATAAATAATTGATATTGTCTAGAACCGTGTAGCTTATATTGTGCCTGTAAGTACCCAATCTTCCCAAATATCTGCAGCCTCAACTCTCGAAGATTTTGTTAAATTCTTCGTAAACACGACAATCAATTGCTCTGTCTCTTCAAGAGCCCGACAGCGGAGCAGAGCAGAGCAAAGCAGACCCCTGCTTCTAGTGTACACGCGAGGCTGCCAAAATGCGGCTCTTGTCAGGGGGCGACGGCCTTTAAACTGTATCGAGCGACTGGACGCCCATTGTTAAAAAAAGAGAAAACCACCTCTCCGAAACTTCCGTCCACGTGGGTCAGCAGTGACGTTACTGTAGGCTGATCTGGCGGTGACGGTGATAGACATCATCTGCTGTGCGAAAACATTACATTTAGCGATTTCGCTCTTCGTTCTCTATTCTACTTGAACTAGCGTATTGTATCTCTCATTTATTACTATTACTATTATCATTACCCTCTATAGTCGCGTTCCCGGATATCTTGAATATTTTTTTTGGCCTGGCACGTCGTGAACAGAGGTTGATAAGTCTGGGTAGGATATAGACAGGCCCAGTATTGGAGTAGGCACAGAAAAAGAAAGGCATCAGGTCCGCGAGCACAGCGTCCCACACACCATGGCAGCCCGCCGCAGCGACAACGAGGACAATACGACCGGCGCACCACTTGGTCTTAGCCGCACCCCGTCGGACGCGCTCAAGGAACTGATGCGCCACCACCCACTCCAGAGGCTCTCCTCCCCCTCCCGCGAACTCTCCCTCGCCGTCCACGCCCTCGGTCTCAGCTCCTTCGCCTACTCGTTCTGGTACCTGACCGCGCACCCCAACCACATCAACCGGGCGTACGGCTGGCATTTCCAGTATCTGACCATCATCGGCCTGCTGCTCGCGACGCTGACCTTCAGCTTTGGCGTCTTCGCCGACGTGACCCTCTCGCGACGCCTCTTCCAGGCCAAGAACCTGCTCAGCATGACCTCGGCGCCCATGAGCGTGCTGATCTCGCTGCTCTACTGGGGGCTGCGCGCCATCGATCCGGAACTCGTGGTGCCCAAGGAGTTGGAATTGCCGCTGCCGCCAGACCTGAGTTTTCATCTGGCGCCGGCGGCGTTTTTGGTGGTGGATCTGTTGCTGTTCAGTCCGCCGTGGACGATTACGGTGGGGCCGGCGTTTGGGTTGAGCGCGGTCATTGCGTTTGGGTACTGGTTTTGGATCGAGCATTGTTTCCGGCAGAATGGGTTCTATCCGTATCCGATTTTCGAGCTGGTGGGGACGGCGGGGAGGGTGGGGTTGTTTGGTGGCAGTGCGGCGCTGATGGCGGTCAACACGTCGGCGTTGAGCTGGGTGTATCGGATGGTAAATCGAGCGGGGGAGGAGAGAGTGGGCGAGTTGAAGAAGCAGCAGTGAGAGAAAATCTAGATCCAGTTGGAGGGTGTGGTTGCTGTCCAGTCACCTGAGGTGTATTTGGGTGGAGGCTCAGAGGGTAGTTCCACCGGGCTCGAATTCCCGTTGAGGAGGCGTGGGAAGCGGTCCTCAAGCTCGCACAGCACGTCTCTGCACAGGTCGAGAAAACGGTGTAGTGGCAGCGCGGACAGTCGTTGCCGGGCCGAGTTACGCTTCGGGTGCATGGTCGCAAAAGGCTGGAGGGCTTTGAGCTGGTCGCTATCTATCAGGCCCTGCATCAGGGCCTGGGCTTGTCGTCGGCGCAGCTCATCAAAGACATCGGTGCAGAGATCGTTGAAGTTGGCGAGTGAAACCCGTTGCAGTCTTTGACGTATTGTGGATGGTGAAATGGAGCCAGGGATGGTGGTTACGAAGCTGACCAGAGCCGCATGGAACACGCTTATGTCACCAGCGAAGTTCTCCTGGGCCATGGCTGGTGATGGTGCGGAGGTTAGAGGAGGGATCAAGAGACAGTAGAAGCAGATAACGTGTCCACGACTTAGGTGAGGTATAGAGCTAGCTAGCAGAAGATGCACATAGATCTGAGAGCCTGCCCGGCTGACTCGGCACCCACCACATGGTTGTTACGTACATGAGCAGATGGAGTCAACGTCTCGGTAACATCCGAGCTTTCGTGTTTGAGCGTTTCAGGTGGACCATGTGTACCGGTCCTTGCATACCACGCAAGCTAAACACGCTCCTGGCGATCTGCAGGAGGAGTCAGGCCACGCTTCATTCCTTGCTCCTGCCCTGTTCGTGACAGCTGGAAGAGACGAAGCCTACCGCAACTCGATCACTCCCTGGTAAATCTCGTCGTCAGCGTTTGGTCTTTGGATGGCCCTTGGACTTCATGGATGGTTTCCCATGAGCCAAGCGCCGCTGCTTTCATTTCATCCAACGGCGTGCTTTCTTGCATGAAGAATATGTACGATGTGGAATAGAAGTCCTCGACGCAAAGATGGCCGCCACTACCATGTGCCACTCTACCACCCTCAGCCACCGTCAGGTCAACGTTGTGGAAAAGATAGTCCACCTGGTCCGTGCCGGGCTTGGTGAACCACACACTCATCTCTGGGTCATCGCCAGCGACCGAAAGCCTCCAGACATACTTCTTCGAGAACGGCACTTTGACATGGTTTGGTAGCTGGAACTCGCCATTCTCACGGTAGAGCATCTCGGCATCCGCCAGATGCAGCTTGCCGTCTTGATCCAAGACCGGCGACGGGGCGCGGGTCTTGAAGGTCGCTGTTCCCACACATCGGCCTGACGGCTCGCTGGCGTTGGCACTCTGCAGGTCCCGATCTAGCAACCATGTGCCAGCCAGAGAGTCCCACAAGGTGTGCAGATAGGTCGCACGAGACATGGTCGGCGGTGATACGCCGAGTCACCGGTTTGTGGCGCGCGACCTGACAAGTGCGTGTCCTGGGTACCTGCAGCGATGCCACGTGTGAACACACTGTAGTGACACAATACTGTGGTCGTACTCGTTCTTTACTGCTGAAGACTTCGACTTGCTGTACCTACTGTTTCGTATGCGCCGTAGAGTCAACCAAAGAAGCATTCCTTCTCAGTGGCCGATTGGTCTGTTTGCATATCATAGGCAATTCGAACCGGCTGATGATCTCTTTAACCTTCGGGGCGTTGTCGGCGTTGTCGGCGTTGTCCAAGGGTTCAAGGGTTCTCAACTGCTCGTCCCCACCGGATGGCGCATTGCGGGGATCATGGATTCCACCCGGCGGAATTGTGGGCATGTCGCAATTTCACTTCAGCTGCACTCACAATCCAGTCATCCACTATCGCGCTGCGAAAAACAACATCAGCCAAACTGACCCTATTGACTGGTCATGCAACATGAGTCTATGAGGCACGTATCAGGGCCAGTTCCTGGGAAGATAGGAGACCGAGAACCAGGGAGGCTGGACGCCCCTTACAATCGCGCTGCCCATGCCCGGCGCATCCCATTGGGCCACCACGATCTCTTAACCTTGCCTGTCGATGAACCCCGGTCGTTCTTACACACCCGCCTCCCCACCACCGTTTATCCTTTCTTGTTCGAAAGTCCCGGAGTCTCATTCAGATCCCCTCCACTTTTCGCCTCGACTTCTTCTCTTCGTCGCGTCATGCCACCACGACATGCCTCACACTCGCTTTTCATGAAACCTCGCCGACCCGGCAGCGTCTGTCGCTCCGGCAGCATCCTATACAACTGACCATCGATCGCTACAGCACTATCTGCTCCACGCTCGCTTGCAACCCCGACGTCCCGCAAAAGAATAGCACTACATAGCACAGGGCCATCATGAGGCCGACATTACAGCTCTTCGCACTCCTCCTCACACCTCTCCTTTCCTCCGCACAAAACTTCGTCCCGTCAACTGGACTCGGCAACTTCCCAGCCTGCGCCGCAAACTGCGCCGTTCTACAACAAGCCCAGAGCACGTGTCTGGCCCAAACCGGCCAACAGAGCTCCAGTCTCGCGGCCGAGAATTGCTTCTGTCAGTCTCCCACCCTTCAAGCACTCTATACTACTCCCGATGCCGTCTGCGTGGCCGAATGTCCGACTCAGCAACCTGATCGCGTCAATCTGCGTACCTGGTTCACCAGCTTCTGCTCTCAAGTCGGCCAGGGAGTCGACCCAAATGCCCCAACGACTAGTACTACCATCGTCACCTCGACTAGCACCAATACTAATGGGCCCACCTCAACCTCTGGCTCCACGTCGTCAGGACAGCAGCAATCCAATAACAAGGACGAATCATGGTGAGTATCCGGCTATGACTCCTGAAGCAAGTCTGATTGTGCTAGGTTTGCCGGTCATTGGCAGTGGATTGTGATGGTGATCGTTTTGGCAATCGGATTGGGCGCTCTCGCATGGCTTCTCATCTTCCTCAGAAACCGCCACAGGCGAAAGCTTGACGAGCGCAGAGCCCAGATTGGTGGTTTCCCCACCGAGCGCGAGAAGGCGAGAGGAGCTCAATCCGCGACTCCCGACTTATGGGGTCCTCATCAGGTTGGCAGCCTTGCCGAGTGATACGAGCTGGAAAAACTAACTCGTCTTAGCATATGGCCGCATCCCAGGGATGGGACTACCATGAGGATCCGACAGCGATCGGAGCGGGCGGACGCCTGGAGAGGCGATCAAGGAGTCAAAGACCCGAAGCGGGAGAACGACGGCACTCGTCTCACCGGCGCGCAGCACACAAGCCTGGTTCCAAGACGAGACACGCCGTGAACGAGGTTGACGAGCAGAGATCGAGCTCCGCGAAACGACACCACTCTTCCAAGCGGAGATCCAAGGCGGATCCGGACGCAATAGAAGTACACCGAGATCCCAGCGCAAGCCAGAATCGAAAAGGGCGGTCGCGAGGCGGCAAATATGATTTCGACAGAGACGTCGAGGGCCAGTGAGCCAGCTGGCTGCGTCAGAAGCTCAGACGCCGGCGAAACGGAGGAGCTAACATCTATAAGCCCCATCAAGACCTTGGTGTGTATATTACGAATCCACGGCGGAGCATGGGCGCTTGGGTACAGCGGCGCTCTGCGGGTTTACTGCATATACACCTACACAAAGCTGCGATAGCCGGTGGGGGCATGTGTTATGAGGTATGAATGTTCTGAGTTTATGTGAGTACTATTCAAAGACGGGTTTTCCGCACCTATCTGCATATTCTACCTGCCTCTGCGTTTCTCGGTTTGCAGTTACACACCTATCTTGTACTTAAGGTAGGTGCTTCGATATTAGAAACTCCCAGTGGGATCTCAGGTTCGAATGACCTAGGTCTTGAATGCGTCCCTCACTGCTTCAGCCCTCACTCTTGTGCGTACGAACCAGCAATTCTGGCACAAAGCTCTTCTACTACCTTCTGTGCCACAGGTTCGCGCCTATGTTGACTACTTTCTCACTTGTGACTGAGTGGGCTGGGCTGGGCTGTATCGGTCTCCAGGAGGACTCGAGCATTCACTCGCTGCGGACATTCACTGCTCAACACAGACGGTCCCTCCCATATCTTGACCTTCCTTTCAAGCCGTTGGCTTCTTGTCGCCCCCTTACCACGAATCAGCTCATTCTTCTTACATCTGGTAAGCGGAGGTACATTACTCCTAGTGGGGGAGTATTAATCTGCTCTGAATCAACTCCGAGAGAGGTTCTTTTCTTCAGCCATCACCGAGTCATTCCTGAGGCGCCTTCGCTGGGTTGACAACCTCTCATCCGAGTCCCAACAACTCTCGTCTCTCGCCTGGACCAAGTTCTTCTCCCATCTCAATCCTCCGTTCTTTCCCACAATCGTATGGCACGTTCAACGACCTCTATCGAGCTTCGACTCAACAGTCTGTGAGCCTTCAGGCTTGGATTGACAGCTCGGGCCCACCGATCTAACAGTCGCTTTTCAGTCTTCTTTCAATCTTCGCCTTTCTTTCCAAGACTACGTCTAACCCCATCGTCTCTTCTTAAGACTATCACACATTTCTGATCCTCTACGTCGACAATCCCACTCTCAACAACCAATAATGGAACCTGCAAGGATCTCTCAGCGCTACGTTGGGCCTCCCACCCTTGGCCCGATCCTAGAGACTGGACAGCGTCGAGCACTCATCGGTTGGAAGCATAACCGAGATACCGTCGCCGCTCTTCCCAATGGCCAACTCTGGTGTTGGGTGTCTCAAGGCAAAGGTCAAAGACCCCCAGGCCAGCCCAAGTTGCAAATCTTTGATACTGATGGCAACCGGTCGAGGTTCTTTGGTCCACGGATTGACTGTGGAGTGGCCAACTTCAGCATGGTCCGTATGTTCCACCCATACTGGTGTCCCAATGGCCAGATTCCTGTGGATATGGACTCTGATGACAAACGGAGATGCCGAGACCTCTATCATGAGCTCATCGACCAGAATATCGATGACTATAACAACAATGGCTCAGACGACGATGACGATGACGATGGCGATGACGACGACGACGGCGGCGGAGGTGGTGGTGGAGATGGAGATGGCGACGACGGCGACCGGCAGTATCGGCGTTTTAATCGCGAAGAGAACGGCATCTTGTCCAACGCTCGTACCCAAGGGATCATACGCAGTGGCCCCTGGAAGCGACAGATGGCTGAGCGCCGAGAAAAGGTCATGTGGGACGAGTGGGAGGAGCAATTGCGCCAGAAAGGACAAGCTAGCGACCGACGACGACTCGCTGCTGCAAGCCGCAACCGGGCTGGGCGCAACGCCATCGCTGCTCGGCGTGCAGCTCGCTTCAACCGACAGTCTACTGGAAGCAGCTCTGATAGTCAGCAGCAGCGCCAAGCTAGACGCGATGCTATGCAGAACGACCAAGCTAGGATGCGCCGTGAGCGGCGCGCTCGCAATGAAGCTGCTAGCAGTAGTAGGCTTCAATCTCAGATCATCAGTGACTCGGAGTCGGACGATGGAGGTGACTATGGTGATATCATGCACGGCGGCGAGGACGACGAGCAATTCTTGCGAGATGCGCTCATGTACAACGCCACCAACGGCGTCATTGAATTGGACGATGATGATCTGAACGTGAACGGAAGTGGGTATGGATACGCCAATGCCCTTCAACAGCATGATGAGGAATACGAGCAAAAGATGTTCGTGTCTGAGTCTAGCGACAACAATTCTAACAATGGCAATCATCCGGATAGCAATGCCGGCGACAGCCAAGAAGGCAATGCCAACAATGACATGGCTAGCGACAACGATGTCCCCAACGATCCTGCTCGGAACTCCAATGAGCCGAACACTCGTGGCGGCAGCAATGACAACGCCGACCAAACCCCCAGGGGCGGTAACGGTCGTGCTTCCTCCCTGGCTTCGCACAACTCAAACCGTAGCATCAAAGAAGAGAAAATCAAGCAGGAGCAAGCCGTGGATCTTGAAGCACTGGAAATTGACCCCGATGAAGTTGAGGTCATGGGTGAACGAGTGATCAACCCACCTCCGCAACTCACGGGTGCTGGTAGCCTGGATGACCCTTTTGCCTTCGACCGAGTGGTGGAGGATGAATTTAAGCAAAGATCTGATTTTTCGATCGCGTATTCGGAGATGAAAGGACCCCTTGAGCTGTATGAGAATTCCTGAACGAGGTCCGAATACGACGTGTCACGGCTGGTGCAGTGCTAAACAATGCAAGACAACGCAACGGCTACTTGGGCGCAGGGAGGAGAACGAATGGTTTTGAGCTGACTTTGCTTCCACTTGACCAGGACAGGTACCAGAGGTTGGATGGATCGGAGAGGCGGGGAGAGATAGACGGGAGAGACATACAGGACAAGCTACAAGGATGAGATGCGCTGACTTTATTCATCACGCACAGCTTGACCGGTGGACAGGCGACATATAGAGCACAGACACGCTTCGGGCAGCGGCAAACGAGAGCACAGCAACGACACAATGATATTAATCGAGACCCCTTGCGCAACCCGCTTTGGCCACAAACAACACAAACGCACGCACGCAATCCCCAGGTCCACGGCACAACCGTACCCAAATGCCCTGTACAATCAACGATCTCAGCGTCTTGACTTCCTATCTGACTTACCCTTACCCTCAACAGTGGTACAAACCACTCCATTACCTCAGCTCAAAGACCGAAGAACCACAGCACGACCTCCCCTCCCCTCCCCTACCCTCAGTCCCAGCATGCGATATGCCCTCACTCCGCCTCCGCCCCGCCCCAACGCCCTCCTCCTCGTCCACCTCGTCATCCTTACATCGCTCCAAATCGCCTAAAAGCGTCGATGTCGCCTCGGCGAACACTACTAGCGCATCTCGCAGAAACAGAAACTCGCCGGAGTCTTCGTTTCCGGTGCCCCGGTCTCCTTTCGGCGGTGAGTTACTTCAGTGAGAGCTGGCTCCTCCTCTCTTAACACTGATAGCGTGGACCGGCCCACCCAAAACGCCGCTGACACCGCACTTTGCCCGCAAGCTACCTACGCGAGTCATCACGCTCCTGGGCCTCGCCGTCATCCTCCTCCTCTGCTGCCTCCTCTTCGCCGCCGTGTGGGACATACGTGGAAGCTGGATCCCAGGCTTAAGTCGACCACTACTACTTACACCAAGTTCAACAACGGCATATATTCAACATGCCGTGAGCAGAGCCACCAGTGATCGGGGCCGGCACTGGAGTGGTGAAGCCAATGCACCGCCAAGGCAAGACAGCTCCTACACCGTCCGACCGCCAGAACCCTTTGTGCCGCAGTTCCCATCTATTGCGCTCCCTGTGCGCGATGACCCAGCTTTCCAGGATCCTGGAGAGCCTGGGCACGAGGCGTGGCTGCGTATGCTGCCAGCGGGCAATGGACTGGTACAGGTACGATATCCGAGTCAGTACGGGTTGCCGAGATCGGAGAAGCAGACGGATGGGTATGGCCGGGAAGTAGCAGATGTGGAGGTGTACGAAGTGGCCGTGGTGAGGGAGCTGGAGTGTCTGCTGGTGGTCAGAGAGCTGCTGGGTAGGTATGAGGAGCTGGGGAAGGGATATCACGGGCAAGGCGGGGGAAAGCAGGGCGAGGTTGTGCAGGACTGGGAGCGTGTGGATGCGTTGAGGTGTTTGGATCATTGTAAGTCATTTTTGATTCTTGCTTCTGGGGTTGGACGGTTGGGGTGCTGACTGACAGCAGTGAGGCAATCAATTCTTTGCCATGCAGACACAACGCTGGAGCGCGTAGGACAGCATGCACAGAGGGCAAGCAGAGATCATGGACAAGACGACACTCCTGTGCCAGACCTTGACAGCAGTAGTGGAACGACGCGAGTGTGCAAAGATTGGTCCAAGATCAAGCACTGGTTGGAGGAACACCGCGCCGACAAGAAGCACTGAAGTCGAAGGAAGGACGTCATGCTGCCTGATGCTGATGGCAAGTCGAGAATTGAGCATGAAATGGGCTCAGAGCAGGATCTAGAGAAAGACCATCCAGGTTACTACTTTCCAGCAGAAATGGCTTCCCATTCTCTCTCAGATCTCTTCCTGCTCAACCTCTACCGCCCAATTCCTTTCTCCTCTTCCCGGCAGCCCATGCTACCTATGCTCAGGCTCCGCCCTTCAGCCTCTTCTCCAGATTCTCCTTCGCCAGCGCCAGCAACTTCTGCACGCCTGCAACCTGCTTGCTATCCAGCATCTCCACGACTCGCTTGACTTTCTCGCCAGTCTCGTCGACCTCAATGACGAACATGTACTCGTTGAGGAACTGCCAGTCGACGGAAGGATCATCTGCGATCGAAACTTGCGTCAGTTTCAATCACCACTTGAGGAAGGAAACAAGGGTTGCTAGATGGAGCAGGGACGGGGCGAGGTGGCGTCTGCCGCAAGCAGCATCCCCCTGCCTTTTGCTCTCTTCTCTTCACTCCTTGACTCTTCCGCCAACCCACAGCATTGTCCACGCATCCCTCCCACTCCAAGCCAAAGAAAAGGCAACAAACAGGAGTCCTAGTACTCACCACCTTTAATCTCATCCCTGAAGAACGCCTCACTCTTCGCCCACACCGTCACCACAGTCCCCCCTTCCTCCCGCTTCCCCTCCCACACCTCGATAGGCGTGACCGGAAAGCGGTACACAAAAGCGTGAATGCCCCGCAAGTGTTTCTCGTGCTGCTCGTTGCTCTGCCCCGCCGGCGAGTAACCCGTCGACGCCGGAGCCATGTGCCATGTGCAGTCCGGGGTGCGGAGGCCAATGTTAGCGGCGACATCCATGGGCTCGAATGTCGCCAGTAGGGCGAGGGCGGTTTCTTTGGCGGGCATTTTTGGAAGGGTGTTGTGTTGATGGCGTTTGCGGTACTCTCGTGGTTTAGTACTTAGTCTGGGGTTTGCGGCGTCGTGGACAGTCTATGCCGTACTGTAAGCTCTATCAGATACTAAGTGCAGGAGACAGCGGGAAACCTTTAAGGGCTTTATACCTATTCAGATCTCACCGTATCCCCGTGCACTGGACGCCTCTCTCGGTGATCTCCCCCGCATAAATACCTGAATACCACTCCCGCTCGGACGAATCAAGCATCTAAACTCCGACCTCACTCTCGCCCTCACCTCGCCTCACAAGCCCGGCCGCCTCACCTGCCGCGGAACCACGCTTGCATAAAATCCAGCCCCCGAGGCCCTGGACGCCTCATGAAACCTGGCAGACGACTCTCTTCTTAAAACGCTCGAATCGCGCGCCAGCCACCCGGAAAGTCCACGCTCGATCTGCCAGCCGAAGCCGAAAGGTGTCATAGCGAAAGGCGCAAAGCCAAGCGTGCTCTTGTAATCATATGATATGATAGGACCTCGACGCAATAAAATCATGTAGGTAGATTCGCAAGGGCATACATGCAACGTCGAGGAGTCTGACAACAACAGCAACAACAACAGCAACAGTAGGGTATCGGCCATATCACATAACCAACCTATGTAGTCACCAACAGAGCCCTTGTAAGCTTCACTTCACTTTACTCATCTTGTCGGGCCGCCCCATAGCATAGCCGTCAACGCATGGCCGCCAACGTCAATGTTCAGGGTCAGATTCCGGTCTCACTCAGCTTTCACGGCACTGTATTTGTAAGTGTGTTGAAAAGTGTCTCTCCGCCTCCGCTGGCTGAGTGAGAAAATTGAACGTTACAGTACAGCCCACACCTCCCTCCCTCCCTCCCTCCCTCCCACCTCTATCCTCACTCGCTCGCTTGGCTGGCTTGGCTCGGCGTTGCCTGCATCTCTCTCCCAAGCACAAGCGGTACACCCTCACCTCCCCGCAATGTGTAGCTTAAGTATAGCGAGGGCGAAAGGTAGTTGTTTTATGGCTTACAAACCGCACTCAACAACGAAGCAGCCACGGAGGGGAGGGGCGGGGTAAAACCAGCATGAAATGAAAAGTTCAGCAGGGCAGTGTATGCATTGCTCAGTAGATTTCGATCTTCGATTTTCGATTCTGGCAGTCTTATCTCACCCCCCTCGATCCCCTCTCCTTGTTCCTGTTCTGAATGGGCAGCTCTGTCTGTGTCTCTTCCGCCCCCTCCCGCCCCTTGCCGGCGTAGTCGAATCCAAATACACAATCACTCCCTTATTCACCACCCTTTCCCCCCAAGCCCCCATATGGACAGGACACCAGTCCAAAGATGCAGCAGTAGCGGTAGCAAGTTGCAGTGGAAGGAAGGTGTTTTTATACAGCCAGTCCGACCGACCCCGATCCCGTTACTACACAAAATCCCTGCCACAACCACCTACCCGCCTTTCCCTGCCTCTTCTGCTCCCACCACAACATTAAGGTACTAACCATTGACCAAATATATAAGAAAAACCGAACGAGAGACATATTGTATCGGCCCGTTGTTTCTTTCCCTGTTGTGGGCCTGCGCTTGTCATGCAAAAAGGAATGCTCTTCAATTGAACCCCGTCCGTCCATCAATATCACGTGAACACGTCGTCCGGGCGCACCGACCGGGGCAATAAAGTCGAGTTCCGCGTATTCTTTCGTCTCTGTGTGCTGCTGTCTTTGCGGAAAGAACATGGTTTCTCGATCTCGACCTCTCCTGCACGCGCTTGCAGACGTGATCACGTCTCCCTTGCCTTCGAGCCCGTTCATCAATGTGCTCAACTCGGAAGTGTCGGATTGAAAGCCAGAGGTTGTGCAAGTGTGCCATTCATTGGACCAAATGTCCATCTCTCAGATCTTTTTGTACACCCCGTACCGCTGCGTGCGACGAGCCTGCCCTCCTTCTGAACGCCAGTAAAACGAGTGATGTACCAGCCATTCTTTTTCGCTTCCTTCCGTTCCGTCACGCTAGCCGCATGATAAAAGACAACCAGGGTGCGACATTGGGTATAAAGCAGCGCCAAAATACCGAGGCGTGTGAGAAACATGTAAATAGCAATCAACATGTGTAGTATTTCCGAAAAGTCTTTCGCTGTCGTCGCTAATCTTCAGTCATGCGCGTGCGTTGTTTAGTGTCAGACTCCTCGCTGACAATCTTCGCGAGCCCTTCTGTTTTCTTCGGTGCTCTGTCGTCAAACTTTTTTCCTTCACATGAGCTTTTGGGGCGCCAATGGTGCCGAGACATGTTGTTACAGATGCATTTTTCATTTACTGTTCTTGCTTAGGCGGCACGCGCCTGTTGTTGTGGTGCATTTCCGGTCGCGGCTGCGAGTTGTGATCGAAGACTGTTGATTTCCTCTTGCATACCGTTGACTCTTGATTCGAGATTCTTGATTACAGCCCATAGCCGATCCTCTTTGGCAAACATGGGACTGCTGGCTTCACCGCTACCATGACCTGATTGTCCGTGACTTGAGAGACTGTTGCTGTGCGACGACAGCGGACCGCTGCCACTCATGTGCGTCGGGGGTCCGGTGGGTTGAGTAGGAGGATGGGTGGGAGCGCCCTGGCTTGGCAGTGTGAACCGTGGATCAGGTGGGTTGAGGCCTGGCGGCGGCGGCAGCTGTGTATTCGCATTTGGTGGGATACTCAATGATGACCCAGAACCTGGCGCGCTTCGAGGGTACGACTGTGAGCCAGCCTGGAAGTGGGTCATGCTTGGTGAGCGATGCCGGTCTGCCGCTCCTGAGCCACGATGACTCTGACCTGGCGACAACGGTTTGGGACTTTCAGTCAACGGGTTCTGCGCAAAGACACCGCTAGGGCCGCCATGTCGAGTGCTGCCAGAGCCACTGCCAGGATATGGGAGAGGTGCAACACCCGGACCAGACCCGGAAGAGCCCGACCCCGAGGGAGCAAAGGCTCTTGGCGGGAAGTTTCCGCTCACGATTCCCCCAGGCGGTCGACCTTGGATCGGTGGGTACGTGCTCGGCATCCGAGACGAGTGGTCCTGTTCGTCTAGAGTGTCATCTCCTGACGGAGCCTGCCGTCGGATGCTTGGAGGTCGTTGAAGATTGCCATCCTCATCGTCCATAGTGTCAGGTTCGTTATACATAACGCCTTCCATGGAATCATCACCACCCTCCATGTCATCATCTCCGCCAAAGCTACCCATAGACGCCCGTCGCCCTGCACAGCCACCTGGGCCCTTGTTATGCCGAGCAAGCGCATCGCCTCTGGCGAACTTGCGACCGCATTTCGGGCAAATGTGTGGTCGTTCGCCGGTATGAAGTTTGGTGTGACGTTTCAGATCGTGCAAGCGACGGAAGCGGGATTGGCACGTGGAGCACACATACGGCTTCTCTTGACTATGGGTCAACAGGTGACTTTTGAGATTATGGTGTCTTGTGAATTCGGTTGCGCAATAAGGACACCGGTGCTTCTTCGCGGAAGGGGATTTTGTACCTTGGCGAGTATTGGAACCCGGTAGACTCATGCCACGACGGGCGTCACTTTGAGGCTGCAGGAGTGGCGGTGGGAAGGAGAATGGTCTAGTCCCGTCTTCGGGCGAGACCGGTGTATCGCCTGCGGCAGACGCTTGCCGAGCAGTCTCATCCATAGGTAGAGGACTCCCAACAGTCGTCGTCATGCCGGACTGGCCCGGCAGGCTCTCAAGTGTTCCAATGCTCGACACGCTGACAGGACTGGTCTGTACAGCACTTTCGCCCGATGTGGCATCGTGGCTGAAAGGCTGCTGTAAATTAGCGGCAACGACGGCCATGGGAGCACTGATGCTTGTGGCAGGATTTGACGTCTGAGCCTTGCTCGTATCTTGTGACGAGCCCATCAGAGCGTCAAGGACCTGCGATTGTGGATTGGGGCTCGTGTCGGTCGAGGGCGTTTTGTCCCTGGTCTTGGATCTTGCGTCAAGGTGCGCGGCCGCCGCAGTCATGGGCTGTGTGTCAATTTTGCGCCTTTTGCCGGGCCGGGTGTCGTCGAAGTCGCGGGATTCGACACTTGCTTCTAGCCCGGCCTTCTGCGCTGGACTCACTTTGAGTAGCGGGCTATTGTCCGCAGTTGGGTCTGCCGGGGTCGTCGGCGCGATTTCAGCCATCAACTAGTTTCGGTGAAAATCGACAATCGAAGTTCTGCAGTGTGAAGTTAGTGAGTGCGGCATTTTCGCGCAGGAATCAAACAACTAGCGCTGGGTGTTGCTCGCATCGACCAGGCTGTAGCGTGCTGAGGAGTTAGAGTATGGTGGATGATGGCGTGCGTACCTTCATGTGTGGCACGGACGTAGCGGCGGGGTTTATTAGCGCACACTGGCTGGAATCTGTGGAAGCGACGCAGACTATCACAACTGATGGAATGACTGATTCTAAATCTTGCGGGTACGGGCTTTCGACGAGCGCGAAGCAATGTGGTGGCTGACACTGACGACCAGAGGGTACTTCGGGCTCGACGCCCTCGAGAGTGCGGCGGAAGCGTGGTCGGATTGTTGAATATCGCGGATACCGACAATCAACTGCGACAGCTTCAGTGTGATGTACAGAGGTGTTCGAATGACAGTAGTTCAGTCGTGTGCGAAGCTGGATTAAGGGTGGCGAGCGGTCCCAAAACAAGTGGCTTGTGAGGTTTGAGGCGTGAGGCTGATGAGTCGGCCGGGATGAGGTACTACGAACTCGGATTCGGAAGGCGGTAACTCGCTATGTGAGTACAGGAGGATAGCGAGGCACAATGGTCGATTGCAAGCAGAGTTAGGGTTGGCAGGAGCTGCGGGGGACGACAAGCAAAGATGTTACAGCTCGTGGTAGTTGCTGCAGTGAGGAATAGAAGGACTTGGGGCAGACGAGAAAGAGAGCCGGGCAGTGAGTGGCACTACAAGGTGAGGGCGCCACGCTTGGGGCCTTAGTGGCCCTCCTCCGCCACACGTCAACCGGGGACCTCCTAGTCGCGTTGCCGTCATCGTGGCTGCCAGCTACTCAGCGTCCAGCGTCCACAGTCCAGCTGCCAGCCAGCTGGGTCAACTTCCCCGAGCTGTGCCCTTGCCCCGGGGTCCTGACTGCCACTAGCCTATCAATTCATTGGATTACGCGACGATTGCACCTCTCCATTGCTCTTGAAACCCAAGCAAAACTACGCGTTGCTATTGTCCCTCTGCCAATAGTGGTGCAACTATCGACTCTGAAGAGGGGAAAGACATGCTGGGATGATGCTGCTTCGGGGGCACCCTTGCCGCGTGCGCGCCACTGGCCCACTGTGCTGTCCCGACCCTGCGATCCACCCAACATCCTAGTCTTTATTTTTTGGAGGCTAGGGCCTCGCTTGCCGGTGGCTGGGGGCTTCACTGGTCTGGTGGGAATTCGGTGATCGGCTTTCACATTTGTCAAAATACAGAGTACGCAAACCAGGGCGATATTCAAACGCTTGACAAGCCACCGGTCCCTGCGTCCGCCTGGTACATGCTTTGCCGATGAGAACAACCGCTGCACCAAGCGGGGGATCGACCATCGCGTTCTTGAGTGCGATAGCCTTCATCGTATCCTTCGCGATCACGACAGGATCAAGGAAGAGAAAGGGTCGTTGCGTTTCTGGGGCCCCTGGTCAACTGGTAATAGTTTCCGTACAACGAACTGAGTGGCTTGAGACATGCTCTCCCCACCCTCCCCAGCACCATCATCCTCGTCATCATCAGCTGCGCCGCAACGGTACACTGCAGCCTGATTAATGTAGTACGTCGGCTGATAGCGCTGCTGCTAGGTCATGATGATGCCGCCGCTGTAGCTCGATCTCTGGGACTCAGCTGGGTTTGGGGCCCTGCATTGCCACACCAAATGCCGTTGGCCCTGGATCGTAACAAATCCACTCGAAAAAACTGTGGCTAGTAGCTGCGTCATACCTTACCGAATCTGGTTTTACGTGCTCGCCGTTCAGATCGCATTTTTTGGACGCCTCTCACTGGCCACGCCACCTTGATCGCCGCCTTTTTCAACTGGGCAGACCCGGACGCTCCTCCGAGAACAACCCGTCCACAAGTAACTCCCTTGGTGACGGGGTTGCCACAACACCATATCCTTCATCTACTGACTCGAAAACTAAGCATATGCGATCACCCGATCTTCACTTCACGCTTGGCTCTTGCTGCAAGATATACTCGCTTGGCACGAGCCTGGATGGATGTTGTGGTGTGCAGTGACGGATCGTGCCTGGACCCTTTGTTACCCTGTAGATCGACTCTACTTCTGTTCTCTGCAACGGGGACTTCGTCTCTGCAAAGTCCAAAGAACGGTAGCTTGGACAATCCCGCGGCTACCTGCCGCTCAACCATCTCAAACCCGGCCTCATGAACCATCCTCCGCCACGCCATCTTTATTCCGCTCCTTGGCAGCCTCCAATGCTCGTTTGATCCTGTCCTGATGCTCCGGGTCGTCTCCTATTCGTGCAACTACCTCTCGGATCAACTCGATAGCTTCTTCTGGCCCCTTGCCGATCGCGCTCATCCGTGAATTGGTGTCCTCGGCAATCTTATTGTCCTCTTTTTCTTTCTCTTCACCGAGCTTTTGATATGTGGCCCGGTCGGCATTTGAGACTCGCGCCTCTGCCACGGACACGGAGTAGTCTGCGTCGTTGAGAAGCTTGTCTGCCACGTTGGAAAGCGTGAGGAGCTTTTGGGAGTCAGCTAGCACGAAGTCGATCGCTTTCTGCGCCGCGGCCAATGTCTCGCGCACCCCGTCTGGCCCGTATAGCAGCTCCTGGGTATGGAAGGTATCCCTGAACACCATCTCGCGAAGCCTCCGGACCTTGGGCAGCATGTCGTCCACATATGTCTGATTGTCACCTAATCCTCTCACAGTGGCACGGTCGAAGGCATCCATCAATTTGTTAGCTCGAGTGTCTCTTGCTCTGGCCTCGTACAACACTTGCATCTTCTCTGCCACCGCAAATTCAGCCTCGAGGGCCTTGACTCCTTGGGTATCCCCGTTCGTGTAGAGGACTGTGAGTTCTAGCCGCTTGCGTCGCCTTTCGCGCTCAACATCCGCCTCGGTGAGTTTCTGGCACCGGAGCTCGATTTTGTTGAAGATGGACAAGGCCAGGTTCATGACGATGCCCATTTCGGCATTATCGCCATCTTTGATCAGGCATTGACTTGCTGGTGTGCTTTTTAGGTCTAGCAGGTCGATCGTAAGCGTGTACTGCGCATTGAGCTCTGACAATTCCTGCTGAAGTTTGCTGCTGATAACACCATGCACGTCTCGTGTGAAGGAGTCCAGCTCGTCCTTGTCTTCGTCATACTTGAGCTTGGCCTCAGAGAGCTTGAATTCGGCCTCCAAGTCGCCGATGTCGGCATATCCGATTTCGTTGTCATTGAACATATCATCAATTCTTGCCTCGGAATCGGCTTGTCGGTGGCTTCGTTCCTCGTCAAGCTGTTTTCTGACGACGCGGTTGCCTTTATCCCAATCAACTACAGTTTGGTGTATGAATGCGAATTGATCCACTATCGACTCAGTTTTCGCCTTGATGGTGTTCACTTCTTTGTGCGTTGAAAGGCCATAGCTATCAGGTACTGTGTGAGGCACGGTGGCCCTCAACGCGACCACAGCGCCTTGAAGATCATTAGGTACAGCCGGAGTGCCAGGCCGGAGAGAGGCTATCGGGGTTGTCGTTCGAGATGCATTGGCTGCAGGAGTAGTGGCTCTTGCGGGCGTTCCCAGACGTAATTGTGGTATCGGTGGTGGAATTGCTGAAGGCTTCTGAGGAGACTTTCGTACGGCTTTGCTTTGTTGTCGAATTAACCCTATAAATGCCTCGTCCTGCATCCTCTTTCCAGGCTGCAATGCCGCTGCAGGACCCAGGGCTCCAGAGACAGTCGTGGTCGAACCAGACGCTGAGTCGTGCCTCAGTAGCCTTCCAGAATCCTCGCCTTCTTTACGTAGCGATGAATAGGATTGATCAGCAGGCAAGGAAGGCCCTTGAACAGCCGGACTGTACCTGAAAGGCGTGTAGGCAGGTCTTTGCGGCTCAAATTTCTTGTTGGACGTTGTACTTGACCGCTTGGATGCATTGCTGCTCATAGAATTCTCCACTACAGTTGGTGCATTGGCTGACGCTGAAGCTGGATTTGGTGTTGGGGGCTCGACTAACATCGGGGCATTAGCGCCTGGCGAAGGTAACCCTGGCATGATATAGTCCTCCAGGACCATGGGCGCGTTCGCACCCGGAGATGTCGCTGCTGGTTGTGGCGGAGGCTTTGTCGGTATGCTCAGCTCTGGAACTGCCTTCTTTGCCGTGTTGGGTGCATTGCTAGGTTTCACAATGGGCCTTCCACCGGGACTGTATGCCTCTTCCGGACCTTTCTTCATACGCGGCCGACCACCCGGGCTATACTCTTCACCATCATCAGCGCTGACCATAACAAAAGACTCATCTTTGACGGGTGAATCTTTAAGCATCGCAGCCATTGAGCCAACAGTAGGGACATAACTCGTGACTGCGCCGGCGGGTGGGTTTTCCCGCGAAGAGACTCCTTTATCAGGCATATTCGTTGGTGGCTTCTCGGTCGTTGTTGGCGTAGCTGGCCGCACACTATTGTCAGGTCTCTGCTCTTGGTTTACCTCTGCGGGTACAGGTGCAGCTGGAGCTAACACAGGGGCAGCGGGTGGCTCTACGTTTGGCGGCTTCTCAACTGGTACGCTTGCTGGCACGGGAGGCGTAGACTTTTCATGTGTTTTGATGAGTTGCAAAGGAGAATCCATGCCGTAGAGCATCGCGCGAAGGCGCAACTCCTTCTTGATGAAGGCTTCGAATGCCGCGAATTTCTCCTCATCGGTGTCGGCAGCTGCCTCTTTCCGCAGCATCTCAGCATATCGCTTCAGCGATGCCCGGAACTCGGGCTCCAGATCTTGGTACGGATCTACAACTTTCTCGACTTCCTTCACTACTTCAATGACGCGTTCTCTAGGTACTTCCTGGTTGGAACCGCTGGATTGAGGCCGTTGAGCATCCTCGCGAATAGTCTTCGGTCCGACGTTCAACGGCGCGTTCCAGGCGTTGATAAGACCGTCAATAGTATCAGTCCTTCTGATGCTTGTAGAGGGCACGGATGAGCTTCCACTGTCTTGTTGCGTGGGTTGCGGAGGCTGATTGTAATCTGCTATCGGTGGTGGGCTAGCCGTTGTTGGCCGCATTGGTGGGGGTGAGTTTGCAATGGTAGGAGCAATGGATACGGGTACTGCGTGAGCTTGCGATGGTGATGTCAACGTGGGACTAACGGTGGAACCATCCCCAAAGTGCTCCCAGTCCGAAGGTCCTCCATAAGATCCCAGAGCTGTTGAATGGAACTGGCTCTCTCCGGGCGTAGCAGGCGCTTGCATCACTCCGGGGCCCTGGTGCCACTTGTGCTGGTCTGGCTCAATCGGAGAGACTGGGGCAGCGTCTTGAAGTGGCCCAGATGTAGATGCATGCAGACCGTACTGCTGCTGACTATAATTGGTCTGATTTGAAGGGTCGTAGTGATGGGTCATGGGCCGATGAGAGTATTGCTCATGAGGCAGATTCGCCTGCTGGTACTGCTGCTGCGTCTGTGCTTCGTACACCGGTGGTTTGGGTGGCGGCGGAGGTGGTATGGCATGGCCATAAGGCTCTTGCTGATTGTAGGACGTCGACCACGACGGCTGCTGTTGGTGGGTCTGCGAAGACGAAGGAGCCGACGGCTGCGTGCCATAGTTCTGTTGCCATTGATCTGTCGGTGCTGCGGACTGAGGCCGAGGGTTAGGCGCGGCACTCCCTGGACGCGGTGGAAGTGCTGGAGGTCTCTCCTCTGCAACCTGCCATTGCTGAGGCTGTGTCTGAGTTTGATTATATTTCACACCCCAGGTAGACGTATCATACGTATTCGTGTATCCTGGAGCGCTACCAACGCCGGCGGATTGGTTCGGGTCAGGCGGATGATAGGCGAAGGCTTGTGGGTTAATTGGAGAGATGGGTGATTGTGCAGAAGTCTGCGGCGGCGGCGGTGGCTGCTGATACTGATATTGAGGTTGATGCTGCGGCGCCTGCGAGAAGCGAGGATCATTCCATCCGCCGGTTCGACGAGGAGGTGCTTGCCAGGGAGGGGGTACGTAGCCACTCATGTTAGGAAGTGATCCACGATGCGGCTATGTTGCGGCTGCCGCTCCGAATGGGACGTCGCAAGTACGGCGCTTCGTCAATACCACAGCGCAACGGATGAATGAAGTAATGATAATAACGATGCATAGTCTGTGCCCGAGGCGTACACGACAATGTCGGCCCCATGGCCACGGTCGCGCAGCTGAGCATGCTCGTAAATAGACTCGGCCATTGGGAGTCAGTCGCTTCTTCGGGCGGTGCGCGGCGCCCTTGGCCGATCTGCAGGGTGCCGCGGTGCGCCTACCCGACGCTGACTACGGCGCCCCAAGCGAGGCCCCAACAGCGGGAGTGCTAGTGGGGAGATTGGCTTCGTATCCGGGCCTGACTTGGGTCACTTTTTCAGTAAGGGGGTTCAGCCTTTCATTCATGCTCGTATCTGCGACACTATGTCATTGTTGAATTCGTACATGTCACTAGGTTCTACGCAAACAAATCGAGGACGACTCTGCCCTGTAGCTGACCCTTGTCCATGCGCTGGAACACATCATTCAGATTCTCCATCTTCTCGGTCGTGAAGTGAGTCTTGACCACACCTCTGCAAAGAAATCAGTGAGCGTAGCACATCGGCCGGATGGTGAAGCTTACCGAGCAGCCATCTCCAATGTCTCAATAGCTTCCTGCCTGTTGCCAACGGCGCTGCCAATGATCCTGAGCTGGTGGACCAACATGGTCGCAGGATCGGCGCCTCCGATGGGCACTGCGTCTCCTTCGGGTACACCGACACAGACAAGACTGCCGCGGAATTTGAGGAAGGACAGTGCCTGTCCGTATGCCGCATTGCTGGCGGTGCAGACTACCACGGATGCAGCACCAAGCCCGCCAGTGGCAGCTTTGACATCTTCGGCGAGTTTCTTGTTACCCTCTGCATCGCGGCTATACTTGGTGACATCGAAGAAGACCTCTGCTCCGGATTCCTTTGCCAGCTTTTCTTTATCGCCTGAATCGATACCGATCATGCGGAATCCCATACCGCGGGCACCGATCTGCAGAGCAAGATGCCCCAGGCCGCCACCACCGCCAGGGCTATGCACGATCAGTTTCTAGACGTATTTACAGGAGCTGCTCTTACATGACAACCCAATCGCCGGGCTGGGCACCTGACTTTTTAAGGGCGGAGTATACCTGATATCGTGGTGAGTAAATGAGCAGTTATTAGGCTAGTATGGCCCGCATCGAGCAGTCTCCTACCGTAACACCGCCACACAGCATCGGCGCGGCAACGTCGCTGGCAAGCCCATCGGGAATTGGAGTAACATAATGAGCCGGCGCAAGCGCGTACTGCTGGAAAGTCCCTGGGGTGCTGTTTGAATCAGTCATATGATCAATCATGCGTCTTTCTCGAAGCCCGTACTAGTATCCCGAGATCTTGCCTGATGCGCAGCTGGCATCTGCTCCGGCGCGGCAGGCCGGGCAGTTGGTGCAGGCGGATGCAAGCCACTTGATGCCCACACGGT
This sequence comes from Cyphellophora europaea CBS 101466, assembly GCF_000365145.1. NCBI lineage: Eukaryota > Fungi > Ascomycota > Eurotiomycetes > Chaetothyriales > Cyphellophoraceae > Cyphellophora > Cyphellophora europaea. Next base: position 775,152 of record NW_008481812.1, read on the forward strand.
CGCCTTTCTTCAGGCTCGAGCTCTCGGTACCGGGTCCGAAGGCAACGATATCGCCAACGCCCTCGTGGCCACCAACCTGGCCCTTCGCGGTGGGTGCTGGTAGCCACGCCTAAGGGGGGGTCAGCAGACAGCTCTGAGTCCGAGTGACAATAGACGTGGGGGGGGGAGACGAGGATTGGCTTGCGGAGATGGGCTACAGGTATCTCTGGTTGAGGCAGACACGTACCCAGGAGTTTGTCATGACGCCCATATCTGAGTGGCAGACTCCAGAGTGAGTGAGACGGACAAGCACCTCGCCAACGCCTGGCTTGGGGGTGTCGATTTCCTCAATCTTGGTCGAGATCTTGCCGGGCTCATCGTAAACAAGAGCCTTGTGCTTCGACGGAACCTCTGCTGTGGTCATGGTGCTGAAGTTGTAGATTTGGGGAGTAGGGTAGACGTAAGATACACAGAAAAGAATGACAGAGACGGATCTGATCGAGAAAGAAGAAGAGGGGTGTTCAGAGTTCCCAGGCTGCTATTTGGCTACAGAACGGCTGCACGAGGAAAGTACCTGAGGGGTCCTGGTGTCGTCAAACCTCGGTCGCGGGGTAAATGGTCGACGCGTTCATGGTCAAGGAGAGCTCCAAGCCGATATGGGTCGAAGAGTCGTCCTGCATGACACTGACTCGTTCGGAGATAGTTTGAGCGGCAGCGAACCTCGGCGCCGGATGTCGCATTGCGGAGTGCGGATAGGTTCCTTTATGCTCGTCACTTTGCCCACATTGGGTTCAGGCAAATGGCTGGGATGTGCGGCGAAGCTAGCATGGGTATTCGCACCCCACTATCAACGCACCGGCGGAAGCTCTTGCAAAGTGTTGCGTCAGACCTTGTCAGGCATGGGTCTTGGATACACTAACATCATATTGAGATAGAGAAATGCCTATCAATTGAGCCTGCCAACACCGAAAAAACAGCCTTGTCCAGGTCCTACCTAAAATTATCGACCTCATGAGGCCCTTTCAATGCGCGAGGGCCACTTCTGTAATCCCGTCATGGTAATCTCCCTTTCGGGTCGCCAGACGCTTCGTGACGATTTAGCTGAGTTCCGTTGTTCAGCCCACGATGTCGCGGAACATGCGATGGAACCGAATCTTGTACCCATCATGGGCCCCGTATCTGTCCAGGTTACGATGAATTTCCCTGACATCTTGCCGCATAGCTTCCACGCCAACGTTGTCTCCAGTGCTCTCCACAATCTCTGCCATCAGATCCAGCATGAAATCCCCTCGATGTCGCTGTTGTAGCAGATGGGAGAACAGGCACGTTCCACTGACGCGATCCCTCCTCGTTGTGCGTGCTCTGGGATCCATCCCAGGGTCAGAAATGTCGGCGAGTAGACGAACAAGCACTCCCAGGATCTGCCGATCGTGCTCCTGCTCGTCCCGAAGCGACTCGTGTTGACGATGCTCTCTGTCAAGAGCAGCTTTCCCCATCAACTCCTCCATATTCTCCGCTGCGGCTTCCACCGCAACAACACCTTCCTTATACTCACGCATGTTTGCTTCCGATCGGTATAGGAGCTTCTCCTTGAAGGTTATAGCTCTGTCCCGAAGCGACTTCATGCGACCGAAGAGAGTGAGGATGTCTCGTTCGGGCTGGTAGCAAGCCCATTGGGCCATGGTGAACAGGTAGTCTGCCGACGAAGTCCAGTTTCTTTGCTCGGTCCTGGACTCTGGGAGAGTAATTCGGGACATGAGCTCAGTCTGCCACTCCGAGGGCAGGACGTCTCGATCGAAGGACGACATGAAGTCCTGGTACTCCCACTTTCTCTGATCCAGAACCTCCTGCGCTTGGGCATCGACCTCGCCCATCGAGCTTTCGCTGTCCGTCATCTCGCGTGGAGGCTCAATTCGGGGACCACGCAGAGGGAGCCTGGAGAATGGAGTTGTTGGAGTATCCGACATTGCAACAGCTTGCAAACTCGAACAAAGAAGCGATTCAACCCGGAAATATAAATCTTCAGGAGTTCATCCCGCACCCTGGCCGGCCTCAAGGTAACCTCCTCGAAGAAAGGACGACCTCACAAGATGAGCTCATTGTCCACTGCCGTTTTCGAGGGGCCGGGTGATAAGGCTTTCTGGTCGGAAAGAGGTGTACAGGAGGCCGCAGGCCATAGTGTTGGACACTGTTGGTTCTGAAGAGCATCGGACGTTAGGAACGGCCCGCGAACATGGATTATCGCTTTGTGGCCTGTACCTGGGGAGGTCATGATCCAGTGAGTAAAAACGCCTAGCTGGAGTACAATGATGGAGCTCGGGTATACACTCTCGATATCGACCGGCGGAGGCCAGGCGTTCTTCGGCTCGCGAACTAAGATTGACGCTAGCGGGTAGAGGCTTCAATGTTCCTTGGTCCGGTCTCGAATGTAGCCTCCGCTTCGCCGCGGGATGCACTTACAACGTGACGAACTCCTAGCTCTCATCGTGTCCGAGTTAGTGCAGTGATATTGAGGTCTAAACAACTCCCGGGACTGCTATCTGAGAGTAGCCATTAAAGCTCGCCAATCGAGGTCGAAGTATACCGTCACGTGAGCGCCAAGAAGGCGACCAGAAGGCGACCTGCAGCGGCGGCGCTTGCATCGATTGAACAATTGGATATCGGCTGATCGTGACAAAATAGACGCAGAGATGTGTACTTTTCGGGTCGCTTCGATGGAGAGTATTGTGATATTTGAGTTAGCCTGCAGCATACAATCTTCCGCATGGCCTTGTTGAACCTTGCCGGGTCAGGCCAGGTAGGTAATGGGCCTTCAATGGTGCAGGGGATCGACGGTGTACGCCCTGCTGAAGAGCCTGGGCGGCTAACTTCATCCATTTCCCGGTTACGGTATGATTCAGCCCCCTTGGCCCAAATACCGGGCCGAGCTCGATAACAGCAGTCTGCGAAAAGTGCTCCTGGGTTGGGACCTTAATGCATGCCAGGTGAGTCACTGGGTCGGCAATTACCGTGCGCTCGCGGTTGCCATGGTGTGCGCAATTCTGCCCAAGTAAAAGCTAGAAGTGCTCCCACGCCATCGAGACCTTGAAGACGATACCAGACCCGTTTGAGTAAAGCTGCCTACCAATAGTTTCGGGGCAGCAGAAGACGGTCGGTAGTTCTTCCCATCACTTAAATCTGACTGACCAATTTGGCTCTGCACAAGCCCTGTCAATAGAGGAAAACTTCCGTAGGTGCCAGGAAGACTCCCAGGGTAGATCGACTTACACGGCCTTTGACTATGCTCAGGCATGGGTAGTGGGGAACACAGTTCTATCCATGCATAACAGTGTGATACTGAACCGGGAAGGGTGCCTGGTGCGTCGGTTCTGACGCTTCCATTGTATCGACAAGGGACCAAATCCTGATAACAGTGGTCATGTGTCTCTTGGATCAGCCGAAGCAGCAGCTTTGACAATCTAGCGGCCAACACCACCTGCCAAGCAGATGCCCCAGCAATCACGTTGCAGCAGCTTAGAATGATGCTCAGCGCGGAGTTTGTGGTCATGACTTTTCTATGGTAATGGCGAGGATCACCACAAAGAGGCTAACAACGACCTGAAATCGATTTGAGTTAGGGACCTAAGCATATGACCGGACACCTGACTCACCGCCAAGGACAGTACTGCCACAAGGTTGATTTCCCAACCTCCAGAAATGGCTTTTCCAAGGGCCATTTGCTTTTGCAGTTTGAGAAAGCGAGCAGTGCCAACCAAAAGTAGCAGAATGGCCATGATTTGACAAATGCTTGAGAATGGTACACCGACGATGTGAAAGCCAAAGACAGGGCTAGGGTTTAGGGAGTGCTGCAAACGAAACAGTTGAGCAATAAAGATGCCCGTCATCGAGAACATTTGACTCGTACGCAGGAAGGCTAGGAACGTACGCTCATTTGCTGCAGGCCGATATTAGCCAAGCTCATTCATATGTAGCCCAGTAGTCAGGGGCTCTCACCGAGGTGGTCACGGCATGCCACATGGGGCACCGACATGGAGACATGTCGTCGCCAGAGCCGAGCTATTCGGCGACGAAAAGGCCCGTGACTTGGATTTGGGTCTGTGCTGATTCGAACGAACCGTACCTCGTCAGGTGGATGAAGCTCAACGGCTTCGTCCTCGGATGGCTGTTGCAGAATCTGTGCACTCTGAGTGGTTGGCTGTGGTTCTCGCTGGAGTTCGGGCATCGGGGGACGTTCTTTGGCGCGGATGGCGTGCTCCAGGGTTTGCCTGAAAACTGCCTTCGCGATTGGATAGGCGTCGAACCCCTGGAACCAATCCCCTGAAAGACTGGAGGTGTGCGAAGTTGTGGCTTCGAGACGGGTACTGAATATGTACAGAAGTCTTGCCTGCATAAGTAGTCATCGTGGTTGTTCTCGATGGAGTTGAAGCAGTCAATTGCGCTCCCAGAGCATGGAGATGAAGTGGCATTGTCAACGCTGCGTCATTGCAGTGCCGACACCGGTTGGGTGGAGTGTTCGGGGCACGACTCGAGGGCTACGCCGTTGGCTCCCGCACTCCCGCATTTTAGCGACGCGGCTTTATCGGAAGACAGATGGCTGCTTCTTGTGCGGTGCAGCACCCATGACTGGCTCAAAAATACGTTGCGTGCAGCTTATGAGCTTGCCAACATCCATGTACATAGACGAACCAGGCGCCGGATGGTCTGCACAATGACGGATCAGCAGGATCTTGGGCGGCGGGTCAATTCCAAGTTTCGCGTCCGCTAGGCGGCGGATGCCCCGCCATCTTATTTATCGCGGAGCTTCCAGAATACAAGGCCATCCCAGCCTCCTCTTCTGCTTCGTGAGATTGCCTTGTCTGCCACGTTATTCTCCTGCAGACACTTATAACCTTTCTCCCGGCCCTCGCAAAGTATTTGCGATAGGTTTCTCCTTCTCTGTTCCTGCTCGCGAGACACCCGGCCACAACAATTCACCCGGCCCGCCAAGCTTTGGTTTACTGCCTGACGCCCGGCCCCGCAGTCAACCCAACGACTTCACTTGCGCTGTTCTCTCTCTTCAGCGCAGACTAAGGCTCTGATTCGTTTCTTGAGCTCAGTCAAGTCCAGTCGACACGAGCACGATGCTCGGTGGATTCCTCTTCGCCTCATGGCGTATCTTCCAGCTTGTGACGCTGATCCCGGTCATTGGCATGCTGGTAAGTCGCAAACGGATCCCTTGACTTGGTACACCACTAACAGCTGCAGGCATGGTTTGTCGATGGCTACAATAACCAAAACCTGCTCACCCCGTCGCCCATCCTTGTCCTCTTCATTGTCTCTGTCCTTGCTGCCGCCTGGGCCTTGGCCACGGTTGTTCGACTGGGATCAACCCGACGATCCGCTCTCTTCGTCGCGTTCATCGATCTATGCTTTGTAGGCGCATTCATAGCCGCCGTATACTACCTACGCCGCATCGACGATACCGACCATTGCAACCACTTTGAAAGATCTCCACTTTATGGTCAGCTCACAATCTTCGGATTCCAGGGCCGACAGCAGGGCTTGTCATATGCGCGAGATCTCAAGAAGAATTGCAGCATGCTGTATGCGTCGTGGGTTTTTGGCATCATCAATGTCATCACCTTCTTCGTCACTTTCGTGCTCGCTCTTTTCCTTCACCGGCACAATCGGACGGTTTATACCAAGGAGGTCCGCAGGTCTTCGAGACACAGCAGTCGCAGAGGTCACTCGCACTCGGGCTCGCGGAGGAGCAGCAGCCGTCGCAGGTACTATGTGTGAGCAACTGTTAGAGACGGAAGACGCGCAGCAACGAATCTCCTAAGCCATATTTTGTTCACTTGGCCGGACATTGCAATTATTAGCGACTTTGTTTAAATAGCGGGCAATGAATGATGAGTTGAGGCTTTATCCTACTTCTCCGCGTACTTTCGGCGGCCATCAATGATGTCGTTCATTGGACTTCGTTCGATACGACTGTGCTTTGCTCACTACCGTCGTGCACTCTTTGTCTTTGAAGAATGGGGAAAGATGGGGGAGCAGGACGAATCTGGCCAATGAACTTGGCCGTAAATGCCCATCGGAGATCGCCATCCTCCCGCCTTTCCAGGCCCTGTCGTACATCCAGTACGAATGGACACCCCATTCTTCGCGACCGGAGACCAACGTCTCGAATGTATCAATGCAGAGTGCTTCAAATGGGTTCAATACCGAGAACCTCACGTTTGATCATTCGACCAACTGCGCGGCCTCCATGCCTGCCGTACGTGCTCAGATCAACCCAGGCACGGGCTACATCGAGAACATTCAGTCGCTACGTGAGATAGAGTACCCGCTGCTCAGAGACACGACCTATCTGGATCATGCTGGGACTACTCTCTATCCTAAGTCGTTGATCGAGGAGTATTCGAAAGACTTAACCCAGAACCTATTCGGGAACCCTCACTCAGCATCAGCGTCATCTCAGCTATCATCCCAACGCATTGACGATGTGCGTCTCCAAGTCTTACGATTTTTCAACGCAGAACCGGATCACTTCGATGTCGTCTTCACCGCCAATGCTACCGCTGCTATCAAACTCGTCGGGGAGGCCTTTCGAGATGGTCCTCAAGGATTTGACTATGCTTATCATGTCGACTCGCACACTAGTATAGTGGGAGTTCGGGAACTGGCACATATCAGCCATTGCCTGAGCGACGATGCCGGCGTCAATGGCTGGCTTAACGACTGCCAGGCCGTCGGGGGTGGCCGGCCGCGCTTGTTCGCTTACCCTGGACAGTCGAATATGACTGGGCGGCGTCACTCCTTGAAGTGGGCTGAGCGTGTCAACGATTTGTGCTCTAACAACACCGCACAGACATACACTCTCTTCGATGCGGCAGCACTAGCTTCTACCGCTCCATTGGACTTGTCAGACATCGCGACGGCACCCAGTTTCACAGCTGTGAGCTTTTACAAGATATTCGGTTTTCCCGATCTTGGAGCGCTACTTGTGCGAAAGGATGCAGCTGAACCGTTGTGCCGGCGCAAGTACTTTGGCGGCGGCACTGTGGAGGGAGTCGCAGTGACGGGTGGCCCATGGCATGCGTCAAAGCGGAGGTCGACACACGATCGTCTCGAGGATGGAACGTTGCCGTTCCATAACATCGTCGCCCTTGGGCACGCTCTGAGACAGCATGTTGGCATCTATGGGTCCATGGATGGAGTCTCACGCCATTGCGCCTATCTTACCAACGCTCTACGGACGCGCATGCTCTCATTACGCCACGGAAATGGAAGCGCCGTATGTCGTATATACGGCGCAAGCAGCCTTGGGGACACTCTACCAAACGGGCCCGTGCTCGCTTTCAATCTTCTCGATAACGCTGGGAACTATGTCAGTAACGCAGAGGTTGACAAACTTGCCATTGTCAGGCGGATTCATCTCCGAACAGGTGGTCTGTGCAACCCAGGTGGGACGGCGAGTTACCTGCACCTCACGGCGGATGACCTTCGTGGGAATCATGCAACAGGATACCGCTGTGGTGACGATAACGACATAATCAACGGTAAACCAGTGGGGACTATACGTGTCAGTCTCGGAGCTCCTAGTAGTTTGGAAGATGTTGATTCTTTTATGGACTTCTTGCAGGATTTCTACGTCAACCCCACAACGGAGGATCGAAAGACAACGGCAAACAAAGTCCGAGGCCATGGAAACAGCTTCACTGTCGAGGCTCTTACGGTGTTCCCTATCAAGAGCTGTGCAGCTTTCAATGTTCCTTCGGGCAGCCTCTGGGAAGTTGGCGCGCGAGGGCTGGCATGGGATCGCGAGTGGTGCCTCGTGCACGAAGGCACTCATCAGGCATTGAGCCAGAAGAAGTACCCACGCATGGCACTATTGCGACCCACAATCGACACTCAAGAACGTGTGCTGCGCGTCACTCACAACATACATGGCTCAGGGTGGCAGCAGCTTGAGGTGAATCTGGATGAAGCTCTAGTCGTGGGAAGGACAAGCCTCGTGTGCGACGCTGCCAAAACTCGCAGGACTTCCTCCGTTTGCGGCGAATCGGTGGACATAGAGCACTACACTTCACCAAAAGTATCACATTTCTTCACCGAGGCATTAGGAGTACCTTGTACTCTCGCTCGCTCTCCACAGCTGGGTTCTGTGCGCCGGCCGCAGATTCGCAGCCACACGGGCTTCACACCAGATCAGTCTGCTTTGAAAGCGTACTCAGTAGGACTCGCGAACGAGAGCCCGATACTGTTAATCTCGCGCTCAAGCGTGAATCGCCTGAACGAGCAAATTAAGGCCCGTGGAGGCGGAGGTAGGGCTGTACCGGCAGAGTCATTTCGTGGAAATATCATCGTCTCGGAAACACTTGAGAGAGGCCAGTCAGAGACCCCGTATGCCGAAGATGATTGGCGAGAGGTGAGCATAGGAAGCGACAGCGCTGGTGGCATATTCGAGATTATTGGTCCATGTCAGCGATGCCAGATGGTGTGCATTGATCAGGGCGATGGAAGCCGAAGACAGGAACCATTCAGCACATTGGCCAAGACACGGAAGAAAGAAGGAAAGGTGTGGTTCGGCATGCATATGTCTTTACGACAAAGCGAGAACAGGTTCATTAAGGTAGGGGATTACCTCCAGGCGACATCGAGGTCCGGAGCCACGTAGATGTACCAGTAGTTACCAAAATTACATAAACATTACGCAATATACGCCGGATTTACGTATTGAGCGCGTATGATCATCCCAACTCTGTCGAGTCTCTCCCCGCCTCCAATTCAGACTCCAAACATTTTTCTGTTCCTGCACCGCGCCTACACGTACGCTTGTCGTTGATGCCCACACTCCCCCACGATGTCGAAGAGAAAATCTGAGGAGCCTTTGGAGATCAGTGCTAGTGGCGTGTCTCCTGCCAGCAAAAGAGTGAGGATTGACGAGGTGGTGGATGAGGCGCATGCTGTTTCTCAAAGGTCTTCGAACGAGCGCAATGGCGACGGAGCCGGGACCAACGGTGTTGAATCCGACGCAGAATCAGATTTCGAAGAAGACCAAGTAGAACCTGCGCCTTTGCGGCAGACGGCGCCCACGGAAGGTTACAGTGATCTCTACCTAGACACAATCAAGCGTTCCATCCTCGACTTCGATTTCGAAAAGCTGTGCTCCATCACACTGTCGAACATCAACGTCTACGCCTGTCTCGTATGCGGGAAATACTTCCAAGGCAGAGGGCCCAAGTCGCACGCCTATTTCCACGCGCTCGAAGTCGACCATCATGTCTACATCAATATGGAGACGAAGAAAGTCTACGTCCTGCCAGAAGGCTACGAAGTCCAGAACAAGAGCTTGGACGACATCAAATATGTTGTCGACCCCAAATTCACAGAAGAGGACGTTAAGAAGTTAAACAAGATACCCAAGGAGTCCACCGACCTATCCAACAAGAAGTACCGACCAGGCTTCGTGGGTATGAACAACATAAAAGCGAATGACTACCTAAATGTGGTTGTACAGACCCTTTCACACGTTGCCCCTATACGCAACTTCTTCCTGCTGCATAAGTTTGCATCGAACACCCCACAGCTACCGGTGCGGTTCAGCACACTGGTACGCAAGATATGGAACGCCAAGTCCTTCAGGTCGCATGTCTCGCCCCATGAACTTCTACAGGAGATTGCCCTGCGCTCATCAAAGAAGTTCACATTAACGCAGCAATCAGATCCCGTCGAGTTCCTGTCGTGGTTTCTCAACAACCTGCATCTTACACTGGGCGGGTCAAAAAGCAAGCCGCTCTCGTCTGTCATTCAAAGGGCCTTTCAAGGAAGGCTTCGTCTCGAGTCTCAGGCTATCACAGCCAAATCTGACACCACCGGCGACCGATTACGATTCGAGGACTCCTCGAACATCACCACAAACGTGACCCCATACATGATACTGACGTTGGATCTGCCACCCACGCCCTTATTCCGCGACGCAAACGAGGACAAGAACATCATTCCTCACGTACCTCTGACAAGCCTACTGCAGAAATATAACGGCATGCAAGCTTCAGAGAGGCAGGCCCACCGTGTACGACATCGGCTGCTCCACCCTCTACCGCCGTATCTGATGTTTCACGTCAAGCGATTCAGCACAAACAAGTTCGTTTCTGAGCGCAACCCAACAATCGTCACGTTCGCCTCACCACGAGGTTTGGACATGTCTCCTTTCGTCGAGCCTAATCCGGAGATTCATTCTCCTGGAGAGCCCATCATCTACGACATGGTGGCCAACATCATCTTAGACACTGTGAGCGTGGCCACGGGGGGTGGAGAGGATTCTAATGCGGCCGATGCTGCTAGCAAGGCTGCGGGCGGAGAAAGAGAGAAGGTGGCGTGGAAGGTGCAGCTTCAAGATAAGGCTGTAGCTGCATCACAACGGAGCGACCTTCCAGAATGGGTGGAGATTCAGGACTTGTTCGTCGACCGCGCAGAAGCCGAAACGCTTTTCACGCGCGAAGGATACTTGATGGTATGGGAGAGGCGGAAGGAGAAACCATCGGGCACCAATGGAGCAGGCAAGGGCAAAGGCAGAGCCTGAGGTACTGCTGCCACTGTCTGGGCAAGTCTATTAGCGCTGAGGTGGCTCGACTGATGGAAAGTCTTGATGGTTATACCGATAGCCTGAGCACTGGATCGCAATACGGGAGGACTTTATTGCGTCCATCCTCAAAATAACGCTCTCAATAGGGTCTGACCGTCTTGATTGATCAAGGCCATGGTCACCATACCACGTGTCCCTGATTACAATCAACTGGCGTCCAGCTCGACCAACATGTCTTGTCGTCCAAGTGGGGTATGTCGTGCTGCCCCTTTACAACATGGTGAGATTTGCTCGGCGCCTCGAGGTACAGGTTGTGAGACGGCCCAATTGTGAACAGAGGTCGTGCAGACTTCTCTGCCACGGACCAGGTCAGCGCTAGTCTTCGGGACTCTTGCTGATTCATCGAGACAAGGAACTCCAAGCGTCTTTCGCCTCAGCGCGGTCAGTAGCAAGCAGCGACCGGAGTTTCCCGCCTCCTGAGAGGCGGTCGATGCTCGTGTTATTTCGTGTGTCTATCACATAATATGGCATTACAATGCGCGAGCGGTCCCACCCAGACTCAGCTGCAGGCTTTGAATCCACAGAGCTGGGGGAGTTATAAGCCGTGTCCCGACCTCTTTCATAGTACGCGAAGTCGATCAGCACTAGGAAATACAAGTTCTCAACGCATAAAACTCAACCGCTCACCTCCTGTTGTTCTCCAACCGTAGACAGGCGCCATGGCATCCTTAAAACCCCCATTCACGAAAGAAACGGCTCATCAGAAGCTGAAGTTCGCTCAAGACATGTGGAATACCAAAAACCCGGAACAGGTGGCGAAAGCATACACCCCAGACTGCATCTGGCGAAACCGCGATGTCTTCATACAAGGTAGAAACGGATTGTTGTAGCTGCTACAAAGACAGAGTTTGGCTGACCCAAAGGTTTCCAGGGACGGAGGAGATCATCAAGCTCCTAACGGCCAAGTGGGAGAAGGAGAAGAACTATCGACTGCGGAAAGAACTCTTCTGCGTGGGCGGCGACAGCAACGAGAAGATCGCGGTGCAGTTCTGGTATGAGTACCAGGATTTGCATGACGGCTACAAGTGGAAGCGGTGCTATGGTCTGGAGGATTGGACCTTCAACGAGGAGGGGAAGATGAGGAAGAGGATGATGAGCGGCAATGACGTTCTTCTGGGCATTTGGGGAAGCGGTGAAGCCATTCCGGAGCGGTCGATTGAGGGAAGGTGGTTCTTGGACGGCGTGGATGTTGAAGATGAATCCGTCACGAAAATGATCACTGAGAAGCATTACTAGTACTCTAGGAAATAACTGAGTCGCGAGGAGGAGGGCCGCCATCAGGCAGTAAAAGTCTTGGCACAGCGCTTGATTCGTCTCGTAAATCCAACGATGAAGCCTCAGGTCATCGAGCACGGCAGTGATTTTGATCCGCATCTTTGTAGTGTATCTGCTAAGTTCCATTCCATCGAGCCATTTGATGAAGTCACGGGACCATTGCTTATGACAGTATGAGGACGAGATGCGGTGTCTGTTGAATGGAAGCCCTCAGTTCGCACCTTACGTAATCACCGGCCTAGCCTCTTTAAGCTCCCGCCGTCGATCATCGTGCAAGTAAACCACCTGCGCATCGAGCCCGTGGACAAGATTCATGCTCCCATTCTGGTACATATTTCGACCCGACCATGGCCTCTCAAATAGATGCTAAGACCGCGCGATTACCGCACATCGCGCGCAGCGATCGAGAAAGCGACGACTACAAAGGCGCCTGGGAGAAGAACGAAGAGAGGTTCACGTCGTACGCCACCACCTTTCCCTTCTCGAGCCCAACTATGCATTAGTGCTACAGTTTCTATCATGTTAGCGAGAGATGCGATCTACTCGCACTCCTTCGGACGGCCCAAGAGAAGCACGTACTGATGGAAGAGGCTGTGATAGGAAACGCAGTTCTGAATACCATGATCCCTGCCAGGACTTTGCGAACCGAAGTATACGCTGCTTGCATCGCAACGGCGGCGACAAAGATATGTGTCAAGACTACTTCCAGTGAGCATGTCGGATGCGTGTGCCGGAGTGGATGCTGACAGAGGGCAGAGCTTACCGAGACTGCAAGAAGGAGTGGACTACAAAGCGGCGGTTAGGTATTACTGCTGCGGTGACCACCGACCAAAAGGAGGCCAATCCGTCCTGACGAAGAAGAGATCTCTGATATTCAGTGATATAAGGAAAGAGCGAAATCCTCGTGCAGTTGCCCATGCTCCGAGCTCGTTCAGTCTCGCTCGAAAAGCTCCTTGCCTATTTGGCGGTCGATTCTACCATTAGAGCGGTTCGCAAGCTGCCGCTGGAGTATAGAAAGAGGCAACACTGCGAGAGCATGGCGGGTACAACGTGGGACGCCCCCGACCGAGGCGGAGCGGCGGCGCAGACAGCTGGGGACATCGGTGCGAACTACACTCGGACTCTGTAAGAAATGTATATAATATGTACAACAGCGGCAAGTACGTGAATGACATGCCTAGCGCTGCGTTCACACTTCAGCAGCAGCACTTGACATGACCAGTATTTCAAAATATGGTGAGCTTCATGTTGGTACTACCGCTGTGCAGGGAAGTGGGGAGAGATGAGGCAACATGCGAATCTGGGCAACATTTGTGCCCTCACCCCACCGATCCTCACCATTCGTCCCGCTCATACCGTTCTCGACTTGCGCACAACTTTCACTTCGCCATGGCTGATTGATCTGATTTCCTGCCACGATGGCCGACGGTAGTAGTGTCGCCGAGCGCCGCATCCGCCCAATTCAGGATGCGGTTGCTTCAGAGAATTGGAAGCAGGCCCTCAAAGAGTGCGAGAAATGGCAGAAGAAGGGTGAGAAGTCAGACAAGTTTCTGGTACGTCCTGCACTCGTACATCCTGCCTATCCCGCTCCTCTGACCAGTCTAGGCTCTCAAAGCCTACGTTCTCGTCAACCAAGCCGACCGTAGCCAAATCGATAGAGGCCAGTCCGAGACTCTTGGGCTCTGCAGTCGAACACCGGCCGTTACCGATTTTGATGCCATACATACACTACAAGATGCCCTTCGCGACCTGTCGCTCGAGACCCAAGAGGGAAACAAGCTCTGGGAGCGCGCTGCAGCCGCAAAGTCCGGCGACAAGACTCTGCTCATGACCTGGCTCGACAGCTGCCTCGAGGACTCCCAATGGCAGTCTGCTCAGAAGGTGTGACACCAATCTACCAATCAATTTACTGTTGCCGGCCCTCCCCGGACAATAGACTCTCTGAAGAGACGGAAAGCTGACATGGTGTGCCAACCCAACAGGCCGCCATGGCGCTGCGCAAAGCATTCCCCAACGACCGTAACTACGATTTCTGGAACATCCTACTGTGTTTCCTGGTACACCAGGATAAGAGCCTGGGCGACAAAGAAAGGACACTTTTCGGAACGCTTGCGTATCGGCTTGTAAGCAAGGCGGTAGAAGGCGTACCAAAGAGCACGGTGAGTTGCTTCCCACAAAATCAAGAGTTGGCTGCTGATGGTATGACAGGAGCAGGTCTTGAGCCCAGGCAAGGCAGTGACAGCGCCTGAGGAAATTGCACTCCTAGTACAGATCTATCTGGCTACAGGACACGCCAATGAGGCAGTAAACTTGTTGACTGGGCCTAGTTTGAGCGTTGAGTCTACGGTCGGTGGTCAGGATCCTGCTCTCGTAGTATCGTTGCTATTGCAAGCCCTCGGTACGACCAAGGACTGGCCAAAGACCTTCGAAGTTTGCAAGCGACTGTTACATTCCTCGAACTACAAAGACGATGATCGTGTGTGGAGACTCATCAAGCAAAACGAAGAATGTGCGAAGGGCTCGACGTAAGTCTTGCAGCAGCCCCGACTGTTGAATATAGGCTGACGGAAGCGCAGAGATGATCAAGTTGGAGAGCTCCTGGCAATACCCGCGACTGACGGGGAGAAGCCCTCTCGCTGCTTGCTGCTGAAAAGGCTCGAGCAGGTTACCGAGAAAGCCGACTTCTCTCCTGACGAAGCTCTACCCATCTACAAGGAGTTTTTTGCAGCGTTTGCCAACAGGTCTTTTGCCTTCTCGGACTTGCGTCCCGCCCTTGAACGTCTTGACAAGCAGTCGCTTCAGACATTAGCTTCTTCGTTCAACTCCAGTTCGCTGGCAGCCGAACTCTTCGCTCTCAAGACATCTCGACTGTGCCCCAGCCCGGATACCAAAGACCTTTTCGCACACGCCACAGGCGCCCTCAGACTTTATGACACCTCCCTAGATGCAGGCACCCCAGTCCTAGAAGCACCTGTCCTGGCTGCTCTCTCTCTGATCCAGCTGTCCTTCTCGATCTCCTCCCGAGCGCTCCTCCTCAAAGCTACAGTCATCCTCGAAAGATGCCATAGCAAGCACGAGGATTTCTTTCCAGCATCAGTCCTCCTTGTCTCACTCTATCGACATCTTGGCTTCTTGTCGCTGGCCCTCTCAACCTTCAGCTCCTTGTCCGTGAAGAATCTGCAATGGGAGACGGTAGGGCATCTTTGCCTCACTCGGATCAGTACACTTCATCCACACCTTTTAGAGGACGTGGCTGGCCACAACGGCAAGAAAAAGATACTATTTAGTCCATTGCAAGCCGTCGAGAGTACATTACAAAATGTTGACAAGGTTATTGCCGGCTTGGCTGACAGTGTCAAACGTGGCCTTCGTGAAGGGTCTTACTCTAATATTCTCGATGCTGTGGACACGAAGACACAAATTGACAAGAGCGAATGGAATGTTGTTTGCGGCCTTGAGGAGCGAAAGCTATTACGAATGACAGCGGTTGACTTGGCCAATTCCCACCCAAAGGTCCAGTGGCGTCAAGATGTGGAGCTCAACGACTTACGGGACACTTCTTATCTACCTCATTATTCCAACGGTGATGAGAAGGTTTGGACAATGTTACGGTGCGGGCCAGACCCTGGAGCAGGTTGGGCGGCAGCAATGCTGTTGTTTGAACGCTTGTTGGATTATTTGGACCCAGTGGGAGAAAAAGAGGTCAAGGAAAGGGAATGGGCGGCTCTTGAGGAAGAACAGCAAAGAGCCAGCAAGCATTTACTCAACGACGAGTTGAACGAAGGGCAACTCACCGGTCCGGAGGAGGACCTATACCGATCAGTACTGCACGTTGTCGACCTTGTCAGGAGTTCAAAAGATGGCAAGAATCATGATGAGGATGCGCTGGCTGCCGTTGAAAAAACCCTCGCCGAGTGGCTCAAGGAAAAGCATGATGTCGAACACAGTGGCAGCTGGAGACACTTGCATCACTGGTATGTCGGCTACGAGCTCTCACATCTGGTACACGCATTTACCACCTGGGCCGCGCGGGCGACTTTACCTTCCGCTGCCGGTGACGCGAAGGGCAAGCGAAAAGGCAAAGCCGTTGTGCAGAACGTAGGGAACCCCATCCCCGAAGACAAGCTCGCACAGCTCGAGCAGCTCGGCGTCAAGCTCAGGGATGGCATCCGTGGAGCAGCGCAGCAGGCCAAAGCAAGCTTGGTCGAGGGAGGAGCCCTTGGCCGCATCATGGAGATGGTCCTACCTGCTGAAGGCGAAGCCGCCGAGTCTGGTGACATCGGTGGTGAGGGCGAGCGCGAGGAAAAGGAGTTCAGTCAGGTGCTCAGGCAGTATATCGATGCGACGGGAGGCGACGGCGCTGCAGAGGTCAGTGTGGGCAAATGGCTGGAGAGCGAGGAGGATGCTTATACGGGCGTGTTGGCTTCTGATCGCGTCTTGGGCGAGAGATTCGCGGCTAGACCTGTTGATGGCCAAAGCAGGAAGTAGTAGGTGTCTTATACTGTACGGAATGAGCATGGTCCCGGGACTGAGTGTCACCAGCGGCTGTGGAAGGGCATGAGTTGCGAAGTTGGTAGAATAAGATCGAATATATGCGTCTTGCGCCCACGACCTAGCTAAAGGGGGGCAGTAGACAGTGAAGACCTGCAGTCGATGATTTTCCGTTTAAGCACGCACTCCTAGTCGGCGCATTCGGGGTCAGAACCTGTTTGTATACAGGAAAGGAGAGGCAAGAGAGAGAGGCAGCGCCGCCGAGACGTGAGTGCAAATCAACATGTGGATGCATTTGGTCATTTTCTAGTTTCCGCGCACATAGCGCTCGCCTGTCTCGGTCGCAAGCCCGGGAGAGGTGAAGCGATAACGTCCGTAGGCCCACGCCCTGGATCAGAATTCCCGACTATCAGCGACATCGGTATAGACTTTGGACCGTCCCAGATCCGGCAGTTTGCAGCCAGCATTCTGTCAGCCCGGGGCCCGATCCTTCGACAGTGTAGTCTCCGCGGCTCAACGGGTCAGACAGCTGCTAGCCTGTTCGATTTTCCTAGCCGACGATGTGTAGCCGGCTTGCAAGCCTTTCGATTTCGGCCCTTTCCGATGTCCAACGCCCCCTTCGCAATGCATGCCTGGTATGCCGCAAGCTTTGAGACACCCGTATTGGACCACCAAATTTAGTCTTGCCTGCCCTTGAGTAACCGTTTAGTGACCTTGTCCTTCTCGATAATGTACACGTGTGCACCCCAACCTGAGAGCGCATCACGATCGACGGCATTGAGCAGCGCTTGGGAGATGGTCTCAAAGAGTGCCTCTGGCTCCTAATCTGAGTTAGCAGCTATGCGATGTAAAGTGACTGCCTATCAGAGCGTCGCGCCGGTAGACCGGTGAAGCAACTTTGGGAATAAACATACCAGATCCGGCTCCCATAAGCCTTCGCACGTGCCGAATAACTGCTCGCTTGCTGTGCCGCCGACGATGAAGTCTTTTGCGAAGTCAATGCAGCCGATACTGTCGAAGCCGCAGATGAATGGTTTGCCCGTCGTGTGATTGATGCCCGCCAGCACCGGGGAGATAAACCATGGTCCGAACCGCTTCTCGTACAGGCTGGAGCTCACCAGGTTGGCAAGCGTCTGTGGGGAGATGTTGCGTTCTTCTCTCAGTCTGTACATGTTGACCTTGTAGCGGAATGTGTCGGAGACAGTCTGAACGTCCGTTGCTAGACCAGTGAGACCGAGATATGTTGACGGGCCGTAAGAGAAGATCTTGGGGAAGTTATTCGAGACCGTCAATGCCTGCATGCCGAGACGGAGATCGCAAGCGATGGCAACGCAGTCTTTGCCGACCATGGCGACAAGGGCACCGCCATTGATGTCGAAGGGGGAGGACTTCCGGGCGGTTAGTGGATGGGTATGTCACTGTCGGCAGGAAGAGCTTACCATGGCGACGGTGGTGTGGAGGTAAGAAAGGAGTCTGGAGGCTGAGACTCGGATCTATCAGCGAATGCAGAGCAGTGTCGAGGAATTGACGACTGTCCGAGGCTTCGAGAGATGGTCGTGGCTGTAGTTAGACGTGCTCGAAGACTTGAAGTGGACGCAGGCTGTCAAGCATACTACGCGTCGGAGAGCACCGTGGCTAAGCGCCGATTAAGCGCCACAAGCGCTGCTAGAACTCACTTTTATGCTATGACGCAGCCTCGCAGCCTTGCTACGCCTACCAGTAGACCAGGCATCCGCGGGGAGGCGACAGCAACTCTCCGCCTTCGAAATCATTGTTCTGTGGTCTTCCGTTGTGTTCTCCGACTACGTGGTCACCACCTGGATTCAACCTGACAGCGCCGCAGATCCATTTTTTCCGTTCTGCGGCCACTGTTGGTGACCCACGACTTCTGCCCCGCAGACCGGCAAGATGGCCTCCAATGTGGTGGTTATCGATTCCACGGCAAGAAGAGCTACAGTCAAGACTACACCAGGAACGAATCTAAGTGAAGTACTAGAGGAGGCCTGTCGAAAGTTAGGCTACAAGCCGGAGCAGTATGGGTTGAAGCACAACAACAAGCAAGTCGATCTAACGAGACCATACCGACTATCTGGACTCGCTCCCGGTGCCAAGCTAGAGCTTGTGCAGCTTTCCAAGTCTACCGGTGTTGTTTCAGTCGCGTTACAATTGCCAGAGTCAGAAGCACAAGGCGTGCCTAATGCGAGGCTCTCAGACAAGTTCCCCAGCAATACAACTTTGTGGCTGCTTCTAAGGAAATTTGAAGCTGGTGTGGCTGGAGGTCCAGCACCCAGCAGGAACTTCACAGCAAGGGGTAATCCATCAAGTGGAGCCGGGGCCGGACGTCTATACTACGAGCAGCCGGTGGTGCAGATCATGAACCGAGAGCTATCCACGTTTACAGATCTGCAGAAGACGCTGGCACAGCTGGGACTGAACAGTGGCAGCAGCCTTATGCGTCTCAGCTTTAAACCTACGGAGAGACCCTTGGAGGATGCTTTAGAGGAGACTCAAGCATACTTTGACTCACTTGACGCTCCTTACACGACAGAGACCGCCCGCGCACAAACATCCACGACCTCTCAGACACCTCAAGAAGAGTCTTCGGCGACTAAAGACGTCAATGAACCACCATCAGCCGACACAGCTATGTCCGGAACGGAGCCGCAGCCAGAAGCGGAAACCACACCTAGTGCCTCTATGACAGAGTCAACCCCTCAACCTAGCCAAACACAACAATCCGCTGAAGAGATTCCCTCTCCTACCTCACGACCAGTGTCAATCTATAGGCCACCCACAGGCATCACCCCATCTGCCGCCTTAACCCAAAATAACGAAGCAGACTTTACGCCAACAATTGAACACGCTCAAGCGCACCAGAAAATGCTCACCGAGGCAGGTCGCAACCGGAGACTTAAAACCGATGCTGAGCTAGCTGCTCAAGCCAAAGAGGAACAAGAGAGGCTCGCCGCCATCACAGAGGTGGAAGTGAAAGTCCGCTTCCCAGACCAGTCCGCGCTCGGGACGAAATTCAGGCGAGAAGATACTGGCACGACACTGTACACCTTCGTCAGAGAGGAGTGCCTAGATACGCAAGTCAAAGGTGAGCCGTTTGTGCTAGGTATACCTGGAGGCGGTGGACGAGGATCTATGGAAGTTATTCCAGACACTGGCAAGCGGCTCATTCAAGATCTACATCTGAAGGGGCGAGTGCTACTGGTCTTTGCTTGGGATGAGAAAACTGCCAGCGCAACTGCTCGAGGAGCCAAGAGCGTCCTGAAGGCAGAGCTGCGGGCGAGGGCTCAAGACCTCAGAGTGCCCGAGGCACCAGTGTCGAGTGGCCCAGAGGAGAAAGGCACGAGAGTCAACATCGGTGGAACGGAGAAAGAAGAGAAGAGTGAAGGAAGCGGCAGCGGGATCGGCAAAAAGATGCCTAAATGGTTGAAGGGCTTGAACAAGAAATGATTCGACACAGCCTTGATGTAGTAGGCTCACTCTTCAATGTAGAACAGGCTTGGATGATGAGACGTTAGCGACGGCATAGAACAATGCAATGCAGTGGACAAGGACATGAACACGGCACAAGCGACATCCACACATGCCGTTTTGCAATGATTCGCTTTAATGGTTGATTTGCTTCTTCATTGTTGGTGCCGCATTGTATCGTACGTTATCGAGATCGTAACCATGACTTGCGACACCGGAGCCACCACGGCCTTCTCCATCAACGTAAACCGGCAGTGGTCATCCACCGGTCCCATATGGAGAATCATAACATCTACTGCCCATTCGCCTCAATAAGGCTGCAACGCACTTCTCTCACGCGCAAAGCAGAAACGCCGCTCATTCCATGCTCATTTGGCCTTTGTGGATAGTGAAGCCTTTTCGCTCGGATATCGGGGATAGAGATTGTCGGGACATGGTCGTTAATTGTCCAGCCATCCGCTTAGTGACCAGCACGGCGAGCCTCAGCGATCACACGCTGCAGCTCGTCGACCTTTCTCTTGGAGCGGGAGAGGGTACCGAGCTATTGATCATCACGTTAGCCTCGTTCTTGCTCTCTCAAGATTGTCTGTGACCCGAAATGAAAGTCTTTGCTGCGCCCTCTCAATTCTCTTCAACGAGTCTTTTGGAAACCTGTGCAACAAACGGGGGGTTGAGATCAAAAACTTACCCTCTTCTTGGCGAGCTTTCTTGCGCGCTTGTCCTTGGAGTTTCTGAGCAGTTCGATGACACGGCGCTCGTAGGGGGCGAGACCGGCGACTTCGCGGACGATGTCACGCACGAACGAGGTGCGCTTGCTGAGGTGGCCCTTGGTGCGGGAGACGCGGGCAGGTGGCTGGATCGGGGTGACCTTCTGTTGTGGTTGTCAGCGATCTTGAATCCTTCACTGCATTTGCAATCATTTTAATATTGCCGGCAAGCGACATGGAAATATGAAAGGCAATGTGTGGGTGTAGAATCGCAGCTCGAGAGTCGGCGCATATTCGATGGGTAATGGGAGAACGTACGTGGCCCTTGTTGATGCCGGCGGCGATGCCGGACTTCTGCACACGCTCCTGAGGCATGGTGTGTGACTTGATTGACGACAGGTGGGTGTTGCAAGGAAAAGAGGACGTCAATAAGGCACGGGCGGTGGTGTCGACGAGCCGCAGACAAATCTTAGAACCTACGGGTCTTGGCGTGCGGCCAGCCAAGATTTTATGCACGTGATGTACGTCACGCGAATAAGACCGTAGGTGCAGCTTTTACTGCCTGACAGATCAAGCTACACCTCAAACGAAGGACATGTCCGCCAGAGCGGCGGTGATGCGATATATAGCTTTTGGGTTCTTGCCATTTCCATAAGTTCGCCTCAGGAAGGTAGCTCAAGCCTATATATAGAGCGCCGCATCAGTATGCGGCCAACTTTGGTGCCTTTCGTTGGGCTCGTCTCCCTCGTCTCCGCTTTCGTCTTCAATGGCGATGTCCAGAACGTGCTCGCTCCGTCTTCCAGAAGCAAAGACGGCCTCTCAGATGTCATTGCAGCATCTCCCGTGTTGACACTTCATCGTGCTCTTTGCGAAGTCGGCTCCGTCACTGGAAATGAGGCATCAGTTGGCAACTTACTTGTTTCCTTCCTGGAAGCCCACAACTTCACGGTAACTAAGCAGGCGGTACCCCTTCCCAACAGCACTGCCGAGCGTTTCAACATCTACGCCGTTCCAGATGCCAGCAAGTTCCCTGGCTATACGAGCACTGCTGCCTCTTACCAGGGGCCCAAGGTCATGTTGTCCAGCCACATCGACACCGTCCCACCCCACTTTCCATACAGCCTCTCCTCCGCCAAATCCAACAAACGCAAGGACATCTTGATCTCTGGCCGCGGTACTGTGGACGACAAAGCTTGCGTGGCAGCACAGACCTCCGCCGCGCTGCAACTCCTCGCCTCGGGCAGCGTCCGCGCCGCCGACATTGGCCTCCTCTTCGTCGTTGGCGAGGAGACGACCGGCGACGGCATGAAGCATTTCTCTTCCTCGTCTCTCTATGCTTCCCAGGCCGACAACCTGAAGGCAGTGCTGTTCGGCGAGCCCACGGAGCTCAAATTGGCGACCGGTCACAAGGGCATAACCATGCTGTATATCAACGCGCAGGGTAAGGCTGCGCATTCGGGATACCCGTGGCTGGGGCGTAGCGCGAACAGCATGATCTTGCCCGCACTGACGGTTCTGGACAAGCTGGGTGATATCCCCGAGGATGAAGGTGGCTTGCCACGATCGAAGAAGTTTGGCAAGAGCACCGTCAATGTAGGGTGGATGCAGGGTGGCGTCGCGGCTAATGTTGTGCCGGAGCATGCGGCGGCGGATGTGACGTTTCGGTTGGCGGGTGGGACAATCGACAAGGTCAACCAGATCATCCTAGATGCTGTGCATGCGGTGGATCCGGAGGGTTTGCTGGACTTGAAACTGGGCCAAGGATACGGCCCTGTAGTCTGTGATGCGGATGTGAAGGGGTTTGAGACCATCAGTGTGAACTATGGAACTGACGTTCCTAATCTGAAATTGAAGGACGGAGTGAAGCGGTATCTCTACGGGCCGGGCAGTATATTGGTTGCCCATGGGGCCGACGAGGGTTTGACGGTGGGTGATCTAGAAGAGTCGGTGGAGGGATATACGAAACTTGTCAAGCATGTATTGGAAAGCTGAATCTGGGTAGTCAAGAGTTGCTTGTACATTGTCGGCTACCGAATCTATCGCTGCACACTCTCATCCTAACCATATTTGTACACTTCTCCCTTGCTCGTAGTCCTTGATCGACGACCAGTCAGGCTCGCACAGTCCTAATGGCCCAGAAGTCATGAAGCAGACGACTCGCACAGGTTGGGCTTACGCGCGCCCCCAGAGGAACCAGGCTTTTCCCATCCATGAACAGACACGCGACCCAACAGATAAAACTAACAATTTCGCCAGAGCCTCTAAGTGGAATGTCATGAGCACTTTCGCCGTCAGCGCAAGCGTACTGCTGTTGAATATTCCCATGGTTGGCCTGAGAGGCCCAATGTCTTCAAGAATTGATGTAGCTCGTGGAGTTTGTGCCGTTCCGGAAGCCAAGAATGCAGTGGCAAGCCTTCTTGTGTAGTAAACGTCGAACGGCAACATGATCATTGACGCCAAGAAAGAGCTTGCGCAGAGACATGTTAGATCACCTGTAAATGTAGACAACGTAGTGACCCGAAAATACTTCGGATTCGAGCGGTGATCATAACCTGGTTTCGGAGTGGCTGCTCGATTCTGCAACGATGAAGCAATGGCCGAGATATCTTCGTCAAGCTCAGTTGGACGACGCACTGGTCGTGGGGCGATACCCTGAAGCCTTTCAGGGGTGTGTGATGCCCGTGCCAGAGACGGGGCTCTTGAGAGTCCGGGTACTGGAGTGGATGGGGCTGAAGGGTCAGGCATGTTAGCCTCGGGGAGATCGACCGGTTCAAGAAGTCTCTCGAGTGGTACCGTTGGGCTGATCTCCGTTTCGTCAGACATCTGTGCTCTGGGTGCGAGTGCGTGTCCTCCTGCCGTCATCTCGTCAACGTCAGCGTCGCTCAAGTTGAGGTCGTCTGGATCGGGCGTAGCTGTTGATATATCATCAGCCCATTCGTGAATATACCCGATTCTGCCAATGGGGTCGATGTGCATCTCCGACAAGGCTTGGTCAATTGCCATTCTGCGAAGCTGATCATCAGGGAGCTGCGCTTGCAATGGCCTTCGATGGTTCTCTCTGACCAGAGCTCCGTACCGATATTTTGCTGCCTGCAGAATCTCAGGTATTTCTGCTCCGTCGATCATGTCTCCACCAGAAGTGAGTCGGAGCCAGGTCAGTATCTTGAGGCATGTTGGGAAAGCGATGCGTAGCTGATCAAGGAAAGACAGCCGTGACTTCAGGAACGGAATGGCCAGAGGGTCCTGGTGAAACTTCGGTATGATAGTCGTGTAGGTATCGAGCTCCCCAACACGGCCTCCGACCGAGAGTCTGTCAGCACGATCCGGCTTCGCTATGATATCTGGCAATAGGAAGCGAAGTCTCAATTCTATGCTTTCGCGTATCTGCTCGCCAATATAGGCAAGGACAAAAGGAGAAGTTACCAGACTGATGCAAAACGCTCCGTAAGCTGGAAGTGATACCGCTGCAGGCATTCTCGCCAAATATTTGGGCGACTCGCTGAGCGGGGATATGAAGGTAGACCAGGAAATAAGGTGTTCGACTGGCATCAGACCCAGCGCCTGGAGCATGCTATGTGCACGTATCGGCCACTCGATCGTGAAGATGCCCACATCTTTCCTGTGATCGTTAAGAAGGAGGCAATTCTGAGCTTTGAGATTCTTACAGCTTGTCCAGGCCCCATTCAGTCCAAGGGGTCTCATCAACATCTCCAAACTCATCGACATTCGGACGGATGGGCCGATGCATAGATGGAGTGAACATGTACCGATAGTCTCGTATCCAATCCGCAGCGATACCGAAGCCTAGCCCCGAAAGGCAGAAAGCTGGTGGCCCCAGGCGTCGTGTTTCTGAATACATGACGTCCATCAAGCTCGGTGCGAAGTATGATCGGAATGTCTGCGATATTGATCAGCGCAGCTCACTATCGGGCGAGCACTTGACTTACCACAAGCCTAGAGCGGAATGATATCGCCCACCAGGAGCCGAAATCGAGACCCAACGCGAAAATTTCTCGCATGGCGAGGCCAACGAAATTCTCCAGCTTGACCAAGTCAACTAGCTCATCATCTGAAAGGTCGTGGCGCCGTGCAAGCTTCGTATCTGTATCATGCTTCGATCTGACGACGCCCACCACCCGCAAAACCTCGTTCTGAGCCCTTCTCAGAGCTTTATCTGCTCGCTCCGAACTCTCATTGACTGGGTGGCCACGACTGTCGAATTGCTGAACATATCCGGGCGCACCGTTATCAAAGGCATGAGAGTTGAGAACAAACTCGCCATTTTCGTCCCTCAAAGGCTCCTCA
Source organism: Cyphellophora europaea CBS 101466 (assembly GCF_000365145.1). Lineage (NCBI taxonomy): Eukaryota > Fungi > Ascomycota > Eurotiomycetes > Chaetothyriales > Cyphellophoraceae > Cyphellophora > Cyphellophora europaea. The sequence goes on from NW_008481812.1 coordinate 800,025, forward strand.
AAGGCGGACCGGCCCTAGATTCGTCAGACTCGCGCGCGGAATGAGGACGACAACACTGTGTAAGCGCGGCGGGACTCATGCCAGCGCTTGGCTCGGGAAAGATGGGATGGAACTCACCAAGGCCAGTCGGATGAGATGACTGAGTCTGCCCATAACCGGTGCTGGGTCATCAGTTCATACGCCGACGCATTGGCCGATCGATGCTCAGCGCTAGTGGCCCGTGGTTACACGGGTTGCACATGGGGAATTTTCCACGTTGGAAGCAAGCGAGACAAATCCGACACCATGCGCGACGAGGCGTAGCAAGAGACTCGTCGCGTAGATCGACTTCAGTCACAAATGGATATGCCTGCTCTATGTATAGACACTGGTGTATGAGGCACTGGTGCAGCGAAGGAGAGACCGTGGTCTTCGCGCCAATCGGAGACGACTTGATGCGCCAAGGCCCTAATGCCGGGGCAGCAAACTCTAAATGATGAGGCTATTCTGCTGGGTAACTTTTTTTGCGACGTCGAGATTCGCGCCTCGCTCACACCGTCGTCGTCGGGCACAATGCTTCAGATCCTGGTACGCCATCGCAAACAGGGCAAAACTTGCTGCAGGTGATTTGATTTGTTATCATCACAGTCATGGCGACAAAGTTCCAGGTGAAGACAACCTTTGAGGCTGCAAGAACCATCGAGCCGATTTACACGGGTGGGGATGTGTCCGCCAATGCGTCCGGCTCATTAATAGCAACGACCGTGGATGAAGATGTGTTGATCGTGAACACAAGTTCCAATCGGCCGTTGTGTCGAATAGAAGGAGATGGTGAAGCTGTGACGAGCTTGAGCCTTGGACCAGAAGCGTCTTACGTGGCAATATGCTCACGGTCACTAAGCATGCGCATCTTCTCGCTTGATGTCAACGATGAACAAACAGCCGCAACCGCAGTGCTACTGAGGAGCCTAAAAGCCCACACAACTCCGGTGGTCTCCTCCAGTATCGACCCCACGGAGTCTTTACTGGCGACGGGTGCTGCAGACGGAGCAGTCAAGATATGGGACCTTAAAGGCGGCTTTACAACGCATACCTTTCATGCTCACGGTGGCGTTGTGTCTGCGATCTGCTTCTTCCGCCTGCAGCTCGCACAGCAGAAGAGAAAAGGCGTGCCAATAAATCAACCAGCATCATCACTCGGCCTGGCAACGGGCGGTGAGGAAGGCAAGATTCGAGTGTGGGACCTCGCTGCCAGCAAAGCTGTTGCATCGCTCGATGCTCACGCAAGTGTCGTAAGATCACTATGTTTTTCACAGCATGAAGGGTTTTTGTTATCAGCAAGCAGAGACAAGACCATCATATTATGGGACGCCAGGACATGGCAACAGCGCAAAGTAATCCCAGTTCTGGAAGTTGTCGAGACTTCTGGACTTCTCCTGAACGGTGCATACTGTTTCGGAGGTGGGGAGAACGGCAACCTGAGGTTGTGGTCAACTTCCACTGGCAAGGAGATTACGCCCAAGCAAGAGCCAGGACTCGAAACGGATTCGATCGTTACAGCAGTTTCAATCAGCGCAGAATCTCTGATACTGACTATCCACCAAGATCAGACCATGAAGTTTCATTCCTACTCTCAACTAAGCAACGACGTACCGAAAGGTGCCTCATGTCCACTGCCAGTGGTCCGGCGAAAAACAGCCAACCTCGACGAGGTCATCGATATGGCTTGCGTTGGGCCTGATCGATCTACGATGGCACTGGCGATCAACACAGAGAGCATCAAATTAGTATCAGCTGACGGGAGCTCAAGTGCATCCGTATTCGGCAACGACACTGGATCATTAGATGGGCACACTGACATAATCATTAGCTTAGACACGGATTGGTCAGGGCATTGGCTGGCGACAGGCGCCAAAGACAATACGGCAAGGCTATGGAGACTCGACCCAACAAATTCAACCTTCCAATGTGCAGCAGTCTTTGAAGGACATGCTGAATCTATCGGAGCAGTTGCCCTGCCCAAAAGTCCACCCTCAGGCAACGCGGCAAAGCATCCCTCAAAGCATTTTCCAGCATTCTTGATCACAGGCTCACAAGACAAGACTATCAAGAGATGGGACACTTCGAAACTGAAAGTCAACAACGATGATGCTGTGCAGAGCGGCGTTCGCGCGATCTATACACGCGTTGCCCACGAAAAGGACATCAATGCCATTGACGTTTCTCCGATCGGACCTCTCTTCGCATCCGCCTCGCAGGACCGGACCATTAAAATCTGGTCTCTCGAGGACGGCTCCGTGACAGGCATCCTTCGTGGCCACAAGCGGGGCGTCTGGTCCATCAAGTTCTCTCCAGCTGGCACGCCACCCATCGCGCTTGCAGAAGGCGGAGCCAGCTCGTCCCGTGGCCTCCTCGTTAGTGGTTCCGGCGACAAGACAGTCAAAGTCTGGTCCCTCTCCACATACACCTGCCTCCTCACCTTCGAAGGGCACAGTAACTCAGTCCTCAAGGTCATTTGGCTCCCGCCCCTAGATACCGACGCTACCACATCAGACGACGACATCGCTCACCGTAAAACCCATTCACAACATCCGACCATTGCTTCCTCTTCTGCCGACACCCTCATCAAGCTTTGGGATCCATACGCCCCATCAGACTCCGACAACCTCCTCACCACACTCGACAACCACAGCGACCGCGTCTGGGCACTCGCCACACCGTGCTTTCCACACTCCACCGCTCCCACACCACCACCTTACCCCCTCATCTCCGGCGCCGCCGACGCCACCCTCACCTTCTGGGCAGACACCACAACGCAAACCAGCGAGACCGTCACCCGTCAGGCCACAGAGCGCATCGAACAAGACCAGCTCCTGCAGAACCACATCATGGCCAAGAACTACCGCGAGGTCATCACGCTGAGCCTGGCGCTGAACCACCCGGGCCGCCTACTGCGCGTGTTCCAGGACGTCGTCGCCCTCCCTGCCGCCGAGCAAGAGCCTGGTAGCCTCACGGGCGTGCGCGCCGTGGACGACGTGCTCGCCAGCTTGGACGAGGAGCAGGTCTTCAAGTTGCTGGAGCGGGTGCGGGACTGGAACACCAATGCACGCACCGCGGTCGTGGCGCAGCGCGTGCTCGGCACCCTGTTGCGCAGCTACGATGTGGATTTCTTTGTGGACTTGGCGGAGAACAGGCGCTTGAAGGGCGTGAGGCCGCTGCTCAGGGCGTTGGAGGTGTATACCGAGCGGCACTACAAGAGATTGGAGGAGCTGGTGGATGAAAGTTATCTGTTGGAGTACACTTTACGGGAGATGGATGAGATATCAGGGACTGCGATGACTAGGATCAACGGGAGTGCAAAAGCAGTGACCGCAGATGCTGCGATGGTGTAAAGATTGCTAGATGCGGGTGTGCACTGTAAGATAGTAGATGAGTCTCGGAAGAAAGATGGCAGGTTTTGGGGGTCGGAAAATGAATGGGAATATAAATGTCCCGCAACATTCCCACATTATCTATCTATCGTCGCGACGTTTTCTGTCATCGTCTCGATGCCAGTCTCGGTCGCGGTCTCTCTCTCGGTCACGATGGCGACTTCGTTGAGACGAGCTCGAGGCATGGTGATCATCATCTCGATGTCGGCTACGGTGCTTGTCTCGATGCTTGGAATCATAGTCATCCTCATTCCGTCTTCTGCGATCACGCGACCGACTTCGATCTCGTTTCGATCTCACGCCGTCCGAGTCACGGTCGTCATTGTGCCGCCTGGACTTGTGCCTGTCCTCGTCTTCTTCATCTCTGTACCGTCGTGACGAACTGCTGTGTCTGGAGGAGTCGTACCCGTCACCATTGGTAATCGCTTTGCGATCCCCGTCTCGCTTTGAATCTCGGTCTCGACCACTTCGTTCCAAATTGCGGTCGCGGCGGTCACGCCAGTCTTGCTCAGGCTTCTGATTTTTGGAGTCTCTGATCCGCTTCTGGAACTCTTCTTCTGTGATCCGCTCACCAGTCTCCTTATTCTCACGCATCAGTGGCGTGAAGAAACCCTGGCCCTTGTTGTTCTTACGCATGTCGGCCTTGCCCCAGGCACCCAGTTCCACATCAGAACCTGGTGCTGCCTTTGCGCCGATGCCGAGGAAGCCTTCTTGCTTGCGGATCTTGCGTGGATTGTCATCCTTCTCGCTTTCTAGATTGATGGTCTGTCCTGCAGCTTTTCGCTTCTGGCCCATACCTCGTAGCATTGCTAGGCCAAACTCTTCGACGGGCATAGCGGCATAGTCTTCGAGCGTGCTTGACTCTGGGCGTGATGCAACGTCTTCTCGGAAGTCTGTAGTTTCATCTTGGCCTTGAAGTCGAGCATTTGCTTGCGCAGCGATAATCGCGTTGCTCTTCGGTCTGTCACCGAGAAGTGCCGCCATGGCGATTTCGTCTTCAGTCATCTCTTTCGCAGGGTGTCCGTTCGCTGTATCTGCGCTCCCAGGCACAGGCGCATTTTCAGTTCCTTCATCAACCTCTTTCTGTTCTGAGTACTGGAGGCCGCTCGCTTTGCTGACCTCGTCTCTTTCGACCATGACCACCTCGCCATTTTGTGCAGCCTGCACTTCTTCGGGAAGCAGGTTTTTGCGGCCACGAGTCCGCCAGTCACCGTTACCAGAGTTTTGGATGATTTTCACCTCTGTCTGTTGAACAGGCTTGCTTAGAATTGCTCCGGTGGAGGAGAAGCCAGTTACTGACTCATGCTGTGGTTCGTCGTCTTCCTCGTTGTCCGAGTCCTGCGCTCGTAGAGGCGCAGTCTGAGTCTTTTTCGGCTGTGGAAGCCGTGGCCCAGCACCCTTCGCAGGAGCACCTGCTTTGGGCTTGCCGAAACCGAACGAAATGGCCTTGGACATGGCTGGAGTGCCCGCCACATCTGCAGACAGTGACTCGGGGCAGTTTTCTTGTAGCAAAAAAGGTAAAGCGCTCGGAGAAGGCAACAACGACTGCCAAGCCTTTCGGCGGCACCTTATCGATAACTCTAAATGCGCCTGGCCTTTGCGGCCTCGTGCCAGTTTGACCGTCTTCCTTTCAGTGGAGGCAACGCGTTTGCCGGCGGCACTCTTCGCTACCTATCGACACCTCGACGAGCTCAGCATTTCAAGACCAGGCGTTGCCTTGTGCCGTACTGCGTCGCCGATATCCCTCCCTAGATTCAATACATTACTTTCATCTGTGATATTGGGCTGCGATCTGCCAAATCAACTCCCGCGCCTTGTGCGCATACCGGCCACTCCACCTACGGAATCCTGTGCCATCAGTGCTGTCCACGATGACATCTACCGATATGGCCCTTCTGGGCACCTTTCAAAAGCACATTGAAGACATGCGGGCTCTTGTTCAGTGCAAGGTCTGCCTCAAACCATTCTACGAGCCATTCACCCTGTCATGCGGGCACACATATTGCTACTCGTGCCTTTCAAGCTGGCTAGGCGGCAGCCATAATCGTCCAAGGTCAAAGAATTGTCCCGACTGCCGAGCCATAATTCGCACTGAGCCATGTCCGAATTACACACTTCGAGATCTGGTCCATATGTTTCTCAACCGAGCCGAGCTGCTGCCTGAAGATGAGACGACCCAGGAACACGAAACTGGCAAGGCGGACGAAGCCCGTGTGCTTGCAGCAGACCGTTCGTCCCGTGGACTATTCAAAGGTATTTTTACAAGACCACCGCATGGTCTCGGACACCGCCCACCGCACCTACCAGTTGCTCCCCACCCAATATGGGATGAAGCAGACCATGTCGAGAGATGCCCAGCTTGCACTCACGAACTTGAAGACGGCATGTGTAACCGCTGTGGGTGGGAGATCGACGCTTACGGCTTCTCTGATGAGGATGACATCGACGACCTTACTGAACAGACCTACAATTCGGAAGAGGACGACAGGGATATCTCCCCAGACGACGATGGAACCGAACCCTTTCATCCCCTACCTTTTGGTTTCCACGTTCACCACGATTTCTACGACCAAGAGAGCCAAGCAGAAGACGAGCATTATGCAGGTCATCCGTTTCCTCGACCATCTAGCATATCTTTAAGTGAAGATGGTGTTAGTGAGGATGAGGACGACGATGGCGAGATGGACGACTTCATTGACGATGATGAAGAGCACGATCATCCTCGTGAGATTGACTATGATGATGAGGATCTGGATAGCCTGGCTAGCGAGAGGCGGCACCCAGGACATAGGAGCCCACACCCCGGCCATCTAGGACCGGGCACGGAGCCCATAATACATCATCCGGCATCCACGAACTTCGCGTATGATTCTCATTACGACACATCGAGCGAAATCGAGGAGCCATCCTATGATGAAGACGATGCGGCGCCCAGTCTGTCATCTCGGCCAATATACAACATCGACTACAATAGTGAATCATCCGGAGACGAAGATGTCACAGTTCAGAACGGTGACGACAGTCAGACGGATGATCAGACGAATTACGACTCGGACGGCTCATCGGTCCAAGAAGTTCCGCCTCCTTCCCACACCACTGGGTTAACAAATCGGAGGGGCAATCGCCGCATAGTCGACAGCGACGATGAAGAGGAAGACGGAACCGGAGTCGACGAGCAGGTTCCACCACCATTCTCGGAGGAGGACTCCGAAGTTTCAGAGGAATCCGATGACACCGCCATTCGTGGCCCACCCCAATCATCCGCTCTTCGTCAACGACGGCTCAGGCAGCGTAGGGCGACTCACAGCCAACGCAGCGATCGAGGACTGAGTGCGGGGGGACCATCGAGGTACAGCAGCTACAGTCGAAGTCCGCCGCCATCCAGACGACGAGGTCAACGACTCCAGCCAGTGCTTGATCTGACACAATCTCGCCCCATGCGTGTGCACTAGAGGACGCGTATGCCTCACTGATAGCGCTGCGAAAACTTGTTGTACGAGGAGAGGCGTGGAAGGCGAGTGACCCAAAAGAGAAAGCGTTGCAGTATCACGAGATATGTTTATTGCCACGAGGCAGGGAACGCAATGATGGGCGGAATTGTTCAATGGAAAAGCCATTGATGGGCTTGCAACCACACTTAAAGCTGAATAGCAGCATCTTACGTAGAAGCACGACATGATACCCCAGACGGGCGTTACTTTTTTTCCCTTTTTCCTTGCTGTGTATTTGAAGCTGCAGATCTGCTTGGTATCATGAGCCGTGAACTCCGGCGCTATGCATTTGTCCTTTCTATCGAAGGAGCTGGCACATCCTCAGCCTTCCAACCCATCTCCCATCCCGAGCCGGTGTGGCAAACCTAAGACGTACAGTACAGCGCTGCTCTTGCAGGGGCCGAGTGATAAATCAAGCACTGAGAACCTGCTTGCTGGTGTCGTACTCGATCTCCTGCACGCCGTCCTTCTTGACTACCTTGACTGTCATGCCCTTGAAGTCAATGGGCAGCCGTCGTTGCAGCTCGTCGGTACACATTCGCAGAATCTTCATGCCCTGGTCGAAGCTAATGTCTGGGTGGTGGTGCTTGTCAAGGATCGAGAGGCAGTAGTATCTACGTGCGTGCCCCAGTCTGTCAGCGTGCTGCGATATATGGAGAAGGGAACAGCATGGAGGAAGCTTGCGAATACGTACTGCGCGTAGCCGTGCGCCGCATATGGCACCTTCGCCGCACTCGCCAAATAGTCCAGCCAGTATAGACTCGGCTCTTTGGTGATGGGGTCCACACCGCCGAGCAACAGGTTGACAGTATACGGATGCCTCGACCGCAGGCTCTTGGCCAGCTCGCCTCGCACGAACGCGGCCAGGGCGGCAGGACCCAGTTCCGTCTCGTTGCGCATCGAGTACAGAGCAACGTTGGCTTGGACGAATTCGGCAAATTGCACTGTGTCGCCCGCCTCGCCGGAGAAAGCCATCAGGTTGTTCTTGTTGAGGACGCGGGTCTTGTCGTCGCTGGACTTGAGGATCGTGGCACCGCGCATCGCCGCTTTGCTCGCGGCAATGATGGTGAAATCACGGCCGGTGAGGCCGAGGAGGACTTCCCTACGAGGTGGGTTAGTGGGAGACCGCAGGAAGGATTGGGCGGACCTGCATGATGAGGTGCTTGCTGGGTAGAAAGGGTGTCTGTGATTCGAGAGGTATAGAAGAGGTCGGATCGTCAAGTGATGATCTAGAGAAACGAGCAAGCAAAAGACTGAAGTTAGACGAGTCCGGGCTTGCTGGGGTGAAAGTCGACGATGTCCAATGCTCCGCGAAGTGACTTGCGCGTAAACCAGTGCCTGGTAATGGCGATTGCAGCAGTCGTTTTTGCTGTCAGCCGTAGCACGCCTCTAGGGCGGCGGTTGCGGCAACATGACTTCAACTCAAGGTGTGGAGAAAAAAGTTGGGCTCGACTTTCCGCCGCTGCTTGAGAACTTTTATGCCACCAACGCCATGGCTCCTACAAGATAGGTACGAGTCTTTGAACCGCATTACACAACATGTCCTCCTTTTTCACCGTTCCTGCTTCACAGAAGAAGCGTAAGCGAGCGGACGAGCGTGTGAGCAAACCCTCTAAACGCAGAGATGTAGAAAAGCCGAAGCGGGCAAGCGAGCCGGAACGGAAAGCACCTCGAGCCAGAGATGAGCAGCGAGATGAATCGATCTCGGGCAGCGATACCGATGAGGAGATTATCGACGACGAGGGAAGCTTGGACGAAAGCGAAGCCAGCTCGGAAGAAGACGAGACTGCCGCCGAGCGCAGAGTACGACTTGCACAACGATATCTGAACAATATACGAGAGGAGGTACAGGAGGTTGGATTTGACGCAAAAGACCTTGATGATGATCTCATTGCATCGCGACTTCGACAAGATGTGGACGAAGCAAAGGGTCGCCAGTTCCGCCTTATTGCGTCTAAGCTGGACTTCAAGAACGCGTCCCATTGCGCATTTCGAGCCGATACTCAGTCGACGACTGCTGTAGCGGTCTGTCAACCATATGCGTATACTGTGAGCAAGGATAAGACACTGATCAAGTGGCGACTACGTGCGCCGCAGGAGTGGGGTGACAAGAATGGCAGGCCCAGTACCAAGCCACATTTTGGGAAGCGGAGGCCAGAGCAAATGGCTTACGTGAAAGGTGTCAAGATCAGAGCGCAAGAGAAAGGACAGCACGGGCATAAAGGTCCCATTGTCAGTGTGGCGGCGTCGCCAGACGGGCAATTCGTTGTTACGGGTGGACAGGACCGAATGTTGATTGTGTGGGCTGCGGAAGATTTAAGGCCGCTAAAGACTTTCACGACTCATCGAGACTCGGTCCTGGGTGTGGCGTTTGCGCCAGGGCACTCGCAGACGAGTTTGGGCCAACAGCTGTTCTCGGCGAGTGCGGATCGAAGCATCAAGACGTACAGTCTGGCGGGAGAAGAATCGCTTGCATACGTCGAGACACTGTTCGGCCACCAGGATCACGTGCCGGCGGTATCGGCTCTGGCAGTTGATCAGTGCGTTTCGGTAGGCGCGCGAGATCGAAGTGCTCGATTATGGCAAGTCGTGGACGAAACGCAACTAAAGTTTCTGGGCGACAGTTCGAGCAAAGAGGCGTATCATACGGGGAGTCTTGACTGTGTGGCGGCATTACCACCGCACCATTTCGTTACGGGTTCCGATGCGGGTGCCATCAGTCTTTGGAGTCAGCACAAGAAGAAAAGCCTGTTCACGATACAGACAGCGCACGGAGTCGTTGAGCCGCAGCCTTTTGAGCAAGTGACTAGCGAGGCGGATCTGAAGGTCATTGAAGAGCAAAAGAAGCACGATACCAGACGGCCGATTCCAAGGCCAGTAACGGCCTTGGTGGCACTTCCCGGCACAGACGTCATCTTGAGCGGCAGCTGGGATGGCTGGATCAGGATCTGGAAACTGAGTGACGATAAGCGGTCACTAATGCCTCTAGGCGTCCTCGGTAATGAAGGGAGAGCCGCGTGTGGAGTGGACGGGGTGGAGGAAGGGAGTGGTCCGGCACTCACAAACGGAGATGGCGGCTCATTCCACACGGCTGACGGCTCTGAGAGCGAGCCTAGTGGACCGATACGAGGTGTCATAAACGGTCTCGCCGTCTTCGAGCGGAGAAAGGAGCTCAAGGACGCCTTTGGCGTAACCAGAGAAGGCGAAACCCTCGGCCTATGCGTGGTGGCTGGCATAGGGAAGGAATCACGCCTTGGGCGTCAACTAACGCTGAACAAGGGCCGGAACGGTGCGATGGTGTTTGAAGTGTCCATGGATTCAGCCGTGAGTGTCAGTTGAGGTCGGGCAGATACCTCAGGTACAGGCGACAGGCTCGAACGGGGGGGAAGATGAGGTTGACATCGGCTTCGGGCGAATGATAATCCATTTACGTGGCTTGGCGCTGAGCTGCCGATAAAACTGTTTTCCCTAGCTGCAACTTCTTCTCTTCTTCTCCTTAGATCAAAAATAAAAGCAACAGAGCCAGCCACGACCATTGCTCAGTCTTCAACAGCGATGCGTTGCCATGGACCTCTTGGTTCAGTGGCTCTGAAGAGAAAAATTCCCTGTAGGAAGTTTCTTACTCGTCGGGTCCTCTTCAGTGAGGGCGATGGGCTCGGAATGTCGATTTAATGGGATACAAATCTTGCAACCAAATCAAACCAGGTTATTGACACGTTTCTCGCTTAGATTTCTTGCAGTGGCGAAATGCTTTCGTGCTTGGCTATAGATTGATTGTTGGCATTGTATGTCGGCTCCGCGAGCACACGGTGGCTGCTGGCGTGCTCCGCCAGTCGTTCACTGGACGACCGACAGCGGCAGACCACGATTAATGCCACCGGGGACCCGCTGGAAGTGCCTACTCCCGATCGACGGGGCGGAAAGCACGAACTCATCTTCCGTGCAAATTCTGGCCTTTGGCATTCGCCCAATGACAGCGAGCTCCGGTGGTTGCAGGACCACTCAGGATCGCAACACGCTGAGAAATCTACGGGAAACTTTCCTGGACATTCTCCTGAGCGCGTGAGTGTACATTCTTGTGTGATGGCGTTACCAAAAGAAGCTACTTGTTGTGGTGGTCGGTGCGGCAATCCAACATTCCACGCGTGGAAATGCAGGCATGCAAGCGTTGCACGGCCGCCATATAACTCCCAGGAAACCAGTGCTCACTTCATTTAGGACCAGGCTCTCCTCAGTTCACCAGCCCGACACTCGTTTCGCAACAAGAAGCATTCGTGCTCTAGTCACTCCTTTAGTCGTCGTTCGTTTCACCAGCCAGGCATCATCCTCAATCTACACCGGACCTCCGACCAAAGCTCCCCAACCAATAGGACTCACTAATCCACGACTACCGACACAATGAAGCGCGGCGCTCTCCCCCTCATGGCTTTGGCCGCTGGTGCTCTCGCCCAGGACACCACCACCATCACCTACTCGGTGTGCCCTACCGCCACTACGACCACCATCACCCTCTCCAACACCATCACCTACTGCCCAGGTGGTTACTGCAACGTGACGCCCACTGGCACCGCCACTCCCAGCATTACCGCGGCGCCTACCCTCCAGCCCGGCTGGAATGACTACGGCTACGTGTCCAAGGTCCTCGCCATCACCTTCACCGGCAAGGACGGCAAGGTCACCGAGCTCAACGAGTATGTCACCGTCTACCCTGCGCCTTGCGCCAACGGCCCAGGCATGTGCGGTGCCGAATACACCATCACCGAGGAGTGCCCGTGCACCGAGCACGGCAAGGGCCACATCCCCAAGGACTTCACCACCACTGTCCACGAGTGCGACCGCTGCGGCCACAATGGCGGCCCTACCACCATCACTCAGACCATTCCTTGCGAGACTGGTGCTTATGCTAGTGTCGCCCCCAAGATGGGCCCCTGGAAGGGTCGCAAGGCCGACGGCTCGGCCGGCGACTGGGACGATGCTGGTGACTACGATGCTGAGTGGAGCGACGCCAACGACGATGGCAAGAAATGGGGCGACTCTGATGTTGCTGCTGATGGTGCACCCAAGTGGGGTGATGCCGCTGATCCCGGTGCCGGCGCTGGTGCTAAGCCCCAGTGGACTGATGCCGACGGCAAGCCAGTTGCCCCTGCCCAAGGCTGGAGCGACTCTGATGGCAAGCCCGTCGCCCCCGCTACCGGTTCTGATGGCAAGCCAGTTGCTCCCGCTACTGGTGCTGATGGCAAGCCTGTCGCTCCCGCGGCTGCTGCTGGTGGCGACCCTGCTGCCTGGAGCGATGCTGGTGCTGATGGTGCGCCTGTTGCTCCCGCTACCGGTTCCGATGGCAAGCCTGTCGCCGATGCTCAGGGTGGTGCTGCGGCCTCTGGTGCCGGTGCGCCTGCTGACTGGAGCGATTCGCCAGTGGCACCTTACACTGGTGCTGCCAACAAGGCCGCCCTTGCCCTGTCGACGGTGGTCGTTGGCGCTGTCGGTGCTCTCGCCATGATGCTATAGGATGATGGATAGGGATGACGAGTAATGTACCTCTACTAAGAGGGTCTTTTTGTGGTTGAGTTGAGTCTGGGTTGGGACATATCATCTCTTCGTTTCTTCTTCAGATGATAGAGCTAGGGTCGCACGTGTCAAAGTCGGTTCGCATGTCAGCACAAGGGTCATAAGTATATGTTAGCTTTGCAATTTGATGTCAGTCACTGGAAATCTTTCTACCGTGTCCGTACCGCATTCCACGACGCGTCTGTGCTGCACTTTCACTGCCTGTCCATGTGGCCGGGCCAGCCCCTTGCTTACCAGGTTGCTTAAGCGCCTGACTGGTCGACGAGGCTGTCAACCGCCCACCACCCAACGCCGCGATCATGTGAGTTCGAGTACTTATCCACTGCCAATGTTGGTTCTAGTATCCGTACCCGTCGCAACATATCTGCCTCAACAGGGGCCGTCTCGCTTGCGCCGCAACCTGGCCAATAGGAAGAAGTAGCGGCACTAGCACGATGGCTGGAGGCCAAGGGCGGTTACCAGGCGGTCACCAGAGGCTTTCGGAACCTGGTTGGCCCCGCACTCTACCCACGAGGGGCCGTCCCTCTTTACGAGGACGCGCAGCCCATCGTCAAAGTATCTCAGGATGCTAACCTTCCTGCTGGCGCTTGTTTCATGGTGCCTGTGATTGGGCTCGTTGATCAAAAGGAGTTCTGCATAATATCTTGCTGCCCGAGGATCCGTCACTTCATCGTACATCTTCGCGGGTGGCACAGAGACGTCAGCCTAATCGACCTGTCGCCCTCCTGACAGTCGCGCTCTCCTCAGTCTCCTGTTCTACCTGCGAAGCTCGACATACCTGATCATTATGAGCGTTACAGGCCGTCAGGGCCGTTCTGGAGACGAGATGTTCGTAAACCAGCAGCGTCCCACCGGCCGAGACTCCCCCACCATCGTCGAACCGTTGCGCATCAACAAGAGAGCCTCCAACGCATCCCAGGCTTCAACTGCAAGCCAGCAATATCCTCCCCCCGAGCAGCGATCGGCAAGCCAGACTGCATACCCCATGCCTGCATTGCCATATCCTGACGGCAGAGCAAACACTACATCCCCACCTGTTCAGTCCAATGGTTCCCCAACTCCATATCCGTACCCCGATGTAAGACGACACGCATCACCTGAGCAGCGGACTGGTAGTGCCGGCGCTATAGACTACAACCAGCGCACTGGGTCGTTCAGCTCGCAAGATTACACTACGTCCATGCGCCCAGGCACATTGGCGGAGCGCCGCGGTACATCTGGCCCAAAACCACTGCCTGAGTCCCCGGGACCCGAAGCCCCGGACAAAGAGGGTCTGTTCCAGCGCGCTCCACAAAGAGACGGACCTGTCACTGCACCACTCCCTGCTGCAGCCCAACAATTCTTCCCACCACCTTCCGTTGACTACAATAGATTGCGGACTAGGGATCCGAATGCTGTGAATCGCATCAGCTCAACCGCATCCACCTCGACCACTCGAGCCACCCGTGGCTCTCCTCCGCCTCCGGAAACGCCGATAGCCGGACACGGCCAGCCGCTACCTGGCGCAAGAGTTCCGAGCGACATTGAGGCTCGCTATGCTGCGTCTGGAATCGCTGGCACGAACACTCTGAATAGCCTGCAGGCGCAGAGCCTGGCCTCGCAGCAGCGGTCGGCACAGTATGCCGGGCAGCAGCCAACGGCACCGGCCAATGCTGCGCCTCCGCGGCCGTGGACGCCTACTGAGCAGCCTGGGAGTAGTCGTCATCCGCCACCTACTGTATACCAAGGAGGGAGTGCTGTGGAGGGCCAGTCGCCTCCTCAACAACCCGTCAATCCCGAGCAACAGCCAAGGCCCATCCAGCCCACTTCCCCATCAAGAGTACCACAAAACCAGCTAGAGAGCGAAATGAATCGATTGGCTGTGCACGATGAGCCGCCACCCGCATACTCGCAAGTCCCTGGGAGTAGACAGAGCGGGTACTCGGCCGAGAAACAGCGACGAAGTACGACAGGGGGGCTGGCTGCCGTCGCTGCTGCGAATGCTGCTCAACAGCAAGCAACACCTCCGAATCAGCAGGATCATCCCGCATTTGCCAACGACCCACGGCAGCAGCAGCCTGCGCAACAAGCCAATGGAGTCGGGGGTCCCGCTCAGCATCAAGCGCAGCAGCCATCACAAATGCACCCACAAATGCAACAACCACAGTCAGCAGTTCAGCCTCCCGCGACTCCTTCACAATCCTCGCACCCACCCGCCTCGCCGCCTCCTTTGCCAGAGGGCTGGATCGCCCACCTAGACCCGAACTCTGGGCAGTACTATTACATTCACTTACCTACGCAATCAACGCAATGGGAGTTTCCGAAGGGCCCAACGCCTTTGAACCTCAATGATACGCCTCTTTCGCCTGCGGGCAGCACCTTTCAAAACCCTCTCGCCTCACCGGGCCTTTCTTTTGCATCAGGGAAACCTCTTGCGTCCCCCGGGCTACCAATGACTCCTGGCTATGATCATAGTGGTTCGCTTTCTAATCCTGCCAATTTCACAGGCCCGCCACCTACAAGTGGTGTTGAGCTCTACAAGGTTGCGGCAACTAACGGCGTCTATTTCGGTCCCTACCTGAGGTACACGAACATGGATCTGGAACGCGGGCTTTGGCTCGGGTCAATCATGCTCGTCACAGATGCCCCTTCGCCGCCGACCATACACATACATCAGAGTAACGACTTGTCGGCGAATCCGAGGCAACTCAAAGCCCTGAATATTGCGACACATCAGCGGTGGACATTCTACAAGTACGAGATCGATCTACAGATGGATGAGGGCGGCCCATCCAAGTGGACCTATGCGATCACATCTCACCTTGGCTGCACGAGATATGAATTCTTGGTGGCCGGTCGGCACGAGACAAACTGGCGTTTCGTGGCTACGTCTGGTAATGACTTCACACTGAATGTGAATGCGAGTGAACGGGCACGTCTCGGCGGAGTTGGCTTCATGTGGAAAGACATTATGCAGAAACACGCAGAGTGCGGCGGCTTCCATACTCAACTTGGTCTGGGTAGCCAGATTTATGGCGACCGAGTGTGGAAGGAAGTCCCATCGCTCAAGCAGTGGCTGGCGATGAGCGGTAAAGAGAACCGGAAGAACGCTGTATGGACAGCAGCTCATGAAGAGGACGTCACGCATGCCTACTTCCACTATTATACCAGCCACTTCGACCAGCCGCACCTGCGTGAGGCGTTTGCCCAGATACCTTATGTCCTAACGATAGACGATCACGACATCTTCGACGGTTTTGGATCCTACCCGGAGTATATGCAGTTCAGCAATATGTTCAAAAACATTGGTCGGGTCGGCATTGAGATGTACCTGCTATTTCAGCACCATACAACGCTGGAGATTTTGAGAAATGTGGCCGACGACACGGATCTCTTCACTATCACCGGGACCGGATGGCATTTCATCAAATATCTAGGCCCAGCTGTTGCCGTGGTGGGGCCCGACACGCGAAGTGAGCGTAATCCGCATCAAGTCATGGCTGGGCCAACATACCAGGGCCTTTTCCCAAAAATTGCGATGCTGCCTCAAAGTGTACAGCACTGCATCATGATGTTGCCAGTACCGATCGTGTATCCCCGATTGGAGGCAGCTGAGCAATTTGCCAATTCTGTTGCTACCGGTAAGAAGGCAGTAACAGGGGCGTACAACATGCTTGGAAAGGTCACAGCTGGTGTTGCAGGCGTGGTCGGCGCAAAAGGAGCTGTCGGCTCGGGATTCGATACAGTCAAGCGAGCAGTGGGCAAGTCAGGCTTGATGGGTGGTATTTTGTCACCCTTTGGCGATATTGATGTCCTTGACGAGCTGAAAGATCAGTGGACTCATGAATCAAAGGTACTTCTCTCCCTTGTTTCCACCTGCAGTCCAACTAACATTCGCCCTAGGATCTCGAGCGCACTTACCTAATCCGTACCCTCCAAGGGATTTCCAAACAGCGCTCCATCCGCTTCACCTTCATCTCCGGTGCGGTCAATACTTGTGGTGCCGGCTTGGTGCACGACCCGTCTCACCCTTCAGACCACAAGACCATGTACCAGCTCATCTCATCGTCTGTGGTCAACACCCCCCCGCCCTCGTACGTCCTCAAGCTCCTCAACAATCACAAGCCGCTTTACGTGCCTGCCAACGGCACCCGCAGCACGCCATCTGTTCCCACCGACACAAAAGAGGATATGATGGAGATCTTTACGCACGATGTCACGGGCCAGCCAGCACACAACCGGAAGTTGATGCCCCGTCGGAACTACGTAGCGGTCGTCGCGTATGATCCCGAACAAGTGAATGGCACGTTTGGACGCACAGACATGAGAGGTGGCGGAAAGCTGAGTCTCGCCGCAGACTTTTTGGTGCAGGGTGAAGGGGCCTATGGAAATGTGGTCAAGTTCGGGCCAGTGGTGGTGCCGAGTCTGGAATACGGTCATTGATGGATTGTGATAAGTCCTGGTGAAGGAGGAACGAAATGGTAATGACGGCTTGCGGGAGACGGGGTTTCTATACCTGTCCGACTGTCCTGTCCCCCTTTTAGATACGAGCAACAGCGTGCGTAGCAACTGATTATATAGGCGTGTGAGCGATTTCAGCCAGTTTAAACTGAATCTCAGGATATAGATTCGTCAACTGTTGATCTCTATAGCCTGCGTCTTTGCTCTACATGACAATTGCTGGCCTTTGAATGGCTGTGACAGTAAAGATCAGAGAGTGGGCAGTTGAGGTCGAGGTTGGGTTGGTGTACGAAGTATGATGGAATGAATATAAATGCATCCTCACAACCATGACACTTCGCGCTGACATTTTCACCCTGAGGCCACGAGCAACGCCGAACGGTCTACTATGTGTGTGTGTTTCGGTACACACCACTCTGTCTATATCACTCACGGTACTATCACTACCACCGACATCTCCTCTCGCATCTCTCATGAACCCTCACAGTCTTCCCAGTCCCGGCTCTTTTTTCCCGCTTGCAGTACCTTTAACCCCCACGTGTGGACCTTAGGTCCGCGGCGCGGCGCCGGGGCAATTCAATCCAATCCAATCCAATCCAATAGTCTTCCCAAAATCCAATAGTACATAATCCTCCGTATTTCCACCACGAGGTATGCAGAGACTATCTACCCTAAAAATCCCCGAAACCTTCATCTCATGCCCAAAGCATTCACATTTCACTCACCAATCCCGAAACCGGCAGGTGTCCTGCTGGAAAGGGCGTTGGAGCGTTGGTTTCGTGGGCGTCGGGCAGGGGTGGGCAGGGGAGGGCCCTGCTAAATTGATGGGACTTGAGCTTGAGGCTCATAGGTTTGGGAATGCAATTTCAAGACGGAGGATCTCTGGGTTTTCTTGTTTTCCATCATCCCTTTCTTGGTGGGTTAGCAATGTACTGTTACTTGTACTTGTAGCGGTTCCGGTTGGGTTGGCTGGTTATTGTTGTTGTTGTTGTTGCTGCCGCTATGCTCATGCCTGTGACGAGGGCCGGGACCAAAAGGGGGGAGGGGAGGGGTGCTTCTGAGAGAAGGGCCACGGACCACCTTTGGCTTCGCAGTTGTATATATATGGCAGTGTGCTACTCGGGGGGGGGGGGCTCGCACTCTTCGGACTTTGGGAGGGAGGATGCCACCATTGTCATTTGTTCGGGTCTACGTAACAGTGCATGACTCTCTAGGGCGGTTCGCTGTGGACTGCTTCTCGTACCGTCGATGCTCGGTAGCCTACGATGAAGCTATACCGCCGCTGAGCGTGGCCATCGCTTCCGACGGCGGGTTAGGTGTGCAGATTCTGCTCCTCGTGGGGCGCGCTATACTGTCGAGAGGCCGGGATAGTTGAAGTGCATAGATTGAGCTGCCTCAGACGGCTTTGTATTCTCCACTTCGAGTCACACTTCTGTTGTGAAATGAGCCGCTCTTTGACCGACTTTGAATGTAGCAGAAGCAGCAGGTTGTGTTCACACGAGTGTGAAAGAGCTGCCGACGCAGTCGAGTGTATGCAGATGACTGCCAGGTGAGGAGAGGGCGACCAGGGCTGTGCAGATTCAGCCCAAGTCGAAGACTCTGAGGTCCCTCGCCTCGCTCCGCCCTCAGCCTTCCCTTCCCTTCCCGATATTCAACGCTCACACATCAGGCCAGAAGCCCTGCTCGATACTCAATATATGTTCCCACACCGCCTTAAAGACCTCGATCCGCCGCCAGCCCTCCTCCCTCGCGCACAGCTCGTCCATCAACTCACCAATCTCCTCTACAAATTTTTCGAACTCACGACTCGTCCAGTTCGGGATGAATGCTTCGCGTAATGCGCCGCCGTCCGCATCCCGGCGCCGTTCCACCACCAGTTCCGGCGCGTCGTAAACGTCGCGCTCCTCGACCGGCGTATCAGGCCCGTTGTGGGCCGGGTTCTCGCTATAGTGGCTCGAGGTGGGAGATTGGTGGGTAGCAGGAGCGCCCAGACTGGAGGGGAGGGGCTTGCGGTTGAGGTTCACGTCGACGGCGCGGTCTGGATTGGTGGAGCGCTCTTCGGGCCAGAAGCTGCGGGCGTACTTCCAGGCGTGGAGGTAGCAGGTCTCGGTGGCCCAGAGGACGACCATGCCTTCGAGGAGGGACATGCTGGGGTCGCTGGCGAAGGCGCGGAAGAGGGCTTCATACTGCTTGGTGCAAGAAACTGGCTCGAAAGGGGCACCCTCCTTGACGCCCGCCTCGAGTTGCAGGGCATACTTGGCGGCGGTGTCGTCGAAAAAGTCGAGCTCGCGGCGGATGTTGGTGAGGGCGGAGGTGAGGAGGGTTAAGATGCGCCACCGGAGAGAATTGGACTTGTCGCTGCCAGGGATATGGTGGTGTGGTAGGTGGATGCGGGCTATGAGTGCGCCGATGAAGTTGACGTACGCTTGAGCGTAGATACGGTCTTGGGAAAGCCAGCGCGAAAGGGTGGCTTTGGGGAGAGTGCCGAGGCCGGCTTGGCGGAGGAAAGGGTGTTGTGTAGCGGAATTGAAGGATTGCGGGACCGTTGAGAGGAGGAGGCGGGTCAGTGGCTGCTGGGAGGGGTGCGGCGGGTTGGTCTGGTATGATGGCGGCATCGAGATGGTGGAGATGGACATTGGGCGGGCAAGATTGCTGGGTCCTGGAGCATTGTCAGAGGGCGGAGAGGAGTGACGGGAATTCATGGTGGGAATTGTCGAGGATTGTCGCTGTCAGATACCTCGGTGCGGACGAGAGAAGTGAGCAATACGTGGCTGATAAGGTGAAGAATAAAGATGTAGTAGCTCAAGCTTTGAAGGGGCGCGCCTTGGCTCGTATTCAATAACAGGTCGCGGTGACGGCTGACGGTCTGACGGTCTGATACGGGAATTCAATTTGGGGGCCAGCCGGGCGCACACAGTCTGTACAAAGGGACCGAAAGGTGGGCGGAGGGGATTTCTGGTCAAGAGTGTCTGCCCGCAACGGCTACAACACGGTCCAAGACCAGCGCTCGGCGCGACGTCCCGGGGGCCGTAACTGTGAAGACCCTTGTCTGAGCTAGTAGGAAAGACAATGGTAAAGCTGTTGATCTGTAGCGGTGAAGATGTCCAGTATTACGATGCCGAGGAAGCGTAGCGTGAGGAAAGGAGCAATATCGGTATACAGATGTCGCAAAGAAGCGACTAGGGTGGGCAGAAACGAGGCAGAAAAGGCGACACCAGCCAGGCCAAGAAATCATTTCCGGCTATCGCTCATCTTCACCTCATGGATCATTCCTGGCACGCGATAGATCATTACTCCGCAGAGATCTCCATCCTGTGAGACCATAGACAACCGGTTGACCCACGCTGGACATTTCTGGAGTTGTTATACAGTGAATTTATCATTAAGAGGCATCCGTTGACCGACCCACTCGAGAGGGAATATATGCCCTCGTAACATCGTGAGTGAGATCTTCCCCCTATATTGTTCGTCATTGGACAAAACGCCCTCGCTCCTCTTCTCGAATGTGTCCCGGCAGTGAGGGGCCTGCTCCATATTGATGATCGCTGTACGGGGCCAGGCGGTGCCCACTTGGTCCAGGGAGATCCGGGCCTCCATCTGCTACGCCGAAGTATTGCTCTGTAAATCTAGTCAGACTTGCATTGAGACGATGGGATGGGCGTAGAAGGAAATTAGAGGAGCCAAAATGAAATATTGTTCAGAGCTTACCATGTAGGTCATGATCCTGTAGTTGATTGGGCCCGGGCCCGACGTCTTCTCTCTGGAAGCTGTTTCGCAGGGGGGTCCCGTCCTCGCCCACTGCTGCTTCGCTGGCATAGTGCTGACTCCACCTATTCGTGGCCGGACTGTGTTGATGGCCGTGGGCGCCCAGTTGGGACATCTCTCTTGGGGGTTCGTCTGCACCCCAACCATGCTGTGGGGTTACGGGACTGTATGCGCTCTCTTGGGCTTCGTGGACCTTCTCCATGCGGCCGGATGCGGCCATACGTCGCCGCCTCCGTCGCGTGAAGATCCAACAACCCCAGCAACCGAAACCGAAGATGAGTATGCCGCCTACAATAGGGAGCGCAATAGCAACCGCGAGACCGGAGCCGTGCAATCCACCTCCTCCATCATCA
This sequence comes from Cyphellophora europaea CBS 101466, assembly GCF_000365145.1. NCBI lineage: Eukaryota > Fungi > Ascomycota > Eurotiomycetes > Chaetothyriales > Cyphellophoraceae > Cyphellophora > Cyphellophora europaea. The sequence goes on from NW_008481812.1 coordinate 821,052, forward strand.
TTGTCCGAAGGTGGAGCTGGTCCGGCAATAAGTGTCTCGTTGAAAATAGCGTCGGAGTTGGGGAAGAAGGGTTCGCCGGGCACAGGCGGCTGTCTACACTCGATATGCAGCGCTTGCATGACTGTTGACGTTAGTTATGAGGCCTTGGCCACGATGGGCCCACATACAATTCGCGATGAAGAGCTGCTGTGGTATGAAACTGTAGCAGAATGCGCAGTTATTGATGGTCAGGTCGTCGAATCGGCCTGCGGTACAGAAGCCGAGGCCCGGGTCGGCGCCTTCGGTGTCATTACTGATACCTGATGCGACTGACACATTCAAGGGCTGGCAAGTGACCTGGCAGGGACTCGATATCGAGACACGCTCGGTCGGATAGCCGAACATGCATGAGGAGAGTGTATAGCGCAAAGTGACTTTTCCATGGTCAGTGAAGGTAGCGGGGTGTATACAGGTTCCATACATAAACCCCATTCAACATCGGACTGGTTGTTGGCGCTGTCAACTGCAGTGCTGTTCAGAAGGCAGCCCACGCAGCTCTGCAGGCGTCTTCCTCCATCTGTGTCCCGGTAGGAATTGTCAAGGCAGACAGCATCTTCCGACAGTCTTCCGTCTCGACATTGGGGCTCGCAGGGGGAGTTTGGGACGAATTGATAAGCGGGCGCAAGGTGGAGGAGGCACAAAAGGGCAATCAAGCTGCGCAGACCCGCGGTCGCATTGTGGCCGCGCCGTCCGGCCATATCATTGTAGCCTTGAGCGGGCAGTGCTGGTTGACGGGGATTGCGGCGGGATGCAGGTATACATCAAACGAATGGGTCACTGATGCGCAGCCAAAGATTTGTAGTCTTTGTCAGGGCGCCTGACCAGACTGACCTAAACGAAGCTCAAGAGGGACTGCCGCGGTGGAGAAGCACACATGGTGAGTTGGTGACAGACACCCAGCTCTCTCTCTCCGCTTGGCGGTGAGCCGGTGCATGGCTTCGAGCCAGGCTGCACGAATGGTTGCAGTGAGTGGGAGCCATTGGATAAAGGCGAGTAAGCAGGGAAGCAGGGAATGTGATGACTTGGGCGCTTTCTCTGCTAATTGGGCAGAAGACCCCAGCGCCTCCTGCCGCTAAGGCAATCCGAGTGGAACCCCCCCCCCAGAGGCACTGAAGAAGATCCCGGCGATGAGCGCCCGGGCGGCAGGCTCCAGGGGAGGAGGTCACCTAAAGGACAAAGTCTGTTTATGCATGGAAGCACCCGGCGGCGCTCCAGGTGGGTGCGGATCTGCTACAGACGAATGGCGGCCGCCCAGCACGCGCAGCCCTGCAGCCCAGCAGCCCAGAACACCCAATGTGTTTCGTGCAGCACAACTCTTACATCGTTGCCATCGGCTATAGCAAGTGGCAAGTCGTCATCACTTCATCGTCACTGTTTGAGGAACGGTATCACAAGCCTCTCAAACTCTTCGGCTTGATGCATGGGTGGAATGTGCCCAGTGTCGCGCATCAGGACGCGTTTGGCGCCTCGAATTCGAGTCGCAACATCGTCCAGAATTTCGCGCGGTCCGATGGCGGTATCCTTCTCCCCTGCCAACACCATCACATCCTCGTCCTGAATCTGGCCCAGCTCTGAGGTATAGTCGTAGTGCAATACGGCTTCAGCACACGTCACGTAACCTGCCAAGGTGCAGCTTCTGTTCTGCTTGAGTGCTACCTCGCGGATCACCGGAGGGCATGGCTCGGGAAACCATCTTGCAACCGTCATCTCGGCCAGCTTGTCAACACCTTGATTGCGGAATATGGCGATGCGATCTCCCCATATCCCCTCTGCCCCTTCGAGTGTTGTAAGTCCAGGCGCGGCGCAACTGACGACCTTTGAAAGTGCTCCAGGATACATCAGCGCATACCGGAGGGCCAATACGCCTCCAATCGAGCACCCAATGAAACCAAACGGCGATTTCCCAGGCGTGGTTCTCTCGACCATCTCATGTATGTGCCGACAGTAATCATCGAAGTGCAACTTTCCCACCTGATCGGCCGGAGGCTCGCTTGTCTCGCCATGTCCGACGTGGTCGTATCTCAGCGTGCTGAACCCGGCCTGGTGCAGAGCAGCCACGGTCGAGTCCCACATGTGCATGTTCGACATGAGAGCGTGACACAAAACCACAAGGGGATTCGCGGCGTCCCCTTCGTGGAGGACATTGAACAGGATGCCATCGATCTCCATACTGGCCATTGTATCGAATCAAGTCAATATGCTGTATCAAGTTCCGGCCATTGCTCAGCTACCCTTCGTTCAGGTAAGCACAAGCCGAGATCGTTCTCGGGCTCGACTCCAAACTGGAGAAGTGCGGGAACGGTGTCTATGCCTCGACCTGCACTTCTCCAAATCTCAGGCAGTGAATGTGGACGCCTGGTTGCCTCATGGCAGGGCGTTCACGATCCCTGGGTCGTGAATGCGAATTATCATGTGCTCTTGGCGAACCGGATGCCTATTTAGAGGATATAATAGCCCTGATGCTCGGATACACGCCTCTGTCAGGGCCAAGCACAGCGTGAAGCGGAGGACTGCTTCAATTCCCATTGTCCAGCCTCGTGGGTGAATAGCCATGGTACTTATCCTGCGTGGGAATGGGCTGCGTTACTTCAAAGGCAAGTCATCTTACTCTCCCGTCTCTACCTTCATCCCCTTGTTCATAATCGTCGCCCATAATGTCTTCCGGAAGCCTGAGATTGCCCACAACCGACCCTGTCACCATCGAAGAAGCCCACCAGCACTTACAAGCAGCGAGAATCGCACTGGGCGACCAAAACAAACGCCATTTCGTACGAAAAGCTCATCGAAAACGAAGTCTGAGACTTCACGAGCAAGAATACCAAGACTTCAAAGCTCATTACCACCAACTACTCCGCCAGCACCACCATCATCTAGATGCAATTCGAGCTACACACCTGCAAGCAGCCAGAGCCGAACGAACAGCCCTACTAGCAATCACGCGCAGATGCAGTCTTCCTTTGCAGCAACAGTTGATTGGCACAGAACGCGCAGCCCGCACACAGCAGGACCTGCAAAAAGCCGACGACGACTTCAAAGCCAATTTCCCTCGTCCTGCCAGGAGCATGATTCCCGTCCCGCGCTGCGAGTGCCATGAATGCACCAGCCAGGAGCGTGTGGTTGTGAGTCGCCTGCCAGCTGGTCTGCCAGCTCATATCACGCCTCCGATCCCAGCAATCATCATAACTTTGCCGGAAGACTGAGCAGCACAGAGAAGAAAATCGACCGAAGATCGTGCATATTGAGTTTGTATGGAAAGCACAAAGACGGACGAAATGAGTGGTTTTCTCGGTAGACTCTAGATGTTCGCTATGGTCAGAATTTCTGATGAGTACTCGCTGTCACAACGGTCTTTCACCGTTGCAGGTGACGATGAACTCTAGAAGGACATCACAGCACTTCGAAGAGACATTATTGTCGCTTTGAGAAGAATTCAGAGCGCCTTTCTTCCACTCTTTGACCTTCCAGTATTCGTTGTCATCGCTAACAGTGCATTGTCAGATTTCTTTGTTTCTCTGTCCATTGCGTGATCCTGACCGTTGTTGTACAAGAGACGCCTGTTGCAAGCCCAAGTAAGATCATGCCATTACGCATTCTTCCAACTACATGCCCAGATCATCAGTCATACCACAAGAAGAGAAAGCATGAGTTGAATGCACCAACCCAACTACAATGGCTCAACAGGTCACCGGGGCCGGTCCCCGACAGCCATCTCCCCGCCCCCCCGATGAGAGCAAACCCCGACCGCAGCTGCGCATCATCAGCATCAGCAGAAGCCCACGCGAACAAGCGCTGGAGTGCACGCCATGCACTCCTCCGCTCGTGCGATGGAGTCCAGTGTGGTCCCCTCGAGCGCCCGTGGCTTCGCCGTCACACTCACTGACCTCCATCCAAGAATACGAAGATGAGTTCAAGGGCAAGGTTCGGAATGGACCCAAGCTCGTTGTCTTCAATCTCGAGAACACCGATAGTGAGTTTCCTGACCAACAAAAGCCTGACGACCTGTACGAGCCATTCCCCTCTGACCTTTCGGAGCCTAGCGAAAGTAAGCCCAACACCTGGTCTGCCAACTCCCTACAGAAGACGCCCATGGAGTTCTATTTCCCATGTTCATCCGCCCCAGACTCATCCTCCACCTCCTCCGGATCCAGCTTGCATTCCAGCAGCGGCTCTTCCGACCAGTCATCCTCCTCCAATTCAACCAACTATTCCGAAGATTCCATCGACTCACACTTCAAAGGCGAATTCGCCTCGCCCGCTCGCCTAGGCTACGTCAACCCCATCGAGCACCCCGTTACCTTGACGACTGGCATTCAACGCTCCTCCGCCGACGACAGCCGCTCTGTCGAATCTACCTGTACCGCCTCCCGGCCACCGATCCCCGATCCGCCACGGTTCTACGCCAACATCACCAGCAGAGGCATCCAACTGCTACTAGGAAAACCCCTCCCACCACAACTTACCCGCCCCGCCAATTCCAACACTGCCGCTCCTCGACCGCCCAACCTCGAACGGCCGCGCTTCTCCGCCAAGATCGACAGCAAGGGCATCCATCTGCCACTTCGACGATGCCGCTGCAACTCATCATGAATCTAGAAGCCTACTGGGACCTGCTCCCTGGCAGGCAACTTGACAAGAAGACCGCCAGTAACATCCAGAGATAGCATGCAAAAACATACCACCCCAGCCTTTCGGACTCCGTCTTCAAACATCGCACTTGCGCCCACAAAAGGATCGTCAACAAATGGAAAAGCTACAGAAGCCAGTTGTAAGCGCTGAGCCGGCAATCTCTGCTATAAACTAGATAATTGAACGCAAAACTTGAGACGAAGACGTATTATGCAAAGGCACACAAGCCTGTTCCACAACGTTTGCCCAATGCGAAGTAATTAAGTGACCTAACGTTTGTAGACCAGATAATGCCAAGCCTCAACTACTTACCTGGACGCCTTGTTGCCTTGCGCGTCACTCCCGTTCACTGCGTGCTCTTAATTCACTCCAACAAGTGACTTGATAATTCTACATACCTTTCATTCACTTCCTGAGCACCTGTAGTTGATCCGCAATCGTTCTTTGACCAGTTCATGAAATACTTAGCTATTACCTAACAGTGATTTTCGCCAGATAGCTTCACCACAAACAAATTCGCAATTCGGAGCATTAGGCCAAGCCAGTGCAGCGTCTTTACACGTTCTTTACACGTCAATCTCGCGTGCCTTCATCCCTCTGTTTCTGTATCGTATCGCTCGAGCTGGCTAACCTAACCTGATCCCCGGTGTGCCTTCATTTGCAATTTGCGAAGTGAGCCCGCAACAGCCCGGCAACGCGCACCTCGTCATGCTTCTCAGCCATCTACCTGCAAGGGCGTCAGGCCTTGATATCCTACTTTCGTCGCGTTCGCCCCCGCACTCCCACTGGTCGCCGGGCTGGGATCACGCTCCCCGCCGATACTGAATCATGCAAGGGCGTGATGTTGTTGTCGTTGTCGTGACTTGCTTTGTTGATCAACGCACTACCGTGAGCTAGCTAGGTCGTGCTCCATCATTACAATAGCTGTGGTTTTGTTGCGCCAATAGGTGGCAGCATGAAGGCATGAGTTTTGAAATCGGTATGTCGAACTTAGGATGCTTGAGTAGCAATCTGCATGTATCTGGGGCCAAACAGCCAGCTCGAGCTGCTAGTTGTCTATTGGGTTCATCGTCGTTGTTATCCATCGAAGGATCAGTCCCGGCGTTTAATAGTAGCCTGACCATGGCGTCATCCTGGTACCACACTGCCTGAAAAAACGGAGTACGACCAAATCGTTTGGTGGCATTTGGGTCGGCCCCCTGTTCGAGCAGAAGGTGGCAGGTGCCTTCTGAGCTCGTATGAACCGCATCGTAGCGTGGTGCAGAGCCAAGAGTATCATAAGTGCAGTCTCTCAATGCCGGAAAGCCCGAAGAGAGGTTCTGTTTCCGTCTCAAGACCACAGCCTGCTGCTGCATGCAGCGCGCGGAAGCCGCATCCGTCTTCAAAGCCCATATCATCGTGCTGTGCTTCCCTATCTCACGGCCTAGGCCTCCACCCCTCCAGCCCCGCGCCAAGATGAGGCGTAACGGGCGTTGGCAACTCCTGACTGTTTGTTGGTCGCGTTTACCGAAAAGCAGAGTCAAGCGCACAAGGGTGCTGAGACTAGTGGATCAACCTTCAGGAAACCCACGTCTCCACAGCCATAACAGATGACACCCAAATCATACCACGGCATTCAACTCTTCCATCTCGAGACGGATGCAGTGCTGACACCAGTCAAGCGCCTGTAGACGATGTCCCAGAGTCCTGGAACAGCGTCCCGTGCTGCTCGTCCTCCAGCAGTCTTTGGCTTCAGGAAGAAGTCGGTAGGATTTCGGCCGAGGAACGTGCCCTTGTCGACCAACGGTCCCACAGCCTTGAAATTGACAGGCCTCAAGCGACTGGATGTTGGCTGCGTGTCGGCGATGCGGACATCCACACTCGACACCAAGCCCGTCCATCGTCCATACCGCAGCTGAAGAGTAGCATCCCGGGGTAGCTTCCGAGCGTATGCCATGGCTGCTTGAGGCGTGGCGCGAGCGTTGGGTGGTAGCCTCAAGAATGCTTCTGTCACAATACTGCGCGTGAAAAAATTGACCGCAAGAAGTGGCACAAAAGAGCCAGCCCAAACTATACAGTGTTAGCTGTCCATCTGAAGCCACTGAGTCAGCAGTACTTACCTGGCAGTAGATAGTACCATGGGGTCCCGTAGGTGTAGTACGCTGGGACCCATACCGCTGTGACGAACGCTGCTGCACATATGGCGATGACTCGCCCAAATACAAGGGCGGTAATGACTGGGTATCCCGCATGGTAAATCAAGAGCCTTTCCTTGTATGCTGGCGAGATGTTAGCTCCGCAAAATAATCTTGGTGGTAGGACGTACGTTTTGGCGGCTTCTTCGGCGGAGGGTGTCGTGTCAGATGCTCGATGTGTAGTCTCTGCATGGGAGACAGCTTGACATTAGGAGCCAATTCGGCTTTTGGCAGGACCCTCGTGGGAACCTCGACCTTGCGGCCAGTATCTAGGGATCTGCGTTCATGGTCCCGAGGCACGAGTCCCATTGCATCTCGCTCACCCGCCTTTGGCAATCGCTCACGACGCGCCGGCTCAATAGCAGAAGCATCCTGCTGGGGTTTTCGGGCGGGAGGTAGGGAAGGGTTCCTCGGTGGTGGAGATCGAGCGAGCAGGAATGCGGTGCTGCTGTATGGGCATCGGCGAGAGGCTGTATGTTGGCGCGCGGAGTAGCGGAAGGCCGCTCTAACCTCTACGAGCAGGAAGGATGGCAACGACATCGCTACATCGAACAATTGCGATAGGTCAAGCTAGAGCTGGTCGAAAAAAAGTGCCGTCGAAACATCGCGGTTGAACGCGTCACCCAATCGAGTAAGCTCCCCGCATTGCGATGTGTTCTCGGCACACTCCTTGCTGTATCAGAACCAATGCTATCGGATCCAACGGCATCGCCAGGGGCGATGAAGGATACAACGCCTTGAGAACATGTCAGTGACCTAAAGACACGCCCTGGAGGCACTCATACTGCTGCGATGTTGCTCCTACGCTCCCAGCTGTACGCCTGGCTGATTTGGACACTTGTTACCTCGCTCGCACTCGCGTATGCGCCTCTCAGCGACGAAACCTTGAGGGACCGCATCCCACGGCCGAAGACGAGCGACTTCGATATACACACCGGCTCTATCCTCGCACCAATCCTCATCCCTCGAGTTCCGGGAACAGAAGGTTCAGCGAAAGTCCTCAAGCACTTCGTCGACTGGTTCAGAAAAGAACTGCCAAATTGGGACATTACATTTCAGAATTCCACGTCAAAGACACCAGTACATGGAGACAAAGAAGTGCCGTTCGTCAACTTCATTGCGACCAGAGACCCGCCATGGGCGAAGCCGGGCAATGTAGCAAGATTGAACCTGGTCGCGCACTACGACTCGAAGTACTCTCCCGAGGGTTTCATTGGTGCCATCGACTCAGCTGCGCCATGTGCGATGATCATGCACGCTGTGAGGGCGATCGATGAAGCATTGACGAAAAAGTGGGCTTCTGTGCAGACCGACGACTTCGATCTCGACTTCGATGAGCACAAGGGCATTCAAGTCCTGTTCCTGGACGGTGAGGAGGCATTCCAGAGGTGGACAGACACCGACAGTATCTATGGCGCCCGGGCGCTTGCTGAAGAGTGGGACCAGACCAGACATCCCGCCATGAGCACCTACAAAAGCTACCTGGACTCGATCGAGCTCTTCGTGCTCCTTGACCTCCTTGGCTCGGCAGAAAACCCTCCTATTCCTTCATGGCAGCACACTTCGCACTGGTCCTACGTGAACATGGCGAAGCTTGAAGAAAAACTGCGAAATCTGAACCTCTACAAGAGTACGACCGGCGCACCCTGGCTTCCCGACAAGGACAAAGACGAAAGTGATGCCTTCAGAAGTTACGTCATGCAGGATGATCACCTCCCATTCATCGCCAGAGGTGTACAAGTCCTACATCTGATACCCGGTCGGTTCCCGACAGTCTGGCACAAAATGTCCGACAACGGGGACAACTTGGATATCCCCACGGTAGAAGACTGGGCGTTTCTAACAGCAGCTTTCGCGGCCGAGTACATGGAACTTGAGGGATTCTTCGATGCAGGCGCGAAGCTGAAGCGGGAAGAGGCTATAAACAGCAAGACAGAATTATGACAATGATAGCGCCCTGAGTGATGGGCTTCTACCTCCATCCGACGTGTTCATGATATGGGAGACGTTACCTAGAAAGCAGCGCCGACTTGAGAATGGAAACCGCAAGGCTGACGCTGTGGGGTGCAAGGACATCGTGCGCCTGGGCGCGATCGAGATCGAGTCAATGCTCAAGACTATGCTACAGTTCGGGAGTAACATGGCCGAAATGCTCAACGAGTCATGGGAGGAACATACCGGTAGCCAAACCGGCAACCCCCAACTCAGCTTGCAGAAGCACGCCACAATATGGCTCAGAGACAAGTGATGATCCGAAAAACAGAGCTCTGACCTGCGGACGAACGAAACCTGGATAGATTGACGCGCGCGACCGCTGACGCACACTCCGATATAATGATAGAAGCCCCAAATCAAGCACACTACTGGTCCTAAACCGGTTCGTCCAGCGAGCTACAAATCTCTAGGATGGTACATGTGAGTAACAAAGTGCGATACGTAAGTCGGAGCATTCACGAATGTATACAGGCCTCTAGTCTACGGTGCCTTGATCTCCAAGCACCACAGGTCTGAAATAGGCATGTTTACTGGTCGTTGGACGATATCGAACACAAACATCGCGCCTGGGGGCGGAGTCTGAAACCGAGTGTCACCAAACGACCTTGTTCTTGCGCGTTATGCTTGGAGTGCATGACTTGTGATCTCCGGCCATGGATGTGAGGCCGCAGACGTGGATTCTGTTCGAGTCGCGCGGGTTGGAAGTGGAAGTCGACAGAAGAGTCGTTGATTTCAGATACATTAATCTATTGGGTATCGTCAAAGTGGAGGGCTGTTATACAATCAAGACACAATTTTTCGTTGATTCAGATCGTCTCGTCGGCGGCCATCTTGAGGTGGCGTATCTGCCAGGGTTTCGGGTCCTGGCCGATCCATTCCTTCTTCTCACCAAGGATGCAAGTCGAACGCCTGTTCTCGGGTAGTTCTACCAAGTACTGCTGAGCAACTCGCTGAACATCATCCTTGGTGACATCGAGCAAGCGCTCGCGTAGTTGTTGCTCCATTTCTTCAGTGATGCCGAATGAGAACTCTCTGCTGCCGTCACTATTGACACTCGTTGGCGCATCGATCTGTTGAAAGAGCCCAAGCTTGCTCTCCTCGAGTTCACGAGGTGTCCACGAGCGGTCAAGGGCAAAAATGCCAGCTCGTTCAAATATGGTGGTGGTGTTACGAGGATTGGGATCGCGGTAAGAGGACATCGTGAAAAGAGAGCTTATTTCGCTGGCGCCGGCTGAACCTCCATAGGCTCCGCCCTTCTCGCGTACTTCTGGATGCATGAAGCCATGCGTCAGAAGCTGCCCCAGAATCATCAGAGGAGCCTTGTCCGGCGACGAGTACGGAGCGGTGTCGAGACAGGTTCCGGTGTAGGATACCTGAAACGGCAGGTCAAAGAAAGCTCGGCGCGAAAGTAACGAGCCAGGTACGGCGCCACTCGCTTGAAGCTTCTTCGATGCCGACCCATCCGGTAAATTAGTAAGGAAGGACTTCAAATGATTGATGTTGGCAGATACCGAATCAGGCTCGCACACCACACGCATTGAGAAATTGGCCGTGTTAGAAGCGACCAGTGATTGAATCTGCTTCAACTTGGCGATGATGCTGTCAATTGATGCAGGATCACTTCGGGCAGCTTCCAACATCCGGGCACTCGCCTCAACTTGCGTCAACCCCGACAGCTGTTCAAGAAGCAAACCACGCTGTGACAGCGCCGCTGAGGCGCTACGAATGGCAAAGTGGTGGCCGCTCTCTGCTACTGAGTCAAGCGCACCCGCTGTCTTCGACTCAAGAAGTTCCTGGATGGCTCCTGCAGCATGGGGACTGTCGAAGTCCACTTCCAACAGGACTTGGCTGATCAGGTCAAACATGGCAGGTACATTCTTGTCAAGGGCGTAACCGTCAATCATGAATCCTTCTTGAACCTTGCTGCTATCCTGAGAATCTGGGCTGGCAAAAGCAGAGACCGAGATCCCACCAGTGCGTAGCATAATTTCAGCTTCAATGTCTCCCACTGTTTTATTCTTGGTGCCCAGTCTCATCAAGGCATCAGTAAACAGTGGAAACAGCAGACGCAGATCCGACGGCACATTCTTCAAGATGTGTTTAGCCTGGAAGTAGGTGATGCCATTAGTCGATGTCTCACGCCACAAGCAGTCAACATCTCCGATTTTGGAATGATAGCGGGGTTTCTTCTCCTTGGTTCGCGAAATATCGCCAACAGAGAGCGTTGGCAACGTGTCGAGGTTCTTGTGCGCAGCTGATTCTTGCTCTGTCAATAGGTCTAGTTCTTGCTGGCCCAGCTCCGATAGTGCCGCCTCCGGTGAGCTTGCCTCTGATTCGAGCTTTGCTAAAATGCTGACACGACGCACCTCTTCCTGACTGACAAGGGTCGAATTATAGTCTGCGGATGGAATCATCGAAAATTCCATGCATTCGTCGTTGAGGAGGTACTTCTCGACCAGGCTGGACAGATACCCTTCGTTCTGCTGAAGGCGTTGCTTGAAAGCGTCAACTATTTCGTTCCAAGCCAGTGCTTTCATCGGGTCGACGCCATTGAACCAGCCGGGCACGGTCTTGTCAATCAGACCCATTCCGAAACCCGCGGTCTTGTGCTTTAAGGCGATTTCAAGCTGATGCATATACCCATCGACCTTATGGGGTACGAAAGCTTCGTGGGCTCTTTCACGAAGGATACTCTGAATAGTGCTTCTAAGCTTTGCGGCATCCTCGGCGCTCATCCCATCTAAGCCTATCGTAAGGGTTCCGACTTTGGCTGCGCTGTCGAATCCTGTATTGGGACTGAAATTGGTGCCAATGCCGGATTCTATCAGTCCTTGGTACAGGGGTGATCCGTAACCGTTCATGAGCAGGGCGACCATGATGCTGATTGAAAACGATTCGACAGTGTCGGCAGGTTCACAGCCCATCCACGTAACTGAGGCCTTGACCTGCCGGTCTGGGGGTTGCATTGTATCAAGCGGTCCTGTGACTTGATATGTAACAGGACCTTTGCTCAAGTCGATTGAAGGCTTGACTTCCTGGTCGGCACTGATCTTGTCGAACTGGGATAGTACTTGGTTGGCAGTTTCTAGACGAGGCAGAAGTGGAAAGTTGCCGTAGGAGAAAAGTTTGGCGTTGCTGGGATGGTAGTGTTGACGCGAAAACTTGACTAGCTGTTCGTAGGTGAGGTTTGTCATCTTCTCAGGATCACCTCCAGAGTTCTCCAATGAAGGGAACAAATACTCTCTGAATCTCACATAGAACAAGTAGCTGGCATCCGACATTTGTCCCTTCATCTCGTTGTAGACAACGCCTTTAAATATGACATTGTCCCTGGTCGCCACCTCTCGCGGGTCCTCCGGACCTAGTCGCCAGCCTTCTTGCAGAAAATCGGTGCGCTTCAGTAAGGGGTGAAATGTCGAGTCTAGGTATACCTCGGCGAGATTGCGATAGTCCTGAGGGTTCGTAGTGGCGAATGGATATGAAGTATAATCTGAGGATGTAAAGGCGTTCATGAAGTTGGCGAGGGACCTCGTAAGCATCTTGAAAAAGGGATCCCGGACCGGGAACTTCTCGCTGCCACATAGCGTGACATGCTCAAGGATATGAGGCAACCCAGTCCGATCGATTGGATTCGTCTTGAAATTAATAGCGAAGACGTTATTCTTGTCATCTCTTTCAACGTGCAGATACTCTGCCCCAGTCTTGTCATGTTCTAGCTTGAAGGCCTTGAGATGAAGCTCTGGCACATTCTTAACCTCTTGTAGTGTAAACCCATGAATCTGCTGGCCTGGACTCAAAGTTGACGCTCCATCTGCTACCGAAGCGTAGCGCCGTAGTCTCGAGCCTGAACGAGGCACAATCAAGAGACCATGGCGAGGCAGGCTCGTGCGAAGGCCAGATTGGCAGCCATGTCTCAACATCCCCTCCTAACACCTGCACCTCTTTCGATCGCCTTTCCTGCTGGCGAGAGTCGAGAGTCGAATTCAGCTTAGGTGAAGGAAAGCTTTGCTGGAATGGGTCTGGTTCTCCGAGCTTCTGTTTGTACTCGAAAATGAGACCGGGAGATGGATGCGCTACAGCAGGGAGACAGATGAATGAATTCAAAGGGCTGTAGATGTCTCGTGGCAAGGATGTGATGATGATGATGGCACTCGTCGGTCGCAATTTGCTTGGCTCGGCTCGGGGGATCTGCATTCTCGATTAGCCCCATCTGCTGCAACTGTGAGTCCTTCACGACATATTCAGATACGATACGCCGCTGGTCTCACGCCCTCACTACGTCTTTGCCCTCCAATCCAGCTCTGGAAGGTATCTTTAGACAATTGTCAGCGCGCGCAGACCCTTGGCGAACTCATTTTTGACAGCACTGCGGCGACCTCAGCCCCGGCTGTTCATGACCTCGACGGATCTCTCACTCCTGTGCAAACCGCCAACCCGGGCTTTCTTTAACCCATGAAAGGTGCTTTGGCGCCTTTTGTGAGCCGTGGCACTATAATTGACGCAACATGGCCACTGTTGCGCAGGGCTCGCATTCGCACTCTGCCAGTGTGACTAACGGCGAATCACACGATCTGCCTCCTCCAGCTGGGCCCCCGCGAAAAGGCAAGGCCAAAAAAGACAAACCAAGCGCCGAGGAAAATGCCAAACTCGTTCAAGCCAGACTGTCGCAATTAGAGCAGGAGCGGGCGGGCGAGAAGACGCAGCAAGCAGAAGTCGATCGCGAAGTCAAAAAGGCGACCCGCGACCTAAATGAGTTGCTCAATTCAGTCAAGGACCCTATGGCTCGAATAGAACTCTTGCAACGAAAATATGAGGAGCTGCTCACAGAGATGAAAAGAGTGGATCGGGAATACATCAAAACCAAAAAGAAGTCCGATCAGCAGCAGAAGGAACAGGACAAATCCAAGACGGAGCACAACAAGACTGCAACTATGAAAGACAAGCTAGAGAAGCTGTGCAGAGAGCTCACCAAGGAGAACAAGAAGGTGAAGGACGAGAACAAGCGCCTAGAGGAGTCGGAGCGAGCGTCTCGAGAGACGGTCAACGAACGGTTGGATTTGATGCTCTACGATGTGCAAGAAGTCATGAACTCGAAGGGCACATCGCATCCAGAGAATCTCCATATGGAGTTGGACGAACTGTGAGCCTTGTCTCTGAACTGGTGTTGCTCGTGGTTGCTGACCCTTATCCAGAATCAAGGCCCGCTCCAAGATCCTCTTCGACCAGGCTGAATTGCGAGAGATGCACTTCAAGACCATCTTTCGCCACCGCGATGCAGAAATCGCCAACGTCAGTGCCAAGTATGAAGCAGAACGCCGCCGCGCCGATGCCGAAGCGGCAAGATGCCGTACCCTGACGAACCAGGTTTCGACATTCTCGCATACCGAAGCAGAGCTACGGTCGCAGCTCAACATCTACGTGGAGAAGTTCAAACAGGTAAGCCCCGTTCCCTTGAGAAATCCTACCCTACTTTCGAAACATGTGCTGAAGCATAGTATTGCTCACTTGCAGCAGGTCGAGGATACCCTCAACAATAGCAACGAGCTTTTCTTGACATTCCGCAAGGAAATGGAGGAGATGTCCAAGAAGACCAAGCGTCTGGAGCGGGAGAATCAGACCTTGACTCGTAAACACGACCAAACAAATCGCAACATTCTCGAGATGGCTGAGGAGCGAAGTCGAGATAAGGAGGAGATCGAGCGGCTGAGAATACAGGAGACCAAGATGCGAAACATCATCAAGAGTATGCAGGAGCAGGGCCGAGGACTAGCTTCAGGATCAGGGGCACTTGGTGGCGGTGTCCTGGACGACGAGGGTACGGAAAGTGAGTACGACGAAGAATATGAGGACGAGGACGAAGATTATATCGAAGGTGACGAGGAGGAACTGGCCGCTCAGGAGGCGGAGCTGGCGGCACAAGCCCAGGCACAAAGCCACGCCCAGATGAAGCAGCCTGAGAAGCCAGTCTTCGGACCAATTCCCCCGCCGGATCTCAAGTCGATGGCCAACGGCGTCAGCGTGAAACACTGACCGTGTCTGAGTATCTCGAAATATCGACCATTGATCGATACTACTACCCTGCGATGTCTGGAGTAAGTGCATTGCTCTTTTGCATATGGATCCACTTGGAGTTTACCTCCTTAGGCAGACTCTTGTTATCTGTACAGAACAAGGAATTAAGAAACTCACATTGATCATGCTTCGTCCAACACTGCTATCGCTGATCTCTGTAAAGAAACAGCCCCGAACCATGTCGCCGGTGGCTGTCGCGAATGTGCCATAAGGCGACGAGGCAGCAATAAGGCGGGCGCCTCCCTAGACACCCAGGCCAAGCGCATGGCTTGACGGGCTTGTGCAGCGGAGACCTCTCTGGCCGCCGTAGCCGTACAAATCTCCATTGTTCCTCCCCACTTCCGCTGCGGTATAATAGCTGCAGTTCGAGACACCAAACAGCTGTCTGAGACTCTTGCTTATGCGCTGCTCATGACAGCATCAATCGGTGACTTGGCATCCTCGCAGCAGGCTAGTATCTCGCTTCCGCCGCGGAGCAACGGTGTTACTGTGTGCAGGTCAGGACATGCCTCGGCCCAGCAGTGGCTCACAGCCGAACGCCAGACTTATCTTCCCCACACGCGTTCGCAAAAGCTGTACAAAGCTGTTTCTCGTCCCTTGCACTTTCTTGCTGCGTGTGATGTGATACTATATTGATTGACCGACCAAGCATACCTAACATAGCTTTCAACATGTCTTCACCGCCGCCCCTTTCGACGCCGCTATGCAAGCTTCTGGGTATCAAGTACCCCATCATGCTTGCAGGCATGGCCCGGACGTCTGGTGGCCCGCTCGCCGCAGCTGTGACAAATGCTGGCGGTATTGGAACGATCGGAGGACTCGGATATAGTCCCAAACAGCTACAAGAAGTACGTCTGCTCCCGTAACACGCTTTGACCGCATTCTGACAGGCCTCCAGATCATCGACGAGCTAAAAGCCAACCTCGCCGACAAGAATGCGCCCTTCGGTGTCGATCTCGCCCTTCCTCAAGTCGGTGGCAGCGCGCGCAAGACAAACCATGACTATACCCATGGCCAGCTAGACGAGCTCATCGAGGTCACCATCCGCAACGGAGCCAAGATCTTCGTGTCCGCCGTGGGCGTGCCGCCCGCTCGCGCCATCAAGCGCCTCCATGAAGCTGGGATACTCGTGATGAACATGGTCGGCGCGCCCAAGCATGCTGAAAAGGCGCTCAAGGCTGGCGTGGACATCGTGTGTGCGCAGGGAGGCGAAGGTGGCGGTCACACTGGCGACATTGCGACCAGCATTCTGATACCGGCCGTGTGCGACGTTGCGAAGAAATACAAGTCTCCCCTCACTGGAGAACCCGCTATGGTGGTCGCGGCTGGGGGCGTATACGACGGCCGCTCTCTGGCGTCATCGTTGATGCAGGGAGCCGTCGGGGTCTGGGTCGGCACACGCTTTGTTGCCGCTGAAGAGTCCGGTGCGTCCAGAATGCACAAAGAGGACGTGGTGAGCGCCGATTTCCCGGACACTTTGCGCACACTGGTCGTTTCTGGCCGGCCTCTGAGGGTCAGGATGAATGACTACATTCAGAAATGGGAGAATGAGCCGGAAAAAATCAAGGAGCTGACGGATAAGGGTATCGTGCCGATGATGCATGATATTGAGAACGACAAAGACGTCGAAATGCCCTTTTTGATGGGCCAAGTTGCAGCCATTATCAAAGACATCAAGCCCGCCAAAGACATCGTGGAAGATATGGTGCGAGAGGCGGTTGCTCAGCTGAAGTTGGGACAGACATACTTGCAAGAAGGAGGGAGGAGCAAGCTATGATTCCCAGCGCAGAATATGTTACGTCAAAGCGATACCACTTCATCTATTGATCTTTACATTCATAGGCTTCTTCTCTCTGAAGTACCGACTGCCTAGGACGCAAACATCTTCTCGGCAGATTCCATCTCGGACGCCCACTGCCCCCAGAAGGACTGCGTCGCTTTGCATAAGCCTCAGAGCGCTAGCAGTTCTAGAAGAGTCAGCAGCCTAAACTCCATCGTACGCCGCGCATGATCCTGCACTTGGTGCCTTGCCGGTAGAATTGCTACCCTTGCGGCAGCGCGGGTGTGCCGTCACTCGTCTAGGCTTCAGTGATGGACAGTCATGGGGTCGAAATCGGTGTTTGATGGCGGGCCCTTTTCGTCCAGGGACATGAGCTTATTCGCGTCGAATGTTGGTTCGATTGACACAAAGGAGTCCCCGCGCTGTGCCACACTACCTCAAACCCGGCCTTTCTGTTGGTTAGACTCGCAAGTATCACATAGTCCTATACAAAGAGCCTCAACGTAGGGCGGGTTGGTCTCCTCTTCTTCTCATTCCCCTTTACACTCAAACACTGAATCCCACTTTACCTGGAAGCCAGCCAGCGAAACGCATAAACAATAGATCGTTCCTGCTACCTCAGAGAGATAATGATCTCCTTTCATGAAAGGTTCGCTCATTCCCCCGTGCGTGCCACTTTCTGCTAACTTGCTGTGCTCAGACACCGCGCTCGATCGTGTGGCTCAGACTCGAGCTGTCATTGCGCTAAGAGAGCCGAGCAGTGTCGACCAAGGGACATGTACTCCAGCGATACCTGTGCGTGCACTGAGGCGGGTTGTGGCAACTGGACCAGAGGGAAAACCTGCACTAGAGGGGGAAGAACTGCGGTTATACAAGATGAACATCATCCAGATTAGGGAGACTTAGAGTAGTTCATGACAGTGCTTGGCCTGTGAAAACTAGCGACCACAAATGTCGACATGCGATGCCTTATCGCATTACATTGCAGAATGCCAAGATTTTACTGCCTGAAGTTGCCTTTTCCCAAGCCTGTTTACCCCGAGATTGCTCCTCCAGTGGTAGTACATCGTGTAACCTCACGTCGGCAACGCTCCCAAGAGATTTCTGTGGACTTGCAAGAGATGTCATTGGTGATGCAACTTCTCGCCGCTAGAACTCACCGAAATGCCCAGGGCCCCTAGCAAATTCCCTGGAAGAAGACCCAGCCCGTCCAAGGGTTTCACCTCCCATTTAGCATCGAACTCCTGGAGTACCCGTCCCCGGCCTTGCGTCAGAACTAGGACCTTTGTTGCCTGGTTCTCCGACAGCCTCTTCTCGTAAGCCGAGCAGACAGCCCTGACCAGCGCTCGGCTTACCTCACCATATTCCCCTTCATTCGGTAGATGTTCCAGACCACTCAGCACAATGAGCAGCGAAGACTTGAGCCCTATCGTCTTCCACGAATGTGCCAATATCAACTCAATGAACTCCACCGCCGCTTGCAGTGAGTCAGCCTTCTCGCTGTCTATGTCAATTCGAATGCCATCAAACTCCTGCAGTGATGACATGTCGGTCAGGGCCCCTGCAAAATCGCCTACCAAGCACTGCTTCAACAGCGAGTACACCAATTTCGCCAGCTGCGTGGACGCCGCTTCCATTTTCGACTCATTGTCCCAGATATATATCAGCTTGGGCTGCTCTGCACAAGCATACAATGCCGCAGCGCACAGATCATTATTCCCATCTGTAGGGTCCCAAGCAGTCTCGATTTTGAGAATGGTCGAATCCTGCATCTGCCAGAACTCGTTGAGGCGATCGCAGAGATCGTGACGGACGTCGGTATAGTGCGCCTCGAGGGCCAGATGCTGCACTCGGTCCATGAGGTGGAAGTCATCGATATCACGGACAGAGTCGGCCACGCGCGATATGAGGTCGACTTCGTAGAGGCCCTTGCTGTCCCCAGCCGCGAGCGTGACGCTGCTGGCGTTGGACTTTCTGGAGGATTGAAGGTCGTGCGAGATGCAGAATTCGCATATATGGTCCGAAGCTGAAACGGCTTGTCCACCGTCCATTGGCATTCGATTGGAGTCGTGGGAAACGGCCACCCTGCCAGATGCGTTGAGTGGCACTTGCGGACACACATGCTTAGGCAGCATCTCGAAGTAAGTCAACTTCCGCAGCATCTTCTGCGTACTCTCCATCTTCTCGACATACTCCTCCACCGCTTTCCTGTCCTTGACGTTCCACGGCACCTTCCTAAAGCCCTTCTTGACCCGAAGCCTCATCTCCCGCGCCGCCTTGCGAAACGCCTCCTTGTCGGCATTACCACCGCCCTTACTCCCACTCTTGACACCACCAACACCACCAGCATACCTCCCCAACCTCTCCATCACCCCCTCCGTCTCCCTCACAAACGCCGCCATCACCTCCCTGATCAACTCGCGATCACTGTCCGAACACCTGGCCAGCAGCGTTGTGGCCTCACCCTGACCGTCCCCATTCCCAACTCTCTCCACCTCCTCTGAAATGCCGTGATACTCCCCCCAACTAGCGAAGAAGCTGCGCGCCACCTTGACGCGCAGGTGCAGGAAGCTGCGGTCCTGGTCGTCGTCGCGGCACAGCGTGATGAGCACGTCGGCCATGTCGAGGATGCCCTTCCACGCGAGGACGACGCCCGCGATCGCGAGGGGGAGTTCGGCGCCGGACATTGTTTTTGGTGGGGGTTGCAAAGAAATAGAGGGTGCTAGTCTCGGGGTTTGTCTATGCGGCTGTATGCGTGTGTATATGTGTGGGTTTCTTCCGATGGACGGGATTGTCAACAGGTACTGACAAGAGAGGGAGAGATCACATGTTCCCCTTGGAATGGAAGCCAACGGATACAGAACATGTGCGCGGAGGCTTGTCGAGGCCTGCTGCTGCTCACTTTTACGGAACACACCAAAAAACCTGAGAAGGACTCAAAAAGTTCAGCCCAGTGAGAGAGGCACGGATGGCGAGTTTCTGCTTTCTATCATTATGCCAAAGGTCCCACGTCCCTGGGGAGGCTACGGAGTATAGCCGCCATGGTGTTGCGGCCCCGCGGTGGCTTAGACTCAATCAAACTAGTTTTAAGGTGGCCCCAGCCTGTATGTACCAACTGCATTACGGGGGGGTCAGGGGGGTTCAACGGGTGGGTGGGGTGGCCTTGCGGCCCGTTCGTTGCCTATTCTGGCTTTTTACTGCCCCATTTTCCCGCCCGCGGGCCGCTGTGGCGGTGCTGTGGATCAGGTTGGTATACTCCTGTAGGTAGGTAGGTATTTGCCACTCGGTGTGATGCTCGCGCTGGAAGGTCTTTCTTATGACCTTTGTGCTTGAACTCCTGTTGCGCCACTTCCCACGTCCAGAGGAGATGTATTGCGCCTTACTAAGGCCAACGGAATCTCTCTGGGCCGGAGCGTGATGCAGGATTGGCTGGCGCCAAATAGATCGGATATGTCGTCGACGAAGCCCGGGAGCCAGCAGCGATTGCTAAGGGGGATACTGAGAACGTAACAGCAGTGGTTTGGGTGCAGCCGCAATCCCAGTGCACTGATGCACTGGTGCAGCCTGGACGCTGTTCTGATTGCGCTCATCCACGAGTACGGCAGCCGTTAGAAGAGGCAGTTTTGACGTCGAACTCAGGATTGCGGAAGCATGTAGCCATAGCAAACCAAATGATGTGTTCTGGTCGGAGGCTGACCTTGAAGGCATTACACAGGTGTCGTGGATCACTGGTGAGGAACCATCCCGGCGACCAAGCTGCCTATACATTATAGTTCTGCCGGAATTTGTTGCGCACATGCTCTGGACGATCCGAGTTGAGGCCGTCCAAGTACTCCTTGAACTCATGATGGCGCTTTAGTGCCTTCTTGAAGTGGTTGAGCTCGACGGTGATCCTCAGCTCGGTCTGCTGTTTGGAGTCTTGGTTCAAGGCACCTTTGAGAGTGGCGGAGTCCCTCCTCTGCAGGTTTTTCGCTTTCCGTTCAGCGTCAAGCCTAGCAAGCGCCAGAGCATTCTGCATGACTGCAAGGTGACGTTAATAGACTGGACCTCTTCCGCGGCAACGGACATACCTGTGCGGATCTCACGGCCATTCAAGTCTTTCTCGTAGCTGCAGACGTAGTCTCTTGCTTCCGAGTCCACGCGAATCCTCGCGTTATCCTCGTCGACCTCGTAGCGGTTGCAGAACCTCTCCCAGATCTCTTTCTGAGACACTTTGTTCAGTGATGGATATTTGATAGGGACAGTGATACGCGATATGAACGCGTCATCCATCTGGCCAGGCCTGTTTGTTGTCTGATGACAAGGTCAGCGATCGCCGCTCCGAGTGTTGGCGCAGGACGACATACCAAGAAAAGCACACCTGCGTAGTATTCGAGAGATCTCAAGAACACTAAGGACTGTCAGCTTCGGTCGCAGATCCGGATGAGGGCAATAGTGGACATACCAGTGGTCAGCTGATTTGGGTCCGGACCGTTGTTTGTACGTCTGGCAAGGAAGATGTCTGCTTCATCCATGAGGATTATAGCACCCCACTTAGCCCCCAACGAGAACCAGAGGCGTAGCTCCGTATCGAAAGCAGGCGCAAGATCCGACATGCTCAAGGATAGAAGCGGGCGCTTGGTATCGTTTGCCACACACTCTGCGGTCAACGTCTTGCCCGTGCCTGGAGGACCATACAAGAGAAATACCTGGCCTTCGCCCTTTCCTGGCACAAAGTCAGGCTGCAGTTGGGCTTGGTCTGATGAGTGCGTATTTGACCTTCGCCTGATTGTTTGTAGAACTTCTCGATCTGCAGATGTGTGGATAGTGAGTGCCGTTTCAAGCTGGTTTTCCTCGACGAACGGTGACTGCTCGCGGATGCCTTCGACGTGGAAACGCATCCATTTCTTATTGGCCAATGCCAGGCCGTTGATCATGCCCTCCAACAAGAAGAGATGCTCATCCGTTATCAGCTCGGACTGTGCCGGATCGCTGGTGTCGAGGTCAACATAGTTGCGAAATCTTCGGTAACCTCTCGCATCGCGAGCCTCTCGGGGAGTGCGCTCATCGTACGGTGTGTCGCGCCAGTCTACATCAACGGTTCGATATTGGCGTCGCCTCTCATCGGCATCAATGTTCTCCTCGTAGGCAATAGGGTCCAGGATGACGGCGCCTTCGTATGTAGCGTTTGCGTGTCTGAAGAGTCTGTGAGAACAGCCTTGCTTGATGAGGTTGAGGAACTGGTCGCCCCGCTGCTTGATGCGGGCCGCGCTCTGACCACCATCAGCCCGGTCATACCAATTCGCGGGTAGGAGGTCGAGTGACTCCAGAGAGCGAGGAGCGCGGAAATCTTCAATCTTGACCATCAGCGGCGCTCTCTTTAAGAATTGACCATCGTAGGTGAGATTCCAAACTTCGACGAGGTATCGTTGCACTCGACTTTGTTGCAAGAAGGCCTTGGGATCAGCAGTGCGAAACCTGGCTGATACAACGACATGTGCAGTCAGTATACCGTCAACCTCTCTATAGACGATCGTGCCTGGCGCATAAATCATCCACAAATGTCGAAACTCGATTTGCGGTACGGGTCTCTGCAGCTGCCGTAAAGCAGGTAAGACTGCGTGCTTATAGGACGGGGTCAGGATCTTGAGCAGAGTTCCGACATCGCGTGCAGTCCGGAGGTCGGTGATTGTCGGTAGAGCTTCGACTTTTCCGTATGGATTTCCCCATGGGAGACAGGAAGTGTCGCCGAGAGTCTCCATCTGAGCCTTGCAGCTGTCCAGCTCAGATCCATATTGCTCTCTGGCTTGAGCCGACCGAAGGAAAGTTTCAAAGCATGTTTTGATCTCTTTATAGTACAGCAGAAGACTGGGAAAGTTGAGGTCGTCGTCTGCATGGTGCGTGTGATAACCATAGGAAGCCTGCAGTGGGTCGTAGTCGACAATCTGATTGATAACGTCTTGAAGCCGTTTCGAGACTATGGTCAGGATGAGCCCGCGCATGCTGTCGGCGCTGCCATTCTTGCGAAAGTCGGGGCTGAGTGGCTTCTCCCACCAGGTTTGTGGGGTGTTGGCCTGCTCTGTGTTCTTCTCACCATCGGCAAGAGCTTCGACAATGATGGCAGAAGACTCGGAGTCGTCGGTGTCGCCTACATTATAGAAATCGCCGTATTTGACTCCCAAGAAGGGTTTGTCAAGGTAATGGATGCTTTCTTCACTTCCTTTCTTCAGGCGCAGTCCGTACAGTATCTCGGGTTTGACCTTTGGTGGTTTAGCCTCTGATTCGACTTGCGGTGGGACATCAGAAGCCTGGCCATCCTCCTGTGGTGGAGGCGCAGACGACTCAGGCTCTGACTCCGGCGTTGGAAGTGCTGCACTTGCGTCCATCATGGAGAATGAGAAGGAGAAGTAGATGGACTCTGTGAAAGTGCGTCTGATGTTGATGAGACATATATATTCGAGCACCAGAATCCTGGGGTAGAACTTTCGACAACCTGCATGCTCGCGCCGATCTTTCAGCTCTATGACCCAGCATTCTGTCACAGGGGACACGCATGATCATTGCGCCTTAGAATCTGGTCAAAATCCTCACAAAGGCCACATGAATCCAGTTAGCGAGGCTGCAAGTTGAGTGTCTAGTCTCAGGCATGCTTGCAAGAGCTGTGCTTTAGGTTCAGGCGGGCCACGGCACCGCCCCTCGGCTAGAGCTTAGCTACCTAATAGACGGGAAGCGCTTTCGCGTCATGTACATACGATACACGTCGCACCGGGGCTGCTAGCCATGGACACGAACGTGGTGTGACCGAGCAGATGTCGACCAGAACCGGTTGTTTCGAACCAAGTTCAATGTGAGCGTGGAGAATAGTCTGTACACGAGACGTACATCTGAAGGAGGGGTTGCCGTCCCTGGGCCGGATCGAGCCCCGATCACCCGGGATGGGCGATCACACTCCAAGCCTGGGCGGCCCTGCCGCCCGCTTATGTACATCGGCCTTCACAGGCACCCATTTTGACTCCGCACTGCAGCTTAAGATACAGGATTACTAGCAAGCACGCTCCAGTGTCACAGCGGAGGGCTGTCATGAGACGCTCTCGCTGACTTGGCGACCGTCTCGACGCCTTGTTGCCTCGAAGTGGTTCACGACAGCCTTGATGGCAAGCTCTTCCTCACGACTACCCGCTCGTTCCTGCTCCGCTGCCCGTGACCCCTCCTGTCCCACCTACAAACACCACCAGAACAGCGGCATAAGCTGCACCAGCCGCAAACACCTCTGCTCTTCGCGCGGTCGTCACCAGTTTGACCGTAGCTGCGAAGAGCGCCGTGAACAGTCCAATGAGCCCCATCGTCGTACCCCACTGATGGCTGAGATCAGGAACATAGCTGAGTGCCACGATCGGAGTGATGAGTAGCATTGCGGAGAGGAGCGTTGTGATCGAGGAAGCGGCGAGTGTTACATGGCGTAGGGCGAGGTAATTGTGGTGAGGGTGCGAGGTGTGCGTTATGCTGGCACGGGTCTGCGATACGTCTGAAGGCGGACGGCGACGGGATTGGAAGAGTGGTCCACAGTAGTTGATGAGGAAAGTCGTAAGTGGATCGCGTGGTGGTGGTCTTGCGAGAGACACAAAGTCTGTGTGGTGTACTTGTGGATGTGAAGGATCGAGCGGAAAGAGGTCTTCGCTGCTGCCTGAAAGAGTGGGAAACCGAGGAGTGTCGCCTCTACCTTTAGATGATGGGCCATAGTTGTGAAACGTTTTGCTGAGAGCCGTCAAGGTCTGCTGTGAAGGCGGTTGAAGGGAGAGAAGTTCTGAGGAGACCGCAAGAGCTTCGCGATACTCTTTCAGAGTTGTCCTAATCCGCATAGCCAACGTCCATCGCTTTTGCCAGCGGTCAAAATGTCCTGAATTCAAGCTGGCGGTCGAACCAGAGCCTGTGATTGTAGTCGGTTTCGGTCGTGGGCTGCTTCTCGGGCTAACAGAAGGACTCCGGCTGTTGGTTGATGTCCGCCTGCCATGGCAACATGCGCAGTTTCGCAGTTTCTGGTCAGGACCGAGACTCCCTCCACCACCAGCGGCCTCGAATGCTCCCCAATCCCTCGCTATCTGTCGTATCTCGGCATATGAATCGTCGTTCCGTGCGTCTTTGCTGTCTTCGATATCATATAGGTCCTGTAGTCGCTCCAGCCTCGTCAATTCGCTTTGAAAGTACAGCAGATTCCGGGCTGCTAGTCTGTCGAAACGCCTATAGACGGCGGTACTGTGATCATCGCGGTCGCTGGCGATGAAGCTGGCAAACGAGCCAAAGCCAGATATATATTGCTCTCGAGGCAACCCCTTTTCAAGGTGAACTGCTGCCGACGCTGCCATATACGCTGAGGTTGGTGTCGACGAGCCAGTAGGCCAGGATGCTCATGAGAGTCGCTGTGATCTGGACAAGAGTTCGTTGTACTTGTGGTATGAGGCTGAGTCTGTCCGATCGAAATCAGCCTGACGAAAGAAGCGTGGGGGGCTTTTGTGGCCTTCGAGTGCCACGATTGCCAATTAGCTAGGATGCTGCGAGTCTGCCCCAAGACCTCTGAGTACGTAGCAGGCGGTCCAAGCAGGCCTGCCTGCGATACGAAGTGCCAGCGAATCAAGCCTTGCCAACGCCAGCGGTTGGTGTGCTGGCATGCATAGGCCCAGGATGCACGGTGATGCATCGCTGCGCCTCAATGGTCTTGAGTGGTAGTTTGATCGGTATATTTGGCCCAGGTGACCACCCACTCAGCCTGATCGTCCAACGTCCAACGTCCACCTCCTCCGGACGTGTCATCGCCAACGATTTGGAGAGCCGTTCCGGCGACACATCATAATCATCGTGGGAGAACATCTGATGGACCTCCGAAATGACAAGCCTCCCACGGGAGTATTACCATATCGCGAGGAGCGACCTACGGGCACATTCTTCTCCTTCTTTAGGAAATGGGCAGCCGATAGACCGACTGCACCTCCGCAGACCACATCTCCAGAAAGAAGGGCATCTCCTGAAATCGGCTCGCTCGTCGAAAACCTTAGCCTTGGTGACCGTCCTAGATCTCAACAGCCATATATCTCTCATGCACGCACGACCGAACGATCACTTCAAGGTTCTAAACAATCTGAATACTCCGCCCAAGCTCCGACTGCCATTTCACTTACAACCTCTCCCCAGGTTATTCACGACACGCACCTCGACCCGGAGCCCGATGGTAGACAGTCGCGAGGTCTAGGCTCTTGGGTCCCAGAAGTACCTTCGGACCCACTCTTTGACAATGTTCCTTCCAGCCCAGTCGATGACTATGATATTGATCTACTAGAGGGTGGTACATCTTTGCTTCTTCAACCAGAGACTAAGCCTATCACTCATGATCAGCTCATCAACGAAGTCAAGGGAATGTATGCTGGACTGGTTCTGGTTGAACGCGAGTGTGTGAAGATCACTCCAGCACGCGCCACCCCTGCCGACGGACTCAGCCCTGGCCGACGGCAAAGATCAATCAATCTGCGCAGGATTGTGAACGAGCTGCTTCGTGCTTCGCCCGTGGATGCCACAGCTTCGCCTTTGCAACGCATCTTTAATACGTATGCCAGAGCCCTGGACATCATTGTGAATGGAAAAGCATCTGTCACGAACACGAACCTGCGGCAAGCACGGCCCGAGAGGTTGATGCTGCCCATCATTGCCAACCGCAGGATACGCGTAGACGCAGTCCCCGACACTATGGCTTCGCGGTGCGTCCTCAAAGAAGATTGGGCCATGGCGAACGGCATACCAATCGACCGCGATACCTCGGAGTCACACACCTTCGTGACTGCAACCGGACGCAAAATTTCCGCCATCGGTCGTGCATTCATGGATATTGCGTTTGCAGCCAGTCCCAGGGAGACTTATCGCTGTGAGTTCGCGGTGGTGAGACAGTGTGCTACAGATATGGTGATTGGAGAACCCTTCTTGAAGCTCACGGAGACACTGACAAAGTTCCGTGCGAGGCTCAAGAAGGTCGTGGCGCCGCTCAAGCAAGCTGTCAGGCTTATGCGCATGGATCCGGATCACCGGAAGCTCGATTGTCTGATCGACTCGGAACGAAGCTTGATCACCACCGATACAGGCTCTGATGTCGACCTCATATCTTCAGAATACGCTGAAAGGCGCGGTTGGAAGGTCACACCTTTGCCTGCAGAGGAAGGCTATGTCGTCCTCGCAGACGAATCAATAGAGAAGCTGGACGGGTATGTTGATATACCGATCATCGTAGGCGGCGCCCACATTCAGGTCCGTTTCTTCGTTCTGGACGGCCTGACTTGTGACGCGCTACTTGGCTGTGGCACACTCGATGCTCTTGATGTATTCCGGAAGCACAACGCTTCGTTAGTGGTTGTCGAGGGCCTCTCAGACCTGGCCCAGTTCCAGCTGATTGAGTGGCGACAAAAGCTCGATGATACACGAGCGTGGATCGATGAACAGACGGAGACAGTTGATGAAGATTTGCAGCCACTTCGAGATGGTAAGGACGTCCGTTGCCTCAGAAACCTCAGCTCACACGTTGGCTAGAACCTGAACCAAAACGAAAACAAGATCAAGTGAGCCGATGGTTCCGAAGAAGAACTTCCAGAAGCCACCGACAGAATACATGCGGTCCAGACGGCAAGCATCGCCCCCGGATCCGCTTATATTGGGAAATAACTAACATGCCACAGCACTGCGAGAAAAGCTACTTGCCAAGCTGGACGAAATCGACAACATACGACTCGACGCCAAGAGGAAAGCAGCCGAGGTGCGCCATTCGCTGGCCGGGTCCGATCTCGATCGTGCCAAACAGGCGGAGCGAGAACTCGATCTCCGCCACGCTCAGCTGAGAAGCAGGATCAATCTACTGGTGCAGAATGCGGGGAGCAGCCCACGATAAGAGTAACAGTCGTAGTCGCACATTAACGTGGTTTCCCACGAGATATGTGAAATGCAGCAGCGTGGGGAAGGTCTTCGCGAAGGACAGGTGCCATGTTCTAGCCCGAGGAACTGCTTGTACCGGTTTTGATGGGTAGGTACCGCCGGAGACATAGGACTGGTCGGATACACGATTCCGTGGGACGGGCATGCTATGGCAATCTCGTCGGAACCTCGATGGAAAGACGTGGAGATCGCATACCGAGCTTCTAGGGTTTGGGTTGGGGGTGTGATTTGGTTTATTGACGTTGGGCCGAATAAGGCAACCCCCGGGGGCTTGGCGGAGTTCGCCTCCACCCATGGATCAGGAGAGAGGATGCGAGAAGTAGTGGTGAGTGACAATAGTGGAACTTGGAACCCTCGAGGCATGCGACATAGATTCGTGCTAGAGAAGTTGAAACCAAGGGCGGGCAATTGGAGATCGGCTGTGGTAATCCAGACGTCTCAGGAGAATAGTTTCGGGCTGCAATCTCATTGACGGGGAGGTACCTCGTGAGCGGCGAGACGCTCAGCCAGCCAATCAGGCAGAATTGATCAGACTGATTGCTTCGTGCCAAAACGAAAACTCCGGCTTGCAGCATTCTCGGCGGCTTTTGTTGTGGGCGGTAGAGTACTTCAGCCTTGCCCATACGCATTCCGCCCAGGAGGCTCCACAACAGGAATGCGAATCAACAACCACAACAAGTGTGCACAGCGCACCATTATAATGAGGGCACGGGCACCCATCAATCGGTCTTGGTTTCCCCAGCTCGCCAACCATCGTTGCAAGAACATCTCACCCATCGTCACTCATTTTCGCGTCGACAATCCGACCCTTAGTCACTCTTTTCAGAAACCCAATATCTAATTCAAGATGCAGCGTGTTGCAGTATCCGGTGCCTTCGCGGCCCTTGCCTACCAGGCTGCCGCCGGTGTCGTCGCCCCTGCCCAAGACGCTGAGCTGAACTTCGTCGACCAGAAGTGGGCTGACGTGACTGTTGGTGACGCTTGGCCCGTCAAGTGGTCTGCTGGCAACGGCAACAAGCTGTCTCTCACCGTCAAGAACGCCACCTGGGAGCACAAGATCTGCGGTAAGTCCCAACAGAAAGGGTACGAGACGTTCTCGTTGCTGACAAGCGAACAGAGGAGGAGGCCGCCCCTGGCGAGTACGACTGGAAGGTTGATGTCCCCCATTGCGGTGCCAAATACACCTTCGAGGTTCAGCAGGATGAGTGCGAGACTCTCGAGTCTCCCGAGTTCGAGATCAAGTGCAAGGAGGGCGAGACCGAGTGGAACGATGGCGAGTGGTCCGACAACGGCGAGGAGGATGCCTCCAAGATCATCGTTGTTTACTACGAGGAGGACTGCAGCTGCACCAAGAGCAAGGCAACCGCTGCTCCTACTCACGGCAAGCCATCGTGGTACGACGACGAGCTGAAGTGCACCGTCACCTCTGAGGGCCCAGTTCCTACCGGATGGGTTGATGCTTCCAGCCCCGTCGCCCCTGCGCACACTTGGGCGGATGCCGCCAATGCTTCCGCAGCTTGGGGCGACAACGCAGCGCCAGCCACCACCGGTACTGACGCTGCTCACACTTGGGCTGATGCCCCAGTTGCTCCGGCCACCACTGGTACCGACGCTGCCCAGACCTGGGCCGATGCACCAGTTGCGCCAGCGACTGCCGCTACTGATGCTGCCCAGACCTGGGCCGATGCCCCAGTTGCGCCAGCGAGTGCTGCCCCAGTTGCCCCTGCAGCGGTGAACCCTGGCAAGGGTGGCAACGGCGTGGCTGACTACACTGGTGCCGCCAGCCAGCTGACTGCCTCCTTCGGTGCGCTTGCCGCCGTCTTCTTCGCTGCCCTCGCTCTGTAAGAGCTGAAGTGGGAAAGTTTGGTCTGTGTTTCCGGATTCTTGTGATTAAGTTCTGCATGTGGGAGGTTCTTCATGGTTTGGGGGTTGGATCTCTCAGGAGTATATCCGGCTGTAATTTCTAACGCTGAGACCATGACATAATCTGATTTGTTGTTAATTGAAAATTATGATCGTCATAACTGTCTTTCTGCTCTGGCTTTGCTGACTTCGGCACTGGAGAATGAGAAGGGGCTTTTGGCCAGATCAGGTGATCGTGGGCTGAGCGCAACTGCAAACAGATCATCGGGATCGTCTGACGTCGTAGCACCCGTCTCAGTAAGACTCGGAATGTTGGAGATGAAGTTCAGGGACGGCCCCGACTCACCCGCCGCCTGTTGCTGAAGAATTGAGGCAGGTGGTGCTTGGGCAGTCATTCGCTTGGGGGTCGTCCTTGAGGCAGATTTTGGTGAGGCAGGATCCGCGCGAAACGCAGAGAAGGACGAATAAGCCATATCGCTGACTTCGGGAGACAGTGGGTGAAGCTCACTCGTTGGCGTATTGGCCCTCGCAGCGAGGTCCTTTTCACTGGTACCGAGGCTCAACCCCTTCAACTTTTCACTAAGGCGGTGGCTGTTCGGAGATTGTGGCGGCATTGCAGAGGGACTGACGGATGCAGATTGCTGAGCAGATGTGGCAGCGCTGATATCCAAAGCCGCCGGCTTGGTCTGCAGACCGAAATTGTCTTGGATCCAATCCCTCTCGGCTATGGCCATCTCAAGGGCGATACCCTCAAGGTTGTGCTCTTGCTCTCTTTGAATTTCTCTCTCTAGCGACTGCAGTCTCTTTTTCGCCCAGATGGTGTGCAAAACGCCTTTCTTCCCGCTGGCCTTGGCCGTGGCACCCAGCTCCGGCGTGAAAATCGCGGGCAGCGGTTTCACTGTCATCTTCAAAGCCTCTGAGGGAGCATTGCCGGCATCGATAGGCGATTGATATGCCAGAGTCAGGTGCGGCGGGACCGCGGCAGACGGTGGGATAAGGAAGTAACTCCGGCGGATCTTGTCGGAAGGTCGATCGTCAGCAGGGAAGACTGTGCGTTTGCCAGACCACGAAACGTGCCATGTGCCCTGCTGATGTCTGGACTGGTCGTCTTGCCACTCGACCATCATGACTTTGGTGCCTTCATTGCCGCGGCCGGCCTCGAATTCGAAGCGAGCAAGCGCGGTGACCCCCATCAAGGTATCTGGGGTGATAGGGGTTACTGGCGTCGGAGGAGCAACGGCGTGTTCAGCCATGGTGTCTGCGTTGAAGACGGGGCTGACGAAGGGCAGCAGGTCGAGGTCAGGTCTAGCTATCTATATTTGACAGCAGCGGCAACGAAACAATTCCGGGGCTTTGAAAATACGAAAGCATAAATCAAAGACGCGAGTTCGATGCATCCTACCGCGTGGAGGCCTGGCGGTGCTGCGGTAGCATCCGCTCGAGCAGTGCAGCGTGACTGGCTAAGCGACTTGGTTGAAGCAGATTGCCTTGTCCTTGACCTGCTTCCTGGCCTGCTAGACAAGGGAGGGGCGCCCAACGGAAGGGCTCAAAGTTAACGCCGACTGGGAGAAGCTCCAGCCTAATTTGAGCTCTTTCCAGGCTTCTAGAAAATCATTCAGTGGAGCATAGATCGCCGCCCCTAAAATAAGCACCAATGATTGCGCTTAGGGGCCCCGAGCCTGTTCGCGTCGGTGTTTGAACTGCACGCCTAGAAAGCCAGAGGGTACGAGTTTTTTTAGCTTATGAGCCTCCAGGCCATCAAGTATGATGATTCTGCTGACCACAAGGCCGCAACCACAGCTCTGGAGCACGCCTCGTGGCAAGTGCTGACCTCAAAGTTCCGGACGCAAAGCAGAATCATCGCTAAGATCAGATCAGTGGGCCAGCTTTGGTGACACAGCAGTTTTATGATCCCCCGGCTGCCTCATCACCCTACTATGGTCATGGTGGCGGAACCCCTCGCATCTCTAGATCGGCTCCAGTATGGCGGCTGTTTGTGCGAAGCAGTCAAGTATCAGGTCCAAGGTCCACCCTCCCTGAGATACCTGTGCCACTGTCGAAATTGTCAGAGAGCCACAGGATCCACCTTCCAGGCAAACTGTTTTTTCGCTCGTGCGGGCTTTGATGTGACTCAAGGCAAGGACAAGCTTTCGGTGTTCCAGTTCAAAGGCACGGGCTCTGGAAGCGACCAACGTCGCCATTTCTGCACCCTCTGCGGCACCCCATTGTTCATCTTTCCCGGCAACAAGGAGGAGATTGTGGTGGTGTATGCGGGGACGCTCGATGACTTCAACGACGACTTCGTGCCCACGCAGGAATGCTGGGTCAAGCAGAGACGCAGCTGGGTAAGTGGTGTAGAAGGAGCAGAGTGTTTTCAAGAGAGCCGACCGTTGGCAAGCGGCAGGCCACATGCGACTCAGTAACCACTTCAGGGCTTATCAGTGGCGCCCAAGTTGACGTCGATGTCGACTTCGGCACAAATCGCCGCGTCGGACCTACCTCATGGTCGATCATGGACGGGTGCAGGAGGGAGTGATCGATCATCTTGAAGAGCTTGAGGAGGTTCACGCGGACCTTGCTTGGTTGTGCCACCTTGAAAGAGAGGGTGTTGTGGAGCTCATTGAGCTCAAAGTGGGAGTTAGTACGGCAAGAGCAAAGAGTTGAACGTTGGTCGAGTGGTTCTATGCAAGGAATGGAAGGCGTTGAAATACAGGCATAGAGTTCTTGGATGACCATTCATGATCTTCTTGATGTCTTTGTCATCGTATTATAGACGGTCAGGAGGAATCGTCGATGCAGCTGACGTACACCAGCTGCTGTATGGAACAATTAGCTGGCTCGACTTCGATTCCTGATATGCGTCTAAATGACCGTGGTGTCACTCCCAACAGCTAACATGAAGCTGGTCATTTATGCGCCGTCGAGCTGGTGAGACTTCCATTTCTGATATGTCGTGGATGCCCATACAGTCTCATCCTGCTACGGCAATACCACGGGTCTCTTTGGCCTCGACAAGACCCCCAAATCTGGAAATACTTCAAGCGCTCTGTCACCATAGAGTGTGCTTTAAACTAATACTTTTGCTCTCGCACGGCTTTCAACTCGGATACAGCATGGTCTTATCTCACCTCCACCCGACATTAAGCTCGTCTCTTTCCCTTCTGTAAGGCTTTCAACTCGTTCAAGTCCCATGTCGTCTCTCGTCCTGCAGCTTTGTCCTTGGCCTCAAAATAGTCCCGTGCCTCCTGGATCATGCGTGCCTGAAAGTCCGGTAGACTCTCTCCAGCAGCCCTGGCATCTTTCGTCATGTGCGACAACGTCTTCGGAAGCATGTCGTCGAGAGCAGCATTGAGGCCTGGTTTCTCCGGATGGCGACCGTAGGCACGTAGTATGTACTCGGCGGCGTGTGGGGCCACGTCAAGATTTGCGGGAGGCATCGGATCTCGCTTCGTGGAGCCATGTTGGCGCGGGACGGAGGTCGTTTCCCTGAATGGAAGGGACTGGCTGCGGGTGGCACTTCTTGATGGAGGTGACGAGCTGTCAGTGTCGCTGTCCAGTAGACTGATGACTTGACTTTGTCGTTTCGAAGGTCCTTGTTGGACTGGACCAGAGACTGCGTAGCTAGGCGGATAACACTGCTTGCGACTGGGGAATCGTAGCGGTGTCTCAACACTATCGTTGCTCTTAAGGTCGAGAATTTCGATTGCGCTCTTCTTGGGAATCTGACCGTTGGCTATGTCAGTGGCTGGAGATTGGTGAACGCGCTTGCGTTTGGGGCCCGTTGAACGACCCGCTCTTCCCTTGTTCTCGAATTTGAGGTGCCAATATCCTTGCAGCTCGTTCTCCAGATTGTTCAGCTTTCTCAGATCCTCGAGCCAAAAACCCTCGGACAAATTCGCCACGCTGGATGGGGGATGGGAGGTCCAGGTGCACTGGTCCGAGCACCACTTGCGATATGTCTCAACTTCGTTTAACACATAAGCTGCGATTTCCTTGTCGCCATCCATGATCTGCTGGTGCAGCGCTAGTAGTCCAGTGTCGCCAGCGTACCTGAGCTGATATGAAGTGTAAGCTATGACCCACTTGTCAAGCTCTTTGGCGGCCGGAGCGAGGTTATTCTGTAGAATGATGAGCATGCCACGAAGCTCGACATTTCGACAATTACTGAGGATTTCAGACGTTAGTCTGATCATTCGATCGCAGTTCCTTGGTGGGGGATGGTTCTTCGCTGTCGGAAGCGGGCCTCGGCGTTCGATGGCTGAATCTTCCATGATGAGACTGAATGAGAAGATGAGGGATAGACGATCAATCGATGGTCAGCTATGGAGGATGATGATATCTTTGTACTTCAGGTGCCGTGAACATCATGACTAAGAGTCAAAGCAGCAATCGCGTTGGCTTACTTGTAGCAATCAAGGACAAGGGATAGAGATGAGAGGCGTTACGTTGACAAAGTGATGCCAAGCGAGGCGTGCCTATGCTTCCTAACCACAACCACTGTTTCCCTGTCACAGTCACAGTCACTGCGCAACTGATCTTTTGCCAGCACTACAGAGAATTCAAGTGACTACTTTGTACTTAGCGGAAATCCTTCTTGAGCATGTACAAACCGCCGTAATTGCCTTCCGTATCCTCATAGTGTTGCATGTATGCTCGAGTTCCCTCTGGCTCTGCCTCGGTCATCTTCTTGCCTCCAGCAGCGACTACCTTCTGTACCGTTTCAGTCAATGAGGTCCACCCCAATGTGTGCATTGCTCACCTCTATGGTACTTTTCAACTCGTCTACCATGAGATAGATGACTGGACTACCCTTTCCCTGAGTTCGCAGAAAGTCCTCCGCTTGGACCTTAGTGATGCCCCCGCCGGGTGAGGTAGGCCCGAGACTGAAATGTACGATTTCATTAGGGTCTTCTTCTCGTCCGTCCATTGTTGTAATGGAGTCTCGAAACTTCCACCCAAACACCTCTTCGTAGAACTTCCGAGCTAACGCAGACTTAGCGAAAAGCCTCATCCCTAAAGGCTGAGCACGCTCTCAGCTTTCATCGCATCAAGAGCCTACCTCGAAGCACGTCAGTAGCGAAGAGATTGATCCAACACGGGGTTCCATGGGCAGGCGGTGTCCAAGATTCAGCCATGCTTGGGAAATCAATTTATTCAGATAGATCGTGATGGCCGTTCTCACCGACGTCCTAGTATCTAGTCAGATCCTGAAAGACTCCACGAGCACACAATAATGCCCCATCTTCGATGATATAACCCATCCCAGGACAACATAACGAGACGTCAGCTCGGCTTACCCCTCATCTACAATATGCGAATACGAAGCCGGTCCAGCTTTCTCGTCCTACTTGGATAGCGCGTTTCTGCCTAGAGTGCTTGTCGGACGCGTCCAGTCAACGCTAACGTGCACGCGTGGCACTCACGAAGTCAGGTGCCCCTCCCCACCGAATCGAGACTTGCAACCATTGGGCAGCATTGTTGCCGAACTCGTCTTGACATCGCTTCCCCATCTCATTTTCTCACCTACGGCAGGGACAAATGCAGCGGATGCAGCACATGAAACAGGAGAACTGCACGCAGATCCTGATCCAGTAATCATACCACAGGCTGGCTGAAATAGCCTGCTGAAAACGATGGTCAGCTAGGCGTGCTATTCTGGGGGCATGCAGACGCCTCGGTAGTAGCTTTGGGAGTAACCAGAAACGGGAGGCTCCAGGCAGTAGTGCAACCGCTGATGACGAACCACTGGGACCCTTGCACACTGGGCCACCTGGATTGGCCGATCAGCACCATTTTGTTGCGCAGCTGGTACATACCCTCTTCTTGGACATGTTGGATACCTGGCGATGTATATGTCAGGAGGTGAGAGTCGGGTTGACAGCATTGTCGCAGTGCGAGCTTTCCACAATACACCGATGAGCCGCTGACGTTTCGTTTGTCCTGCATCACCGACCCCAATCAACCAACAGGCGACCTCGCAACCTCAACCTCAGGACAGTCAAGATGGGAAAGCGAACCCTGTTCACCAACATCACCCCCCTGCCGTCGAGCGTGACGAAGGAGATTGCTATCGCTATGCTTCACAATCACGACGAGATGATCGAGCTGAATCCTATGGTTATCGAGCATCATCCCATCAAAACCCCGCGAGACGCTCCGGCGGACGAATTTCTCGACTGTGTCTGGCAAGAGTTAACAGATAAGGTGCACTACCTGCCGGGCGGCCTTGTCAAGGGCAAAGTGTCGTACAAAGCTTGCTTTCATGACCTGCCCACTGGATTGCAAACACATATCTACGCACCAACCGGGCTGGACATCAGAGAAAAGTGGACGATATGCGGCACCTTGCCCGGTGAGCCTCCCGAACGACGAGAGTTGGGATCCAATGCTCCATCATCTGGTCTCTATCTGAAAGAAGAAGGCGATATGCGGTGCAACCGGTTGCTTAGTAGCTTTGTCCGAAGGAATCTTGATGAAGCGCACAAGGTTCTCGTTGAGCGAATCATGAGGAAGGCACAGTTACTGGAACAGCATAGATCGACCTTCTCCCTGCAGAAGCGTAGCGACACCTTCTCACCCGAGAACTTTTATAACACTGGACCCTCTCAAACATCGCAATCCTCACGCAACACAACCCCCGGCGGAGGTTTTCAGCCTGGTTCCCATATGTCTCAGTCCAGAATCCTGCAATCACCGACATTGCAATCACCTGCGACAACGTCCCATACGCCTCAACGACATGCTCAACACCCCTCGTACCCTCCGCCCAGTCTCGCCGAACACCCTGCTTTCCGTAACGAAAACAACCCTGATCATTCCGCCCAACATCAAGGCCACAACTACAGCAGAAGCTGGTCCACAAACGGCTCGACCACTTACGCCCCATCGCAGGGCTCTCAACCCACCCAGAACAGTGCCTTCTACGCATCGACTCCCCTACCGCAGCAGCAAGCCCGGCAAGCAAAGCAGCAATTTGTGGCCGAGCTTCCAGGCTCAGAACCACCGGAAATGCAATCGCTGAGTCCGCCATCGGGAGAATCATCCGAGCGCGATTATCGTTACAGCGTGCTAAGCGAGCTGAGCAGCGATGTACCCGCTGGTGGCACGGATCGTGGAAGCATAGTGAGTGACCTGGCCCCGCAGCAGCAGGTCTGGCGGCAGAAGTACGGGAATGGCCATGCTGCCTACAGCGGAGCAGAATTCTCTCCGCAGCAGCAGCAACAACAGCACCAACAGCGATGGATGTGAACGTAGGTGCAGGAGATGTACTGAAAAGGACGGATGTACGAGTAGAGCCGAGTTTACATTTCGAGCGCTGGCGTTGGTCGGTATTATGAGAGCTCTTCAGAGAGTTACAGATCATATAGCGAAATTCTAGAAATCCTACGCATCCCATTCAGAGGAACGCACGACACGAAAATGTATCTAACACAGCAGAAGAAAACGGAGCGAGAATCACATGAACGCCAATGCTTCAATTCTCTCCTGGATGACCAGCTAATTACGGTCAACCCATGTGCAGCCCGAAAAGCGAACGCGACATTTTCCTCCCATTCTCGCCCGTAACTTCACTACACAAACACAACCTACCTCATCACACCTTTTCACGCCGCCCCGTTCCCGTCTCCGTCTCCTTCACCAATAATCCCCAACAACTCCCTCCGCTCCCCACTCTCCTCAACCAACCCCCTAAACACCCCGCCTCCCCTCCCCATCAACTTCTTCGGCGTGTCAAACTCCACCACCCTCCCCTCACCCAAGACGAGAATTCGATCAAAGTCCGCAATGGTGCTCAGGCGGTGCGCGATGACGATGAGCGTCGCGTCGCCAAATTCCTCGCGGATGCTGCGCTGGATCAGCGCGTCCGTCTCCATGTCCACCGCCGAGGTGGCTTCGTCGAGGACCATGATCTTGGGTCGGGAGACGATGGCGCGCGCCAGGCAGAGGAGCTGGCGCTGGCCTTGCGAGAGGTTGAGGCCGCCTTCGGAGATCTTGCTGTGGAGGGAGCGGAAGGGGTTTTTGTTGTCGTTTGTGGTGATTGTGGTCGGTGTGGCGGGCGTGGTGGCGATGGGCGTCGGGGTCTGTGTGCCGCTGGCGGGGCCGGCGGAGGCGTGCGTGCTGGCGATCAGGTGGACGCGGGCGAGCGCGTCGCGCAGCGAGGCGTCGCTGTGTTGGTTGAAGGGGTCGAGGTTGCTGCGCACGGTGCCGGAGAAGAGGACGGGGTCTTGCGGGATGATGGCGAGGCGGGAGCGGAGGTCGTGTAGGTTGATGCCGGCGATGTCGACGCCGTCGATGTGGATGGTCCCCGAGCGCGCCTCGAGGAAGCGGAAGAGCGCGAGGGTCAAGCTGGACTTGCCGGCGCCGGTGCGGCCCACAACGCCGATGCGCTGGTTGGATGTCACGCTGAAGGTGAGGCCTTTGAGAACGGGAGGCAGATCGGGTGCGTAGGAGACTACCAGGTCGTTGACTTCGAGCTCGCCACGCGTGGGCCAGGCGGCCGGTGGGGCGGTGCCGGTCTGCTTTTCGAGCGTGATGTTGCTGTACTCGACGATACGCTCCGTGGCGTTGGAATCGAGCTCAACGTTGCTGTACTGCCGAAGCATCCAGATGACAGCTTCAGAGAGGCTGAGGGCGAAGGAAAGGGCGAAGCCAGCGAGTGAGGCATCGATGCCGCGGATGGAGACGATCAGTGCGGCAACAATGGCAGCAAATACGGCGCCTACCATGTTCAGACGGAAGCCCATCCAGCGATTGAAAAGCCAGAGGTGCCAGTAGGCGCGGCAGTGAGTGTCGATGCGATGGTACATGCGCTCGATCTGGACGCAAATGTTAGCCATCCTCTAGCTAGTCAAGGACTAGGACTAGCACTTACATATGCGTCAGCTTTGTCAAAGGCACGAACAGTGGCGATACCGGTGAGCACGCTACCGAATTGCTCAAAGACTGGCGATTTGGCATTGGACTCGAGCCGCTTCACTTCTCGGGCGCCAGCCAAGTAGCGAAGCGCGTAGAAGAGGCAGGCTCCTAGAAGCACGAGAGCAAAAATGATCATAAATGCTGTCAACCGTTAGCTGAGGCCAGAACCGAGCAGTTGCGTATGCTCTGTACTCTTGCGGGATAACCTACGAGACACCACGACTCCGGCGATAACCACAGCCACAACTTGCATCGCATTGTGCAACATGAAGCTAATATCGTAGGCGATGCGACTGTCGATCATGTTGAAGTCGGACGTGAAGCGGTTCAAGATACGGCCGACTGGAATGGTATCGAGCCAGCGCAGCGGCGCGCGTAGGACAGCGTAGGTCAGACTTTCGAACAAGACTTTGGACGCACGGATCGAAGCCACCATAACAGCAAAGTAGCGCACTGTGCCGATGATCCAAGCTAGAAGCGAAATGCCGAGATAGACGCCGAGATAATATGCCAAATCGCCATCCAATTCGGTCGCCTTGAGCCTGCTGGCGTAGTGATGGATGTGGTGGCCGGTCTGTTTGACAAGGTGCACGCCGAGAGCGCTCCGATCCGCAGACTCGGTATGATATGAGCGCGTCCAGACGCTGATCCAGTACGACCGGGCCAGGTACACGAGGATCCAGATTGCGAACGCCAGCATGATCAGCGTCCAATAACTGAAGCCGCCGCAAGCTCGAATATACTCGGCGTAAACCTTCCATTTGACCGTACCAGTCTCTCGCGTCTCATCTTCGGTAAACTTCTTGGGAGGATCGGCCTGCTTCTTCACGATACCATTCTCGATTGTAGCATGAGAACGCCTTCGGGTCAGGTCCGGTGACCGTGCGGAGAGAGCGGATTCGCGGCGTGACTTTTTCGACTGGTTGGTCATTATTTTCTGCAGACCACCACCATCATCGACAGCAAGCTCCTGCTTGGCCACGTCTTCTTCTTCTTTCTGGGTCTCTTCGACATCTTGGGCGAGGATGTTGCTAAGCTGGCCGCTCTTTCGGAGCTCGTCGGTCATGCCAGCAGTGTCGACAGTACCATCTGCCAGGAGGACGCTGTACTTTGTCTTCGGTAGACACAGAGCCACGTGGTGGGTGACTAAAATTCTGGTCCGGCCCTCACACAGCTCGCCTGTGAGTGCTTTCTCATAGAGATGACGGCCAACATTTGCATCCACGGCACTGAATATGTCATCCAAGACCAGAACTCCCGCTCTGGAGTACAATGCCCGGGCGAACGAAACACGCCACTTCTGTCCACCACTCAAATTGATACCATTTGCACCAATATCGGTTTGCTCACCGTCTTCAAGCATGTCCAAATCCTTCTCCAGGGCAGCGACATGCAGGACCTTCTGGTAACGCTCATTGTCCAGTGGCAGACCAAATAGAATGTTGTCCCGGATTGTGGCGTTTTCAATCCAGGGAATCTGCGCTACGTAGGCGATGGACGAAGGAATTATCCAGTCGCGCTTTGTGGCCTTTGAATCGTACCTCTCGGCGGCCTTCGGAGGCTTAGGTACTGCAACACTTCCGCCGAGCACTTCAGCCTCGCCGATGATCGAGGAGAGCAGCAGCGACTTGCCACTACCTGTACGTCCAGAGACGACACTTAGCTCGCCCTTGGGAAACTCCAGGTTCAGGTCCCGCAGCTTGAACAGGTCCTCTTCCTCAGGCTTGTCTGATGGCCAGGAAATCGTTGCACCAGTGAACTCGACTTGCGGCCCGTCAATGAGGCGATCGTCTCGCTCAGGAGAATCGAGATATGCTTGAATACGAGCAGCACTAACCAAAGCGTCCAGGAGATCGGTGACCATCTCTGGTATGATTGCTAACGTCATTTCGATGGCTTCGAAGACGGAAATGGTTGTAAATGCCACCGAGGCAGTCAATTGCTGGTGGATGATCGCGTACACCGTTAGTGAGATGGCTGACAGCATGACGGGACCAAAGATCCAAATACTGATCAGACTTGCATCATAGATGAACACGCGCCATTGCGTGCCGAGCTCCTTTCTCCGAGTCTGTAGGATTTTCTCGTACCACTCACGCTCGAGCGCACTGAATTTGATCTGGCGGATACCCTGAAGAGCCTCAGTGACGACCGCCATCTTCTGATCGCGATATTTCATAAGATGGTCCTGTTCCGCAGCATACTTCTTTGATACCCAAATGTTCAAAGGGGTGATGATCGCCGGCGCGATGAAGCCGGCCAGCATTGGAATCCAACCGATGAGATTGACAAGGAAGGCAATGGCAAAGGTGAGTTTGATCACACTGCCCAGGAAAATGTAGTTGAACCTGCCATAGTCAGTAATGAAGGTCTCCCAAGCGCAAGGACTCGAGCTTAATGGCAAGCAGGCTGGCTGCTGAGTTTCGACGAGCACTTGAGTAGTCACGCACGGTCTCGTCGCCGCACAAAATGAACCGAATCGGGTTGACTTACATGGCAAAGTCTGATATCCGCTTGGAGTCGATTCCGACCAAGTTTATGGTGCTCTGACGGGTCTTGGCGGTATCTTCCTCCTCCTCGTCATCCTCAGGGATGGTGTCTTCGTCTTTCTTTGGCCCTGCTGCCTCATTCAGGGTGATTTCTCCGTTGGCGAGCTTAGCGTCGACATCGGAAGTTTTAGTGACCCCCTTGACGTCTTTTCGTCGGATCGCCTTCCCAAAGACTACAGCAGACAGCTGTTCATATACCGGCACACCGACTCTCATGAAAGCGACAAAGAACATGTATGCCTCGACCCAGCTAGATATCGTGACCGAGATACCAAGCCCAGCCACAAGAAGCCATGCCTTGAGTCCAACATTGATCCCTTCGTCACGCTGTTCCAGAATCTTGAGGATGAAGTAAAGTGCAATCTGCGGTAAGAAGTTCGTAATCGAGCAGATTGCTTGAAGGATCCACTGCAAAATAAAAGGCCCACGATGAGCCCAGAATATCGACTTCCACAATTTATCCTTCTTTCCGACCGCCTCGAAGCGGGTTCTCAGCGTCTCGGCACGGTTTTTATATGAGAGCTCCGGCAGGTCGGCATAGTCTAACCCACGATTGCGAATGGCGTATAAAAGGACTTCCGTAGGCCAGGAGAAGGTGAGCTTGCCCAGTACAGATACCGTGTGCTGTCTGTCAACCACTTTTTCATTCCGGTAAACGTCAGGTCGTCTAGGGATTAGTAGACTTGTGAACATTAAGCCTAGGGCAATGAACCACTGCAGCAGCGACAGCGTCAAGTGAATGTTACGAGGCAGGTCGACAGCCTCCTGTTGCCATAGTGAGATGTTTTCGACGGCGACGGCGACCAGGATCGCCAAGTACGATGCTGCACTGTAGATTCCCAACTGGTACTTTTCGGTACATTGCGGTGTAGTGTATATGACCACAGATTGGGCCAAGAGCAAGACCCATGTGCCGAATTGAAGCCACTGCTCAAGCTGCAACGAAAGCGAAGGACGTGTTGTGATGATGAATGCAAACGCCAGCGCATCGGCGGTAGCAACAGCCGATCCTAGCAAGAGCACCAGTCGCTGCACTATATCCGAATAGGATGCCTCTGATAGATCAGTAGCAGCCCCATCTTGGTCCTCATAGCGATCTGATAGTGGTTGATACTGGTCCTTTCGCTTGCGTATCCGCTGCATAAGTCGTGTCAGCGAAGGAATCGTGAGCAGCGAGACCACGGTGAGGCAGGCGATGGCCACCGCCACCGAGGCCGTTGTAGAGCCGGCCATTGCTTGAGCCTGAGGAGTAGTTGTTGCGAAGAAGATTTCAATCCTCCATGGGAGATCGACACGAAATGTGCAGAGCTCTATGCAGAGCCCGATGGTTCGATGATCGCCTCAATTCGGATTTTCGGGGCTGTTCTTTCGTAAGGTGGAGCTTGCTTGCCACTGCGGCTCTTGGTGGCGGAGAATGTAGTTTTGAAGAGAGCCGAGACAATACCACTCTGGTGCGGGACTCTAAGCAAAGATTTTGTAGTAATTAATCAGGGTTCACCGATGTTTTGGTGCTCTAATGCGAATACGGCAGGTCAAAGCATCCAAGGATCAAAGCCATAGCGGCGGAATAGTGCTGCAGTGGTTTCTGCATGATTGTCGCTAACCTCCGCAAAAGACATGCAGCTTCGTCATCATTGGTTCCTGCAAGACTTCACCTCCCCATTGGTGACTCAAAGCTGGTTCTCGTTGTGCAGTGTCGGCGAGCATGTACAGAAGTCAAGACAGTGTGAGTCACAGGGAGTCCGCATGTATGTAACATGGCACCCATTCAAGCCATTGAGGTAGCACCCAAGAACGATGGGCGTGGACAGATACGAGAAATAAACTACTCCCTCGCCCCCGTCACATTGGATATGCGGAGAGTGGGCAGAAAGTGAGAATTCAGGGTATTTTTAAGAACACTCAAGAAGAACTTTGGTCATTGCCTATTTATCTAGAATACATTGAGACGTTAATTTGAGTCGATGACGACGAGCTCAGCGTCAGCCTCTCCCACGCTTTCCACGGTTAGGATATCACCGGCATTGACCTTGCTGATGTAGGCGCCGTCTCCCTCATTCAAAACCGTCTCTCCGGCCAGCTTGATCTTGGCCTTTCCATTTTGTGTCGCTGGTAGGTGGACGTAAGTCTTGCGGTCGGTCTTGTTGGTGATGTAGTTCTCGCCGCCAATCTTGTAGTCAAATGTCTTCCCAGGCTCGACGATGCCAGCAGAGAAGATCAGATCAGCGTGAATTGGAATTGTACCCTCCAAGACAGGGATAGCAGCCTGCTCATCTTCCTTGGTGGCTTTCGGACCCGCCTTCAGAGGCGTTATGATGGGCACAAAGGCCATACGCTTGGCTTCCTCGGGGAAGGTCATGGTGTGATAGTTGGGAGGGAGGCCCCGCTTCCAAGGCATGGCCCAGATCTGGAGGAAATGGACCCAGGAGGAGTTGTGCTCGTTCTGCTCGCTGTGTGCGATACCCGTACCGCCGGTGGTGAACTGGACATCGGAGCGTCGCATTCGGTAGAATTGCTTGCTGTTATCAGATTCGGCCCCTTTCGCTTGCATGGAGTCTCTATGGGTCAGCTCTCCCGATAGGACATAGCTGAAGATTTCTGCATCTCTATGGGGGTGCGTAGGGAAGCCCTGGTTGGGGGCAACCCGGTCTTCGTTCAGCACTCTGAGAGCTCCGAATTGCTCGTTCCGAGGATCGTAGTATGATGCGAAGCTAAAGGTGTGTGCTGTCTTGAGCCAACCGTGGTCGGCATGGCCGCGTTCAGCAGACCTTCGGGGAACGAT
Organism: Cyphellophora europaea CBS 101466; assembly: GCF_000365145.1. Lineage (NCBI taxonomy): Eukaryota > Fungi > Ascomycota > Eurotiomycetes > Chaetothyriales > Cyphellophoraceae > Cyphellophora > Cyphellophora europaea. Next base: position 864,792 of record NW_008481812.1, read on the forward strand.
CTTTGCGTGAGTGAGGTTGGACATGGTGGCTCTGAGAACGCCAGATGGTCGCATAGAATTGTCTTGAGGTTCTGTCGGGGTGTTAAGCATGTAACTTATCACGATTGTAGCGATTGCTGTGAAGGTTGTGAGGAGAAATGACTTTTGGATGGGCCCGAGTTGCAGCATCGAGGCGGGCGAGGGTGAATAAATACTAGTACCTTGCAATTCTTCCAGAGCCGTCCAGCTGAAGCGAGAGGAATTGCTCAATGTGTATTTGACACGATTTACTCATTGCTTTGAACGAACGAACCAATCCTCGCCTGTGGAACCAGCAGCTGGCTGCGAAGGGGAAGCGCAAAGCTGCGACAAGCTGCGTCGCTGACTTGAAATTGTGTCAGCAGCTTGGAGTGACTAAAAAGACACTTATACCAAGGCGGCTTAGCGTTCGAGGTTGACGACATCCCTCCGTGGCTCTTTCCGCACTTCTTTACCAATCATTTCCTCAGCATCTGCGGTACATCGATGTGCAATATCTTCGTCAACCCTGGTGCCGTGGCCGGAAGAACTGTTCCGTGGCACAACCTACGTGGATCCGGTGTGAGGAAAGCGTTGTCGGACAGTCCAGAAGGTGGCTGCTGCATACGTTCAATAGGTCCACTGCCGCGTGCGACCTCAACCACTGTTGTGCAACTCGATCCCATGGCTTGATGAAGCGAAGTCGTTCCACATCGTCTTCCAGCGCCGCCTCCTATACTACCGCAGCAGATGACACACAAGCACAAGCTATTGTTGTAAAGGCGCCTGAATCTCTTGCACGTGGCGTTTCACCTCCTCCAATCCGGCAGAAAGCCACCTTCAAGCAGAAGGACAACTCTGATGGCAAGCAAGACTCGTCCCGCGAACCTACGACCGCTCAGGTGGAGGCTGGTCTTGTAGATGTTGACGACCATGTCGCTTTTTTCTCTTCAAAGCTTGCCACCTATACAAGACCATGTTCCCCGGACCCACGCCTTGATCATGCAGACTGGCTGGATCTCTATCATCGCAACCAGTCCTCTTATGGGCACCATTTCGTGATTCACCAGCACGACCACCCCATCGCTGGCACTCACTATGACCTACGGTTGCAGATCAACAGCACAAGCTCGATCAGCTTCGCCATCATGTATGGCCTGCCAGGTGACCCTAACTCTCGACGGCTGAACAGAAATGCCACCGAGACCCGGGTTCACTGCCTATGGGTAAGAGCACCAAGATTTCACTGCCTGAGACTCACTGCTTCGGTTGAGCTCCTCCCTTGCCTGGTTGAAACGTACTCGATGCCTCCGGAGCGCTGACACATTACAGAATCATCTTATCGAGACCGCCTCGACTCAAACTGGGAGCCTCTTGATTTGGGACAGTGGCGAGTATGAAGTGCTTGAGAAGAGTTCATCAAAGGCCACTAAGGACTCCGAGACCGATCCTGATTCTCAATCATTCAGTCCAGCCAGTACCGCATACGCATGTCTATCCGAGCCTGAGAAGCTTGCCCTAGCATTCTCACACCGCAAAATCCGTCTTCGCCTCCATGGAACCCGTCTTCCCCGAAACTACACTCTGTACCTCCGCCTAACAAAAGAAAATGACTGCAGTACGCAACCTAAAGCTCCGGCCTTCAAACGCCGCCGCAAAGTGACCATACCACCACCTGCGCCTTCCCGTTCTCGGCGCAATAGCACCACTTCGACCTCTTCAAGTTCACCTTCATCGCAACAGGAGAGTGATGTTTCGACTGCAACCCGTACGCCAGCTCACCGTCGCTTGCGTTACACCGTCTCTTCACTCAAGCGCACTGCGTCGCCGCCTCACCGAGACCGAGCTTTCGCGGCGTCGACCGCGTCTAAATTGGAGTCCATGGCATCGGAAACGACTTCAGCCCAGATATCTGTTCGTAAAACAAGCAAATCAATTTCGGAGCACACCATAGGCGATGAAGAAGCGGCAGGTGCTTCAGGCAGTGACGAGGATGAAGCTATTCGACGTAATAATGCCTACCCAGGCGCATCGAACACGGTCGGAAGCATACACCAACGCAAATGGTACATGTCCATGGACAGGACGCTTAGCGGGTTTGTACCCATTCCCACCCCAAAGGATATCAATCATCATGCGAGAACGTGGTGGATTCCGAGAACTAGGATAGACTTGGGTAAAGGAGGAAGCGGGCAGGAAGCACAGGGCGCAGAAGGTTTTGATAGATTTCACGTCCTAGGGCGCGAGCACGAGAAAAGTGTTGTTACAGGCAGGCTAGCAGCTGAGATACTGACGGATGAAGGCGTAGAAAGCTACGTGCCACGGGGACGCTGGAGAGCTGTCACTGAGTGAGGCTGATGTCTAGGTAGCCAGCACAGACCCCTTCAGAGCCGCACCTTCGTCATCGTTTTGATGTCAGACATTTTCATCACGGGGTCAGAAGTAACAATCTTCGCCTCGAGGCAAGTCAAACTCACGATACGGCACCATAGTGCTCGGTGCAAAGCCCATGAACTCGGAATTCATGGTTGTGAACACTGGCAAGCTATACCGTGCTGAGGTCGGGAATGTGTACGTTACCCCTGAAATTGGACCAGCCGATCACAGAGCCTCGACCGTTGCACAGCCCTAAGATCAACAGCAGGAAACAGGAGAGAGATGAGGGAGCAAACTCAAAGCAGAAGGGCATATGACGTGAGCGGCGCGGATGAAAGAGAACCACGCCGAATCTGGGTGTTGCTGGTTGGATGATGGGCGTCCATAGCAACCAAACTTACCGCCTGATGGGGGGGTCGGAAGCACTAATAAGCTGGCACACGACTGACTGATCGTGCTGCAGTAGCTGCCCTGAGCTTGCATAACTTTTTGCTCCTTCTGCTCTTTCGTCTGTAGCTTTTCCAAGCTTCTCATCTTCCAAAGCTCGAACTTCACGCAGAAAAACCACGTGCTTAGCAAAGAATCGAAGGTGAGTGACGATCTCATTGTTGACGAGGATCATGTCTGAGCGCACGGGTGCGGCCAATGACGCGTGTGGCGCAGAGAAGTGGCCCCCGTTGCGACTCCGCCAGCTCCCGCCATAACACGAAATGACATCCTCGACAGACATCAGCCCCCCCTCCGCACCTATTGTCACACAGTTTCCCATATTCCTGAAGATCGCTTTCTTCCAAGCTATCATCGACCCTGCCAATCCATTATCTTAGCACCAGCTCGCATTCAACCAGCCCATTGCCTCGCTAACACTCTCGCTTCATCGAACGTGCAGATCGACCTTCCCCACGTATAGCTCGACATCCTTGTCAGCTCTCAGCTCCTCCACCCCGCGAGACGAGATAGTACTCTACATTCCACCCACAAGTCAAGATGCATCGCACATATTCTATGCGCCAATCGCGCGCTCCCACCGCCTCTCAGATTGAGAATCCACCTCCTCCGACATCCTCAACCAAGGGCGGCCGACTCTTTGGCCGAGCCAACTTCGGTAGGACAAGCATACTAGCAACAAGTAGAGGGAATCACTGACACGAAGAACACAGGCCATGCCTTCCGAAAGGGAACTGCGGGTGCCTTTGGCCCCGATCTGGCGAAGAAGCTATCACAGCTCGTGAAGATGGAAAAGAATGTCATGCGCAGCATGGAACTAGTTGGAAGAGAGCGCATGGAAGTAGCGGTAAGCAGCAGCAGTGACCTTTGTAGCGAACCCGAAAGCTGACAGATCGCAGCAACAACTCTCCCTCTGGGGTGAGCTTTGCGACGATGATGTTTCCGATGTGACGGACAAGCTCGGCGTCCTGATCTACGAGATTGGCGAGCTGGAGGATCAGTTCGTGGATCGCTACGACCAGTATCGTGTGACCATGAAGTCGATCCGCAACATCGAAGCCTCGGTCCAGCCCAGCCGCGACCGAAAGCAGAAGATCACCGACCAAATCGCCCAGCTCAAGTACAAGGAGCCCAACTCCCCACGAATTGTTGTCCTCGAGCAAGAGCTCGTCCGTGCCGAAGCCGAGTCCCTCGTTGCTGAGGCTCAACTCTCCAACATCACGCGCGAGAAGCTCAAGGCTGCCTTCACCTACCAGTTCGATGCGATGCGCGAGCACTGCGAGAAGCTGGCCATCATCGCTGGATACGGTACCCACCTCCTGGAGTTGGTGGACGACAACCCTGTCACCCCTGGTGAGACTCGTCCGGCATATGACGGCTACGAGGCCAGCAAGGCCATCATCCAAGACTGCGAAGACGCGCTCACCAACTGGGTGTCCGGATCTGCAGTTGTCAAGAGCAGCCTTTCCACCCGCAGCCGAACCCTAAGCCAGCGGAGGAAGAACGCAGTCAAGCGCAATGCTGAGGGCGGCGTCGACCTCAGTGGCCAGGACCAACCCCTCAAGAGCGACCGCGACAGCTGGGTACCGGCCGGACAACACGGCGAGTACGCAGGCGACGAGGTCAGTGATGAGGAGGAAGAGGAAGATGAGGTCGCAACGGGTGCCAATGGCCAAGCTCGCGGCCGCACTGAGCAGCCTACCGCCGCATAGACCCATCTCAGCGAAAGCGGTCGGTGTGGTACCTGTGTAGCCAGAGTCGACGGCACCGTTTCAGCATGAGTTGAGTGACCGGAGTAATTGGATGATGATACCCAGACACGCAATATCGAGAAACATGGACTCCAAGCATGCGCAGGCGAGAGAAAGAAGCAGCAGCTACATGACGGAAATAATGTTGTTTGAAACCAGATCGTTATATCGAGTGCTTTCCACCTCTACTTTGCGTTGTTGCGCTCCACTGCTTGGTTGGGGGGTCAGGTACTGGTGGTGCTTCCAGGAAAACACAAGGGAGGAAAACGAGGCACGTTTGGAGCGGCCGGGAGACAAATGTAATAATTCAATGATCACCAGAATGCGCACTGTACATTCGCTTTTGTTTTTCTTCTCGGTCTCTCGATCGCTGCAGTGGCTTTGTCGCTCATAGACTGTCATCCTTGCGTTGAAGGACTAGGTAGAGCAGAGACGGACGGCGAATCAATCTGCTCAGGCATGCAGGATAGGAAACTAGGAAATGCCAGTGGCCTTGCTCAGAGCTCATCCCCCCTCCACATTCATGCTCATCTTCTACTCCCCTTCCGATTTTCCCAGAAAGTATGCATATCTACGTCTACATTGGAGTCAAGAAAGCTCTTACTTGGGCAACGCATGCCAGTAGTGTTTTAAGCGTGGGCATGATACTCGTGCAATGGAGGTGCTGGGCGATCGGGCGGATTGTGGAGGGGAGGATTCGAATATCTACGTAATCAAACTAAAAATAATATCAGGTCCGGAGGGGAGTGGGTGGAGCGGGGGGCAAGCAATGCTGGACTGGCTTGGCGCGCCGCCGGTTCCCCTTCAAGTTGGGCGCTGCTAGGCCAGGGGAGGAGATGGGGCTGAAAGGCAGATTCAACAAGAAGATGGGGGAAAGGCAAAGTGGGCGAAGCGAGTGGCTGTTTCGAGAGTGTGGATGAAGCCGGTGACTTCATTGGTCCTTTGGTACTGTTGCCGGTAGTTGTTGTTGCGTGCGCGGCGCGATGCTGCTATGGGGGCATGGGTTGTGATGGACGAGGTAGAGGGTGCGTCAGCAAATGCCAACCACGGGTAGATGCACACGGTTATTCAGAGTAAGCGGATGTATCCATGCCCCTCGAATATGCGATTACAGGTACGAAGTGCGGAACAAGATGTAATGCAGATCTGTCTATTCGTATGCAGTGCAGGCGCAGTTTGGCGGGCCAAGTCCAACTCGACACATGAAGTTCCTGTTGCAGACTGTACCTTGCAGCATCGTGGGCGAGAGTACACAAAAGACACGAGGAGTGTGATGGCAAGTCGGGAAGTTGAAGGGGCAAGCTGCTTCCTTTTGAAGAGCTGAATGAATCTCACACCGTGGAGGCTTACCCGATACGCCTACGGATCGGTTACATGTTGGTCAGCACTGTAACTGAACAAGTTGCGACCGCGTAGACCTCGCATTCTGCAGACTGTCGAGGCCTTTGTCAAAGCAGTACTCTGTAAAACCATCAAACAAACGGATCTACCACGACGCGCAAGATCTACGCAGGCTATCCACGAATCTCGCATTCGCTCCGCTGGGCATGCCCAAGGCTGAGTCCATCGCCACGAGAATACCACCTGGGGCTAGCCCTCTTAAGCATAGTCACGCTTAGCGACGACAGTTGAGACGCGCTGCGGCCGCCGACTGCGCCATAGCACTGCAGCAGCTCGTTCCCACTTCCAGACTTAGCAGTCTGACATCCATGCTACGCCATGTCATGCTTTCATATTTCTGCCAGTCCCTCCTCGTGTCTCGCCATCTCTTCTCATCCTATTCAAAAGACCGACGCACAACGCTCTTTAGCCTCCTCGGTATCAGTCCCGACATTCGCTTACCTGTATCCTAACACCTACGATTTGGATACCCCAACCTAGCCACTCACTCTCTCGTCCTAGTCGATAACCGGTCCGCCAACATGGTGCAAGCCGGCCGTGTGGCGTGCATCACGGCACCTTTCCTGCTGTCGATCGCCGCCCTTGTGACTCTCGTGCTCGTCTTCATTGCCGGCACCATGGAGGAGAATCGCACCACGGGCGATCTCTACTTCGTAAAGGTATGCCCACCACCCCTGGTCACACGGTCGACTGCTAACGCATCACTCGAGATTGACCTAACGAACCTCACCCTTAGCGCATCCTCAAATATCGCGCCAGACGCCGATGCCACTACCCTCTCAACCCTCGGCAATGCTCTCGAGGCAGCGAAACAAACCCTGGGAATGGACGACCATTACACCGTATACCTCCGCAACTACTGCAGCTGGAATGCCGACGAAGATGCGTACAGCGACTGCATCTCGCCCAAGGCATACTTCTGGTTCAACCCCATTAAGGTCTGGGGTCTGGACCGCGCCGCACTCCCCGTCGAAGATTACCTTCCAGGCTCATTCCGCAATGGCCTCGACGCCTACCACTCCGGCAGCAAAGCCATGTTCGTGCTCTATGCCGCCGCATTGGCATCCACTTGCTTCAGCATCCTAGTCGGCATCACCGCAATCTTCAGCCGCTGGGGCAGCTTCTTCACCACCTTCTTCGCCACCGTGGCCTGGGTCGCGTACGCGGCAGCCACAATCGTCGCCACCGCCATGTTCGCCATCCTCAAGGGTGTCATCGACAACGAACTGGAGGACGATTACGGCGTCGAGACCCGACTGGGAACACGCGCGCTAGCCACCTCGTGGATCGGCACTGCCTTTGCCGTCGGCGCTGGTTTCTTCTGGTTCCTCAGCGTCTGCTGCTGCAGCGGCCGGAGTCCGTACAACAAGAATCACGAGCGTGGCCGGGGCAAGACTCGGGCGGAGAAGACGCCCTATACCTACGAAAGAGTTGGCAGTCCGTACATGGGACCCAGTGCCGGCCAGTCAGTACCTTTGGGCGCATATGGCGGCGCGCAGCCCCAGCAGACCGGGAGCGCATATGAGCCGTTTAGAAGTCGTGTTTAAATGAAATGGATGCCATCAGGAAAGCGGGATCAAAGGAGAGAGGAGCAGGAATGATGGCTTCCTCGATCGGCCTCAACCACAAAATCGTGGAATGTGGGCTCGGGCCTTGGATTATTTGCGTTGTTGGCATAGAGCGGGCGTTTTTACGAGGCAGGGCGTCGGCCGATTCACGATACACTCACGCTCAGCCATGCATGCATGATACTAGTATGACCCGTCTTCAGCATCTAAAAGAAAAAGCTGTGACGGAAAAAGAGAGCGCGAGTGAGAGATATGAAGTGTATAAAGTAAACTTTTCACCACCAGACTCGACCTTTTGATCTCGACTTTTGACACCCTTCGAAACCCCTCGACGCCGCTCCCATGTTCTGAAGGCTGTCACTGCCGTTCCTCATCTCGTGTACCACTCTATGTATGTATGGATGTATGGATGTTATGGCCTTGACCTGCCTGCCCATCGGAAAGCTGCCATCCCTGGCCCTCCCTCTAGGAACCGACCACACCGTTGGAATATGCGTCCCGTTCACGGAACATCTCGCGCTTCAAAGGTACACACACACAAGTGCTCACCGAGGGACGAATACCGTTCGTTCATTACGGACTGGTTACCTCCGAATTGTTTGACTCGGGCGAGATGGCCGACTTGCTGTCTGCTGGCGGCCTACCTCGCCTCTACACACTCTCGGCATGACTCCAAATCCATCCCCATTGCGAGACCGATCGCGAACACGGGCACATTTTCCAAAACAGGTCTTTGTAAGAAACGTCCTGTCCCGAGCGAGAGAAACTACGGCGTCTTCACGTTCCTCAGCAAACGTCACTCATCAGTCCCCCATCCTCGCCGTTGTTCCCCTCCCTCTCCCTCCTCGTCCTCTTGACCCTCGTCCTCGCCCCCGCCCCCTCCCCCTCCCCCTCCCCCTCGCCCTCGACCCAGACGCAGCTCGGTAGGCCTTCCTCCTCGCCGCAGCGGCCGATCCTCCGCCCGCAATATCGTCATCATCATCGTCCTCACTCTCCGGCACCACCACTTCTTCGTCTTCGTCATCGTCACTCTCACTTCCACTCTCAGACTCCGTCCCCGCCACCATCCCCTCAAAGTCCGAATCCATATCCTCCGTCTGCTCATTCATTTGCACGGCCACCTCGTCCACATCCATGGGATCGAACCCATCGCCCTGCGTCCCCCGCAAGCTGGCGCGCGATTTGTCGCTCTGCAGTCCGCCCTTCTTTCTGTTACCGGCACGTCTCCTCGCGGGCGCTGGGCTTTGACTAAGACTACTGCCGCCGTCGTCATCTGGCTGCATTCTCGCCCTGGTCTTCTTCGTCTTCTTCTTTCTTTTGGCCTGGCCTCTTCCTCCAGCGCCACGACTCGCTCTCGCCCGCGCCACCACCGGCGTATCAATAAACGCCTTGCTCTTGGCGCTCTGCTCGCCTCGTTCCCAGAATTGGTCGGCCACCGCAGCAGGGTACTCGTAGTCGTACAGCAGTTCCTCGCCCGCCTTGATGTCCCGCTTGGCGAAGAGACCGACCCGGTGTTGGCCATTACAGAGCACGGTGTTCCCGTATACATTGATGTTGCGATCCAGTTTCGAGTTGTTCATGAAGCGTGACTTGTTGCCAAAGTTATTGGCATCAATCTGTTGCTCAGCGTTCAGGTTGAAGAGATACTCCTGACCAGACAGAGAGTACATCGCGCCACGCCGGTCGCTCTCCGTTTGGCTGATCACCTCGCCCTTGTATTCGTGGATGAAATCGCCTTTCTTGAGATCCTCGCCAGCAAATAGTCCATAACCTTGAACTTCGCTGGGGGCCTTGATGGTGCGCGCGGGCAAGTCCAGCTGGATTCGGTTGTTCTTGCAGCGGCCGATGCGCATTTCCGGTTTGTATTTGTATGCTTGGTGGAGCACCGTCTCAACACCACAGCTTTTACACAGCCCGGGGTCACATTCGCGCCCAGCGTTCCAACATGCGCAACCCTTGTCACCACAGACCTGTCCAGGGTTTATGGCACAGTTACAACCGCGGAAAGCCCGTTCGCAGCTTGCGTCACACTTGCATCTGCGCTCACACGAAACCTTTTCCTCGGCGCAAGTGCATTCTGGGTTCTCTGGCGTACATGGTCCATCGTGATCGCAAGGAAAAAAAGCCTTTCTCTCCGCGACCCGGCGGTTCATTGAGAGATCTGGCTTGCTGTGTACTTTGGCCCTCGAGACTTTCTTAGAGGACGCACCATCTAATGCAGCTGCTGAATGAGGTATCTGACGGATTCGAGCCACCATCAGAGCGAATATTTCTGTGCATTTGTGTTTCGGAAGCCACTCGCGTATCATGCATGGACTTCTTTCATTGTCTAGGAAAAGACGAAGGTTTGCTGCGAAGACTTCTTTCTCGGACGCTGAGAAATCAGGCATGTCCTCGGTCCGTCCGGCTACATCCCAGAAACAATTAGCGGAGCACATCTTGTCATCGGCCAAATAAGGGGTTGAGGCCTTGATCTCAGGGTTTAGAAAGCCACTGACACCACCCGTTGCCTGCCGGCCTTTGAATTCCGATAGTCGGAGCGCTGGAGTCTGGTCGACGTCACACCACAGTCCACAGATATGTCGATCTTCGCGAAGGTGAGTAGGGAAAGTTGAGTATGTCCATCGCTCGTTATTAAATGATTCGGCATCGTTGAGGCGTACATGTCCAGATTTGACCTCTTCGGGTTCCGGATGGCCTTGTATCTGCCACCACTCAACAAAGGCTCCATGAGCGGAGCATCCGTGCAAGCCACACGCAAGACAGATCTGCTCAACCGCCTCTGATTCATCTTTAAGCTCTTTATCGAACATTGTCTTCTTGGGCATGAGGAACACTTCAGATGGAACAAGCGAGACAATATGCCACAGACTAAGGTTGCTGATGGCATGGAAACAGTGCGCCGCCAATGCTGCTTTAGCCAACACCCTGGACTGAGGGGCAGTACCCTCGTGGCGATGTTCAAGACTGCGGAACTCAAGGTCTGCCGGGAAAGAGATGTGGCAGGTATCGCATGGTATAGTTTGCTCCTTCACACAGGACTTGATTGTGTCTTCAGATACGCCGAGGTCGTTGAGGAGACGCTCCGTCTCCGCACCGTCTCTCAAATAGTAGTAGACCACGTCCGCTGGGGTAATATCGAGCTGCTTAAGCAACTCATCAACAAGCTTGGCCCAGATGTCAACAAGCTCTGCGCAAGCTCTTTGTCCAGCAATGGAGGCTGATATGGAGTGATAATCATGGTACCGTTCACTGAGCTCTTGATATTTTGCATTCAAGTCTTCTGGCCGTCTCCCTTCGTCATCTTGAGAGTACGGATGATACTTGCCGATTGTTGTGTTCTGTGCAATGACCGCTGGCCCCAATCGTCCAATGCTTTTGGCTTTCGGTAGACTGACGACTGGCGACTTTATGTACTGGACGGGCGCAACGAGCGACTCCCACTTCGTGGATCCCTTTGCCTTGGAGAGCAGTCTGCATTCGCCGCTTGTGTCTTTTTTCGCTATAAGTTGGGCAAATGGGCTACTGATGGAAGGTTCAACCTGCGCTCGAGGCTCGGTCTTGGAGTAGTATTTGCTCGCACGCAGCGCTGTCTTGACGGTCATCTCCTGAAAATCGTCCAGTTGCTGCTTGAGACCGCCCAACAGCCTCTCAAAGTCAACAACATCAAGAGCGATATCAGACTGAAGGCCTTCGGACGATATGGGCAAATCCTCCGGCTCGTCCTCTCCGAGGAAGTCGAATAGCACATCTTCGATAGTTCGTACCTTAGCCTTGCTGGGCTGAGCGAGAGTAGTAGGGTCTTTCGGCTCGACATCATCGTTAACGAGCGAAGACATCCTGCTGAGACTGGTGCTACTCTGGCGTGCCTCATTGTCCGAGGAGTAGTCGTATTCTACATCGGTCGGTAGTGACGGTTTTCGCGCATATTGACGACCGACGTCTTGCAAGATCTCCGAAAAGCGGTCGTCACCCTGGATAGTGTTGGATGGGTTATTGCTGATATTGTAATCACATCTGTAATTGAATCTGAGGCAGCTGGCACAGGGCTTTTGACCATCGCAGTCCTCTTCTTCTTCCCTGCAGTGATTGCATTTGTTGATGATAGAGACTGACCTCGGCTTCGGTTGCGCACCTTCAGGTCGACTGACATCGCGAGGGCCGGGCTCTGGTTTGTTATGAGACGCGACAACGTGAGACAATCTGCTCTGACCAACTGAGGTAGTTCTTGGGGCTGATCTGCTGCCTATGGTTGCATTTGGTGACAAGAAAGGTCTGGGTGTCATGGGAGATGACATATATGTGTTGGTGTCCTTCGCTTTCGGGTTGGAGGGGAATGGATTAGAGATCCTGGGCCAACCTGCATTTACTGCTGAAGAATGGGCTTTGACAGGTAGTGAGGTTTTCGACACTGGTTTGTCTAGGTCGTCATCGGACAAGACGAGAGGGTCGACTGCTGAGCCTTCTGCTGTTGAGATAGGAGCTCTTAACGGTGGGAGACCCGTTGTTCCGCGCCACTTGGAGGGTCGCGACCCGGATGTCGCACTTGTATCAAAAGATCGAGACGCAGGTGTTCTTGTAGCACTTCCAGGGCTATCAAAAGTGGCCGTCTGTCTGCCAGATAAATGTCGTGGAGCTGAACTGGGAGTTGCAGTCCGAGGTGCTGTCGGTTGACGGTCAGGGTCAACGGGCCCGGTCAGGTCAATGAAGTCATATTTCTTGTTGAATGCCATACTGCGAGACAAGCAGTGGAGCACTCGCGGTGCCCTGCCCTGTCATGCGGACAGAGTTTGGCGAATGCAAACGTTCCTTGGGGAATGATGGAAGTGGAGATGGGATGAGAGAGGAGCAGAGGACGCTCCTCCCAACGCGTCAGGCAAACGCGCTTCCCTGTTCTTGGCATTCCACGCCAAAACTCGATCGCTAGTTGCCTCGTCGCCTCGCCAGACGGGTCTGACTAGTCTGACTCAAGATCCAGGAGCCGTACTACGTGCTTGCGTGATAAAGAACCAGGACGAACACGTCTCTATATTGGTGCACGAGCCCGGCGGATTGCGTCAAGTCTATCTCGCGTGCCCCGGCTCACGCATAGGACAGGGTCAAATTCCTTGAGACCCTCTTGTCCGACCACTGAGAGCGCTGCAAGTCCTGTGTATGCATGCAGCAAGTCTGGCACAGCCCCGGGAGTCTTAGAAAACCCGCCGATGAGGTGTTGTGTACTGCCAAACAAGTATGTTTTCAAAGCCTCAACGCCCACCAGACTCTCCCTCCGCAGCAAGGCCATGGCGCCTACGTTCCAGAAGCAATAGCACGTATCCGCCATCTTATTGCAGCGTCCACTGAATCCGGCCGATATGTGAGGTGTAACTGGCGTAGAAGCTTCCTCGTCATCGTCCGCGTCCTCATCGTCGCTGTCTTGATCGTCAACCCATGTTGTCTGTCGCTGCAGCATCCAACCCAGATTTGCGTCGAGCTGCAGCAACGGCGAAAGAAAAACGCTTCTGTCAGAAGTTTCAGAGCCGTAGATGCGGTCAAGACACCCTAACGTCGCCATTGCACAGAAATTCAGTCCTGCATGAGCTTCGCGCAGCCATGCCTGGCCAAAGGCGCCTTCAGTGTCCTGACAGTTTGACACGTACCTGAGTACCCCCTCTTTGTCCAGCCATTGTTCATTGTCGGTCTCGGACCCAAGAATGTAGATGATTCCGGCAGCACAATAGGAGCTCCTCAGGTCGTCTTTGCCGAGTGCCACATTATCCTCCCCAACCATTTCCCCAAAACAACCATTGGACTTCTGTAGCTGCTTCACCCACCGTAGGCATTCTGTCCTCTTCACTCTTCCCAAGTCGTCGCCTAAGACCAAAAGGGCAACGAGGCCCATATAAGTGTTGTGAAGGTTCGCAGGGTCCCAGTGGAGATTGAAAATGTTTCGCTGGCTGCCCAAATTGGTGCCAGAGAAGCCTCTGAAGCCCCCAGAGGGCACCTGGAGTGAATAAATCCAATCTATCCATGCGATCCGCTCCTCTTCTGATACTAGTGTATCGAGGACGCCTAGAAGGTCGAGGGCAGCAACGATGAAGAAGCCCAAAGACATGCGTGCTGCATCCCCAGAGGTGTAGGCTTCTGGTAGTAGATCTGCATTTCGCTTCCAGTACTTAATATGCCGAGCCTTGTCGAATGTTGGATCATTCCTGGGAGACATGGTGGGTTTTGTGCAGGGCAACAGTCCGCTAGCGTATAGCACCAATGTTACTGGATGCACTCTGCATTGCCTGCGTGTGATCCACCCACCTTGGTCTGGGATGTCGACCTATACACAGTAGGCTCAGACGATATTCAGAAAGACTACCGACGTGAGCAGTAAGACGCGACGTCGTGACCTACAGTAAGGTGATCCCGCTTGAGGCTTGGCATTTCGGCGCGCGCCTTTTGTATGGTACGCGGGAGGACGGAGACTGACCACTGACCAGGGTACCCGGCTCCTAATCGTCTTCTGTCCCGCAATCTTGCGCAATGTTCCCTCCCTGATGGCTCTGTTAGCATTCACTGCTTTTAGCGATACTATCGATTCCGTACCTATGCGTTCCAGCCTCGCGCTTTCCGCCGTCTTACTCTCGGCGCCCTAATGTCAGACACCATCACCGTGCAACGAGCCTTACCCACTCAGACCAGACTCCAGAGGGATGCAAAACTCAAGAACAAAAGCAGAGCAGCAGCTACATAAAGCGAAACTCGCCAACAGCTACCAGCAATTGCTGAACCAGTTTGAGAGCAAAGACCTTACGCATGTCGGCAACTACACCGTCGGCCGACTGGTGGGGAAAGGCAGTTTCGGCAAGGTATATCTTGCGCGGAACGATCTCATAAATGGCTCAAAGGTTGTGCTGAAGGCCTCGAGTAAGGAAGATCATAATCTGGCAAAAGAGGTCCATTGGCACCGTCAATTCGTACACCCTCATATCGCGCGACTATACGAGGTCATAGTCACCGAACTCAATGTATACCTCGTCCTCGAGTACTGCCCCGGAAACGAACTCTATGACCACATCTGCCGTCACGGGCCTCTAGCCGTCGAGAAGGCCCAAAAGATCTTCACACAGCTCGTTGGAGCCGTCGCATACATCCATTCCAAGTCCTGTGTCCATCGCGACCTGAAGCTCGAGAATGTGCTACTTGACAAGCGCGATAATGTCAAGCTCATTGACTTCGGCTTCACAAGAGAATATGAGGGCAAGGCCAGCTACCTGCAGACCTTCTGTGGTACTGTATGCTACAGTGCACCGGAAATGCTCAAGGGCGAGAAGTACGCCGCCGAAAAGGTCGATGTCTGGAGTCTGGGCATAATTCTGTTCGCGCTGCTAAAGGGCGAGTTGCCCTTTGACGAAGACGACGATGCTATCACAAAAGAGAACATCCTAAAAGAAGATCCGAAATTCCCAGACACGTTCCCGGAAGCTGCAACTACCCTGATCCGGAAGATGCTGTCAAAACGGTCGTTCCACCGGCCAACCCTGGCGGATGTGCTTGCCGACCCGTTTCTGGTTAACGACGCCCCAGCGCAACAAGCAATCCTCAAGCTCTCACAACCCGCGCCTTTCACGACAGAGTTGGAAAAGCACACCCTGGAACGGCTTAAGTCCGCGGGTGTTGATATCGACAAAGTCATCGAAAGCGTCCTGGCGCAACGTTGCGATGCTCTGGCAGGATGGTGGACCCTTCTTTACGAGAAAGAACAACGTAAAGAAGTGCGGCGAGAGAAGAAACGCAAGGAAAGGGATGCAGAAATGAAACTTTTGCGACGTTTGAGCGGCGCATCTGGTAGATTCAGTACCACTCAACCAACTCTCCCTGAAGTGGACGAAGAGGGTGCGCCAGGTCATCAAACGAACGGCTTGCGCACTCGGAGCAACAGTAGGGGCCGAAGAAACAGGCGCAGCACACCGCAAATCCTTGTTAGCGACTTGCCGCAGCTGCCAGAGGGCAGCCCAATGTATTCTCCGGGTGCTATGACACCACCCAAACCCGTCGACAAGGACAGTATCCGATCCCGAAGCACCTCGCGGACGGCAAGGCCTCCTCTCCCGCCCAAAAGCGCGTCACGAGAATGGAAGCGACGAAGCTCAAACCTGCAGTTAGTCACCTCAAATTCCGATATGCTTGGTCCGGCCAATGGAATCAATAAGCGCGGCGGTCAGACGCGAGCTGGCAGACAGAGAAGAAACAATCAGTTTCTCAACCAGCTCTCTAATCTCAAGCATTGGTTTGTCGAGTCCACCAAACGAGCCAGAAGCCCGTTGGGCAAGCTTGACTCTCGAGGTTCAGGCTCACAGAAATCTCCTATCAGCTCCAAGATAACCCTCACCCCTGACAAACAGAGATCGCAACCTCAACTCTCTCTCCACACACCTCTGAGCCCGGGCGAACGCCCAACACACGACCGCGCTCTTTCCGGCACCTCCAGTGTTATGACTCGCAACTCCTCCTACGGCAATACTTTGACACCTGTCACTTCCGCAAATCAGGTTAACGGCGTGGCCAAACTCGACACCTCCCGGCATCATCAAAAGACTGGCTCAAACGGTACACGCGCCTCACTTTCCCCGTCTCCTCTGACACCCCGTGGCTCTCAATCCCGCCGCCTTTCTTCCGGCCCTGGCCTACGAGGTCGCAAATCAACCTCGTCCTCTGTGTCTTCTATTCGCAGCATGCCCCGGCACGCGGGCCACAGTAAGGCCTCCTCCCAATCCAGCAACAGTATGGACACGATCCATTCACCCAGTGCCAGTCGTACATCTTCTCTGCTTCACCACACTTCACGCTCACCACACCATTCTCTCAAAGTTCTGCCCGCTGGTCCTGTCTTCAGCTCTAGCGGCCGGCTGGTACGTACCGGTGGCGATGACGCCTCTTCTGGACATTCAAGCCAAGCTCCGATATCTAAATTCAACGAAGCGATGATTGGCTCGAATGCAGGCGGCGTCATGTTCGCACGCCGCAAGAAGACGGCGTTTAAAGGGCCGAACCTGAGTGCGGGACTGTTTGGCCAGAGTGTAACTGCGCCGCTTGGAAGCCCAGCGATCTTCGGCCGGCAACGTGAAGGGAGCGATGGCACCACGAATCGGATTTTTGGGCGCAGAAAAAGCGGAAATGCTGTCGGTGCGGCTGTC
This sequence comes from Cyphellophora europaea CBS 101466, assembly GCF_000365145.1. Lineage (NCBI taxonomy): Eukaryota > Fungi > Ascomycota > Eurotiomycetes > Chaetothyriales > Cyphellophoraceae > Cyphellophora > Cyphellophora europaea. The sequence continues at coordinate 881,499 of NW_008481812.1, forward strand.
GCTGGCGCCGGCGCCGGAGCAGGAGCAGCGACTCTCGGCATCCCTGAAGAGCAAGAAGAGACACCGGGCAAGCGCAAGAGTGTTATCGTCGAGGAGGACGAGGAGGAAGAGGAAGCTGCGATGAATCACCACAGCAGCAGAAACAGGCCGGCGCATGCGCACAGCGGCATCCTTGAGGAAGAAGATGAAGAGGAGGACGAGGACGTTGAGGAAGTCGACACCTTTGACGAACCCGTGCTCCACCCTGGCGAACGCTTAGACTCCATCACCTTCATTGAAGATCCTCCCGTTCTCGGCAAGGACATTGGTGCCGGCCTTCGCAAGTATTCCAGCCAGGCGCTTGTTATGAGCCCCGCCGAGACGCCACTAGAAACACCTAAAATCAGCATTGATGGCACTGCCGGCACCACAGGGCCCAACAGCCCGGGCACTGCCAGCGAGATTGGTGTCGGCCAGAGCGCCAGTACGCCCAGGCTGGACTTGGGAAGGGAGTGGTCGAAGTGATAACATACGAGGATTTATATGAAGGTTGTGCGCGGACTGGCCCGCCCCATGTGTTCTATGGGAAGGTGCTGATAATTTGTACGACTAAACTTCCTTTCTTTGCTGGCACAGATCTCTCTGACTGAAAGGGGACCGTCAGTTCCTCGTTTCAGGTCAGTGACCGTGCCGGCTTTGGAGCGTTCCAGCGTTTTGTATATAGCCAGCCAGCCGATCGGTCGGTGGGTCGGTGGGTCGATTAGCCGGCTCGTTGTTGTTCATGTAGAAGAGCGTCGTCCATCGAGACGGAGTGGGTGAATGGCATAGGTAATCTAGTAGTGATGGTGAGTAAAGAGGAAACGGAGTATGACGGGTCGAGCCGATCTGTACGATTAGATGATTTGGACATGCTACGTGCACAGTGCACAGTGCACAGGGAACCTGCAGCTACAGTCTACAGATGAGGGCGGAGATACAGATGAAAGGATGAAAAGATACCTTGGGACTTTTGAGACAATTGAGTTTTGTCACGTTTTCTATTCTTGATCTTCAGGACGAATATCGCGCTCGCCTGCAGGCTGCAAGATGCACCACCTCGTGGCGCGGCCGCTTTTGGGAGGCCACAGAGTGACTGTGTCTGTCTGTCAAAAGCTCAGATGAATCCTTCTGAAACTTGCAAAGCTTTTCTGATCATCTCCGGCTGGTTGGCATGCCGTACAAAATCACTCGGCGGTTGTGGTGTTGGGCGTGCGAGACAGTGCTTGTCATCATCACCTGTTCTTCTCCGTCTCTCGACAATATTGCTATCATCGTTTCTTTGATTCCCCCCTCATAGCCTGATTGGTACAGCGGCTTAATCGTCGTCCAACATAGCGACGTGAAGTCCGGCGTAGCGGCTTGGTCTTGTTGGCGTCTCCATCACACTGGCGGTTCGGCTGCGGATAGACAAGGCGCGGCGGGACTCTGCGACGATGAAGCAATCTTCATCATCATGCTCGACCATGTACCAGTCTCCATCTTCGTCCTGGTTTTGAGACTCGGTTTGAGTGGTGGTTGCAGGCAGTTCCGGTAGAGTGAGGTCCACCAGGATTGGACTTGAGGATCGCGATCGTGCACCGCTGTTGGCTGAGCTTGGGCCATGAGTGACAGCTGGCGAAACCTCCTTAGGTAAATCTTGAACAGCCACAGCTGTGTTCATGTTGTCAGTCGTGGTGTTGTTGATCTCAAGATTATCAGGCTGGCTCGTCGGCTCTGACTCTGGTGTAGTATGTGTAGGACCTGGCTCTAGCGCTGAGAGAGCAACGGGTACGGTATGACCTGAGCTTCTTGTGTAGGTGTACATGTCCAAGTTGAGCTGAGCATCAATGCTGGCCTGTTCTTCCAGATCTTGTTCAATTTGCTCGTCAAGTTCCATACCCATTGACATAGAAGCATTGCCGGTGTCCTCACTATCCTCAGTGTGAGCCGGCTGAGTTCTGATGTAGGTTGAATACTCGCTCAGGGCGCACACATCAACATTATCGTCACACTCATCATCTTCCGTAAGGAGATAACCTGCACCAGTAGAGAAGGGTGTCTCGTGAGTTGTAATATGCGGAAGCACCGATGTCGCTCGGTCTGAGCGAGCGCGAGGTTTGCTATCTTCAGGAAACAGAATATCGGCAAAGGCTTCCCACCTAACAGAGTGATAGCGCCATTTGAAACCTGGAATCTTGAAGGAGGTAACAAGTGCGCGAAGCACAGTCTCTCGCCAGTCTTTGTCAACGTCTTTGAGGAACTGTACAATGTTAGAGTAGGGCAAGCCTCGTCATACAAGTATCTTACAGGGTAAAGCTCTGCACTCGCCGTAGGCGTGCACTCTTCCATGCTATTCAAAGTGCCTAGCAGTTCCAATGCGTCACTTGTTGATAGATTGAGAAGTGGCGGGCTGCTTATCTCCCCCCATAAGAGGAACTCTCCACGGCCATCATACTTGTTAGGCAAGTCATTCAGCCCATGTTTCCTACAAATAGTTTTTACCAAGCGTGGTCGAATGCGACTGGTGGGATGACTTTCTCCCTCGTCATGAAGATCGTTGTACAACCAGACAGCAAAGTTGCATGGTGTTGCTGCCTGACTAATTCTTCTTAGTGCAGACCGTGCAAACTCTGTCGTACTGATGAAAGGTGATTGATAAGTCGGCACTCTCAGGAGATGTGGTAACACTTCTGCCTTAAATGCCGCACTATTAACGCGCGGTGGCTTGCTGACACCTGTAATGTTCTGGAATCGGCGGGCTTTGAAGCCTAGATTAGGATCGTGGGCTCGGAACAAGAGGACAGGGTGTTTCTTAGAATATGTTCCAGCGCTATTAAATTTGGAGTCAAGCTTTGGGGAGCTGCGGACATTGGCCAAAAACGTCTCAGGCGATGGCGTGCGTGGCGCGGCCTCAAGAGGGGGATAGGAGACGGTAGGAATAAATACACTCCGAAAAGAAGCTGTTCGGGGCTGGTCAGGTAAGGGTGGTGGCGAATCATCTGGTGGGTTCTGAATATGGGTCTCCGTGAAGACATGGTTGCGTTGTCGATGAATGATAGGTTCGGTCAGGTTATTTAATGAGACGTTATCAGCATTTGGATTGAAGACAAATTGATGTAGTGATGGACGATTAGGGTTAGGCAGTTCCGGTCTAGTTGATTCGTCTTCGGTTGAGACGGTTGAGGGACTCCAAGCATCACGGGTGACAGCGACTTGAGCTTGATCTGATGATGATAGTGGTGTTCGGACGGACGGAGCCTCAATTCGCAGCTCGAGCTTGATGTGAAGTTCTTGGGCTGCGTTCTCGATTTTATCCTTCTCGATGCGGTAACGAGTTCGCAAGACTTTGAGAGCTGTACCCATGACTCTCATCCACACGGGATTCTGCTCCTTCTTGAGATTGTATCTCTGCGTCACGAGGGTATTGATTGGCATTGACCCGTCGGGGAAACCCTCCGCCAGTAGAATGGTCTTATTGATATGATTCCATATCTTCAGAAGCGTTGACTTCTCGTTCCCGTACAATCTGTACAGTAATGCGAGAACGATTCGATCGCCATCTGTCCAGGTATGGCGAGAAGCCCTAGCTCGTTGAATATTTGACGCCATACTGTTGACTCACATGGGGACGATACAGTGTTAGTCAGTGCCTGACAGGTCTCGCTCGACTTCGTTGCACACTTTTGATAATAGTTCAGCGTGGCGGATGTAAGCCAAATTGACAAAGTCGGCAGACGAGGATGCCAGGCAATCGTTAAAGACACGGTGGCGAATGTCGTGGCGAGCATGGCGCTTCGCTGGTGCCTTGCCAGCCACGTTGGGAAAGACTAAAGACAACGGCCAAACGATGTTCCGGCGCATGGGAAGGTCATGGGAAGGTTATGGGGCGGCTGCCTGATTTTCCATCCAGGTTCATGGCTGAGCTTGACACGGAACGAGAAGGTCATAGCAGCGAGGTCCCGGTTCGCAACAATACAACGGGATGCCAGCTCACAAGACATGTCGCCAGTTTTATGACTGAACATAGACAATATTTGCTCTCTGGAACAGTAAGTGGAAGATAACGCTTACCTATACATCTGCCGCCCTCATAATACTGCATCTGCCTTCACTCAAGCTTCTGCCGACCAACATTAGGGCATGTGCCATGTGATAGTTCCAATCAGTCACCGGTCAAGAGTGGGAACTGGACTCATCTCTCCTTCAGCTCATGGAAGTCTCAGAGTACTGACAACGAAGCCACGTGAGTCTCTGAGCTGTTTTCGAGCATAGTCGAGCCGAAAATGCACACCAAGGCTAGCTCGTGTACCTTCTTTCCGGCTGGGGCCGCCAACAAGATGAGAGGAGCACGACTGGTGCAGTACGTCTGACTCTTGCTCACAAATTTGCCAGATCAAAGTGGCCGAAGCTGACTAAGAGATATACACGACAAAGTCGGATTCCGGTACCAGCCACTTCAGAAGCTCACGTTGACTCATTAATTGCTGAGCCGAATTTGCTCTGCTTTCCTTTTCAATGATGCTCGTATGATCGACAAGACCCGACGTGCTACCGTGGAACTCTTGTCCTCCTTGGTAGTCCAGTGGTCCATTCAAGGGTGCTGCTAGTGACTCGGCCCGAGCATGAGCAGCGAATCGACCGCAGTAGCCGTCGTCCTGTTTCTCACGTCCATGAGTTACAAGTTGTGTGACCCCCTTTCCTAAAGCGCGGATCAAGCTTGATGCGATAACAAAGAAAATCGTCCGAGCTGTGTATTGAAGGAAGGTAGATCATCGACGAGGTTGTATCTACCTTCAATCTCGGCGCTTGGCGTGGACCCGTGCCAAGGGCTGGGGATACGGATGGCTATCCGGAGCACTTGCAGCCCAACGCGAACTACTGGTCATTGCATTAGGGTCATTGGTGAGAAAAGCTTGAGTTAATATCATGGCAGTCAGTGAACGGAATGCTCGATAGGTCTCAGCAGTCTCCTATGGGACGAATCGCAGGCATGGGACTACCTAGAGACTCGATACTCAGAACAGAGCTACTCACTGCAGGACAGCCTTCCCAACCAGCACCACGTCCACTCGATGTACTTGATCAGATGCAGCACCTTATCATGGAACACAATCACTGGTGAATGACCTTTTCAAGCCTAAACCCATCTGGTCACTCGACATTCCAGTCCCTATCGTGGAGCGCACGCGCTCCTTCTTGCACAGGTGACCAGCGGCTCTCATCGAAGTGTCCTTCGGGCGGACATAGCGGTGAACTTCGCAATCGTCAGCAGCAACCCTCAAATGATCGCTGATTTCGTTTACAGCCGTTCTAAGGTGCGGTTGGAAGCTCAAAGGGCTACTCAATGCAGGTCGACAATTGTGGCTTACGTGACTTCTATATTCATGGTGAGAGAAACAATTGTGTAGTAGTAGTCAGCTCCAAGAGATCTTGCAACCATGAACTACCCTTCACTGCAGGGCTTGGTGAGACCCAACGTCAAGATACCTGCTCGTATAAACGCGGAGTGGTTCTACGCCTTGTTTGCATGGCTGTGAGGCTGCCGGTTGCGAGGAGTCGCACTCTTGGCGACAGGATTGGCGCGCTCGGCGCGTTTTCCGCGCCAGTTACAATTGCCATTCTTGACCACCACCTTCCCCAACCATGCTCGACAACCTGTAGTGGCGGTGTCAGCATATTATTGCATTCATGGTCAGCCCCGAATCCACGCAGTTCCTGACCGATCTGCTCGGGAAGACGTTGCACATTACCGTGGTAGATGGACGGCTGTTCACGGGTGAGCAAGAACTCTGTAGCAGTACGAAAGCATTGACGACTAATTGGGCCGATGTCTGTAGGCTGCTTTAGATGTACCGACAACGAGACTAACGTCGTACTTTCGAACACATTCGAGTATCGCAAGCCTTCGGCGAAGGAAGAAGCCAAAGCCATAGAGGAGGCGGCTCAGTCAGGCAAACCTGTGAAAGCCGACATGACATCTAGATTTCTCGGATTGGTGACTGTCGGCAAAGAACAGATCGTCAAGATCGAGCTCGAGGAACGCAGGACAGGTGCAATGTTGGAGGGAAGTCTTCCAACAAGGTCTAAGGGGTGAATAGCCGATATTATTGAAGCCGGGCGTAGAGGCTTAGAGCGTGCCAAGTGCCTCAAAACAAAACGGGGGCCCAAGCCTCAGAGCGTGTCGAGATTGTCGCACACCCATGCGGGTGCTGACGTTTGACCCATGACGTCCGAGACGCTAGGCTGATACCTAAAGAGATTATATGAGAATAGGCGGTGCTCCTTTGACAGAGTGACAGCCAGCCATATTATAACTCCCTGGCAAGGACATGCAGGCGGAGGGCTACCGGGGCGGGCGGCTCGCGGCTTCCTGGACACCGCGCCAAGAGGGGCGCCTAACAGCCTAGCCCAGTCGCTCTAGAACACCCTCTTTGAGAATCTAGTCATTCTTGTCATAGGACAAGCGAATCGATTATCTCCAGCACTATTGCACCCGACCGCCACACCTCTTGTATCTCTCCTCCGAAATCATCCTGCATCCGTTTAATCGTTCGGCTGAACCGGTCTTCGGCTTTAAAAGAATCGCGTGTTTCTCCCCGGAAGCCACGTACACGTGAGTCAACTCTCCTAGCCTCTCCGCCTGAGGTCCCCATCCCCACTGACGTAAATTGTCCACTCGCTTTGGCGCTCACATGTTTCTCGCCATAGCACCCTTTGTGTTTCATCGGGCGCATTCGCTGACGACTACCTCGCAGCTTGCCACACTCGCTGCCTCTTGATCAACGACCTCCTTCCTCTGCGGCCTCGCCGCTTCAAACCGTTGTCCGAATCTTGATCTGAGGTTGTCCTCAGCAACCGACACAACGTCGAACTTCAAGAGACTATTGTCTACCCTGCTTCTCAAGCCACCTTAATACGGCGAGCCTGAGTTCCCAATCCCGCTACTCCCCAACGCATAGCTTCCAATGGGCCAGCAACAGTCCAAAGGCAGCAGCGATGGTACCCGCACTCCTCTGAAAAGTGGCTCTTCCTCGAACCTCGTCCCCGATGGCTTGCAGCAGTACCCCTCCTTCTCTAAATCCGATACCAAAGAAAGCACTTCGCGTTCCATTCGCTCCTCGATAAGAAGCAAGATCAGAAGTGGTTCCACCGATGACAAGACCGATTCTCCGCGCGCCAGCGCATCGGCCCTGGCTGGTCTTGACGGCGCTGACAAAAGTGAGACCAGCTCTGTGAAATCGGGTGCCAGTGCCTCCACCAAACGCTCTGCTCAAGCCCAGTCCCCGACCGCCATCGACGACGATGATGACGAGGCTCCTTCGCCAGGCAATGCCACACCCGCTCGACCTCCATCTCCCACGCAATCCAAGTCAGTTGGTAAAGGCCATAAATCCTTAGACCGCGCCCAACGAACCGGCGAGGTAGGCGCAGTATCATCTGACGCACCTAACCAAGCTCATCATCACTCCGCCACGCAGAAAGCTGGCGACTCGATCCTCGTCAAGCGTGACAACCAGATCAATCCACGTGCTCCCGAAACCAAAGCCTCACTGCGCGCTAAACTAGCCGAAGGTCTTCCAGGTGCATCGCCTGGTGGGAGCATGACGCTCAATGATGTCAGTGACATGGATTTGGACGATATGATATCTCGTCTCCTCGATGCGGGCTACTCTACCAAGGTCACCAAGGCTGTTTGCCTCAAAAATGCCGAGATCACCGCCATCTGCACTGCTGTTCGCGAGGTTCTCCTCTCCCAACCGGCGTTACTAGAGCTCAGTGCGCCTGTCAAGATTGTTGGTGACATCCATGGACAGTACAACGATCTGATCCGCCTCTTCGAGATGTGTGGCTTTCCACCAACTTCCAACTTCCTCTTCCTAGGAGATTACGTGGACCGTGGCAAGCAGTCGCTCGAAACTATTCTGCTTCTCTTTTGCTACAAGCTCAAATATCCCGAGAACTTCTTCATTCTTCGAGGGAACCACGAGTGCGCCAATGTCACTCGCGTGTACGGCTTCTACGATGAGTGCAAACGAAGATGCAATATTAAGGTTTGGAAGACTTTCATCGACACTTTTAATTGCTTGCCAATTGCTGCGATTGTTGCTGAAAAGATCTTCTGCGTTCATGGTGGCCTGTCACCAAGTCTGACACATATGGACGATATTCGTCAAATTGCTCGACCGACAGACGTGCCTGACTATGGGTTACTCAACGATCTACTGTGGAGCGACCCGGCTGACATGGACCAAGACTGGGAATCTAATGAGCGTGGTGTCTCCTACTGCTTTGGTAAGAAGGTCATCATCGATTTCTTGGCGAGACACGATTTCGACCTTGTGTGCCGTGCACACATGGTGGTTGAGGATGGATATGAGTTTTTCAACGATCGCCTTTTGGTTACGGTCTTCTCGGCTCCCAATGTATGTGACTTTTCCAATGACACTAACATCAACTGACCTTCTATCAGTACTGCGGCGAGTTCGACAATTGGGGTGCAGTTATGTCGGTCTCAAGCAACCTTCTATGTAGCTTCGAACTGCTGAAACCGCTCGATTCCAATGCGCTGAAGAGCCATATCAAGAGAGGGAGAAATGCCCGACAGAACATGCTGAACTCTCCGGTACGTACAAGCTGCACTATCACTCTCAACTCAAACTAACGTTATTATCAGCCTGCGCAGGTATCTGCCCAGAGCTTCTAGAGAAGATGTTTGATTTCGATGAGGAGACCATAATCTATGGACCACGTAGAAAGTGAGCGTTGCCAGCTGAGCATGCGGCAATTGGTCTTGCTCGAGACCCGGTTCTGCAGGGCTCTTCATATTGACCTAGCCACTCCAAACGTCGGCGAGGGTACGATGGGGGCGTCTGGCGTCAACTTGACTTTTGGCGGATATGAGGCTTTAGCCCAAGTACAAGATGACGGGGTTGAAGCCCGCCTGGTGAGAAACGAGAAATGCAAGCAGGGGTAAGTGTGGATGAGGCTTGGGCAACAGCGGAGTAGACCGCAAGCGACAATGAGGTTTGATCTCTTCTCCCTGTGACGAAGCATGGCTTCAAGAGCGGACCTGCTGGAAGACTGCCAAAACAAAATATCAGTGTAACCTCTTGCAATATCCTAAACCTAGGTATCTGATACTGTTCAGAAATAGATGAAGCATTAACTACCATCTCAACCTGTCTGCTCACAATGTGCTTTGGGATGACACGCCGTCTTCGTTTGTAGAGCGCGTGAATCATGTCTGTGCTAGTTTGTCAAAACGATTTGCGAGAGCCTTTTATTTCTCGACGTGCAAACTACAACAGCTGGACAGAAGTAAATCGGGCTTCAAGACCTCTTCTCTCCTCAAGAGCAGATGTATACACCCACTCGATTCCATTTAGATGTGCAAAGCCATCCCATCGCGCAGGCTTCGGCCCGAGGCCCCAATGGCTCTGTTATTAGCCTATGTAAGAAGACATGTCCAAGGAATTGAGGCAAGACACGGCTTGGCATCATGTGCCTCGAGATGAAAGGCGTCACACCCAAGTACCGCGGCCTAACATGATAATTCAATGGCACGATGCACTCAGTAGATGGCAGTATCAAATTCATTGCTGATACTACCATCGTCGACCTGTTGGACTCTGGCTCGCCTTGCTCGTGCTCACCTCACCAGAGGACCTTGACAGGTTCGGGACTGGATCGTCAAACCTGCTCAATTGAGCATAGTGGGGTAGATTCCAGCCAATCAAGGATGTCTTAAACGCGTCCCGCGTCCCTTAGTCCAACCTCTTGCAGCGAGCACTGGAGCACCCGATTATTACCTCCCGACCGCAGTCAGCGACGAACCCCCCCCAGACGAGCCCCCGAAACTACGAAGAAGGTTCTATTCAGCTACGACCAGATCGAAAGCTGCTTACACTACCCTCGCTAGCGGCCGGATGGCCGCACGGAACACACAACCATGAAGGCAACCCCTCTACTAATCACCTGGCACAATGAGAGTCAAGCCATCTACTCTGTCCACTACGACCCGAATGGCAAGGGCAGAGTAGCTACTGCTGGACTTGACAACAATGTCAGAGTAAGTACATTTCTGCTCCGCGGTCGATTCGCCTCGTTCTGACAGCAAGTACAGCTCTGGAGCATTGATACCAATGGGGAGGATCGGAAGGTTACCTACCTATCCACCCTGTCGAGACACACACAGTCTGTCAATGTCGTAAGATTCTGTCCCAAAGGTAAGTTTTCTCATCTTGGAATGCTCCAAAAAATGCTAATTGTTCAGGTGAAACTCTTGCATCAGCCGGCGATGACGGAAATATCCTCCTCTGGATTCCATCCGATGCCCCTACAGCAGCTCTGGGCGAAGACCATGCAGAAGACAAGGAGACATGGCGGATAAAACACATGATCAGAACCACTTCTGGCGCAGAAATCTACGATCTCGCCTGGTCGCCAGATGGCATGTATTTTATGACCGGAGGTATGGACAATACTGCTCGGATATTCAATGCCCACTCAGGTATGTCAAAAGACTCGCAGGAAGAAATAGCAAACTGATTCTTTCTAGGTGCAATGATCAGACAGATTGCTGAGCACAACCACTACATTCAAGGTGTGGCATGGGATCCCCTGAATGAATTCATTGCTACACAATCCTCAGACCGATCGGTCCACATCTACGCCCTCAAGCTCAAAGATGGCACGTGCACACTTTCAACGCACGGCAAGTTCAACAAGATGGACCTCCCCGGTCGCCGAATTTCGTCCAACAGCCCGGCTCCGGATCATCACCACAGGCCATCAAATGCAAGTGGAAGTGGAAGTGGCGCACCGATTGCATCGCCTGCCCCATCCAATCCTGGCACACCTTTGACTACGCCTCTACCGATGGATCCTCCTCCGGCTATGACCCAGAGTCGTCGTTCATCTTTTGGCTCCTCACCTTCCTTCCGAAGATCAGCATCTCCGGCGCCATCTTTGCCTTTACCCGCTGTTCGGCCAGAAATCTCGTCACCCAGTCTGAATGCAGCAATGGGCCTGGCGGTCCGCAATACCAACATCTACCACAACGAAACACTCACGTCCTTCTTCAGAAGACTGACCTTCACTCCTGATGGTAGTCTACTGTTCACTCCAGCTGGCCAATACAAAACGTCTCAGCCAATCCCGACAGAGCCGTCAAAATCCATGGATGAGATTCAGAATACTGTCTACATTTATACTCGTGCTGGATTCAACAAGCCGCCAGTCGCACATCTGCCCGGCCACAAAAAGCCTTCTATCGCGGTGAAGTGCTCACCCATCTTTTACACCCTTCGGCAGGCCTCGAAGCCTACGAATCACATTACAATCGACACGGCATCTGCTGGGGAAGAGATTCCGCTATTACCAGAATCTGTGGTTGCTCCAACGAGCTCAACGTTCATGGAGCCACCGCCCTTGGCTCATTCCACCTCACTAGGTGATACGAGTCGTCCTACTTCTTCGCCAAAACCAACCGATAGCGAAGCCGCACCAGCCCCAGCCCCGGCATTCGCTTTGCCATATCGTATGGTCTATGCGGTTGCGACACAAGATGCAGTATTCGTCTACGATACGCAACAGACGATCCCGCTGTGCGTAGTCAGCAACTTGCATTTCGCGACCTTCTCCGATTTGTCCTGGTAAGCTAACATCGTCTCGCTCTGCTTGGTAAAAGCTAATTTTCTGCAGGTCGAACGATGGCCTAACTTTGTTGATGTCGTCCTCGGATGGATTTTGCTCGACTCTGTCATTCGCGCCCGGCGAACTCGGCCAGGTCTACACGGGCCAGGTCCCGACGCATCAGCAGCCTGTCGTGTCAACTGCAATTTCACTACCAACTTCATCAGCCAACTCAACCCCTGTACCAACACCCACAGCCACAGCGTCGCCTTCACTGACGAAGGCCTCTCCCGTTGTCCCACCTATATCACATCCCTCTCCGGCACCTACGTTCACTATGCGACCAGGCAGTCCTACAAGGTCTAATTCACAGTCATCGATTGCTACGATGACTTCAATCCAAACGTCGGGACCTCAACCAATTACCAACAACCCAACACCCACACTTGGTCACGTACCTCTAGCTACGGCAATGAACTCGGCGCCGCCCGTTGTAGCGCCGCCGATGAGCACACCACCACAGACACCCGCCAGCACTCATGGTGGTATGCATAGCGCCACATCATCAGTCTCTGGTAGTGTACTTGGTAAGCGTGACTCTGTCGCAGTCAACAGTGAATCTGAGAAAGAAGATGGGGGAGACAAGCCCAAAAAGCGGCGGATAGCACCGACACCCGTGCCTCCACCGTCAGCGGCAGAGCAGAAGGAGGAGTAGGAGCATTCCGATTCTGGGCCCTGAGATGAGAATCATGGGCCAGCCACTACTAGGCCACGGGAGGGTATATATTCGACTGACTCGTCCTAAAAATCGGGTTTGAGCAAGGAGTTCGGGTGATCGCGGTCAACAATAGCGCCGCTTCCATAGCTATGCACGGCACAGTAATTGCCTCTAGTATCTGCAACTATGACATTATAGTGAGCCGGGTCAGGCTCTGCGACGGTGTCTTTTATCCTTATTCGCAGCCTGCTTTCGCTTTTGCTTTTGCTTCGGCCCGTAAGCCTCGTCGTCGGCCACGCTGTCTGCATCCTCGTCGAGACTCGGGCTTCGGGTTCCTGCCCTCCCGACCTTGCTCCCTTTCCGCGCTTTGCTCTTCGCCTTGTTTTTTGCCTTCCTATCACCGTCGTCCTCGCCACCGAGAACCTGAGCTTCAACATCGACATCCTTCGCCCCCTCCTCCACCGCCTCCGGCACCCCACTCTCAATCGCCACGACCTCATCCCCGCCCCTCCGCTGCCTCTCCGCCTCACCCCTCAGCCTCTTCCACGCGTTCCTCATCCTCCCACTCTCTTTCCCCGTCCGATTCCGCTGGCCTAGCGCCTCATCACCCGCGCCTCCCTCCACTGCTGCCCTGCCACTGCCCACCTTCGCAGCAGCGCCAGCGGCAGCACCACCAGCAGCGGCGGAGGCGGCACCGACACCAACGCCCCCACTGAAGAAGCGCGTGATGTTGGCCTGCGTGCCCTCGACGCCGCGGCGATTCATGTCGCGGATCACGGGGACGAGCACCTCGTCCGTGCGCTCCTGGCTCCAGCCGATGGTGGCCATGAGGAAGCCGCGCAGTTTGTCGAGGTCCGGCACACCCCATTCAAAGGGGTGCGGGTCCGCGTCGACGTCGGGTTGCAGGTAGGCGTGGTCGACGCGCGCGTCGGGGAAGCCCGTGGGGAGCAGGACGCGCTTCTGGGCGGCGGATTTGAATTTGCGGCGGAAGGAGGTGTTGAGCAGGCCGTCGAGGTCGGAGGAGCCGGAGCCGCGGGGTTGCTGGTGGTGCGCGGCTTTTTGGATTTGGTCGCACCAGTCGCGGAACGCGCTGAGGTCGCCGCTGAAGTCGGTGAGGATCTCGAGCGCGGTCACGGGGCCGATGCCCGTGAGGCCTGTGGTGTAGTCGCTGCCTAGGAGGTGGGCGAAGGCGATGAGCTTGTGGCGCGTGAGCGTGTACTCGCGCTCTAGGTCGGAGAGTAGGTAGCATTCGACGAATTTGTTCTGGCTGAACATGTTCTTGTATACGCGTGTGCCTCCGAAGAGGAAGATGTCTGAGTCGTCGGTGATGATGCCGTCGACGAGGCCCAGACTGACCAGTTCCGCACACTGTGCTTCGGCTTCCATTGGTGCGGTGATGTAGGGGAGGCCGAAGAGGCCGAGGAGCGCCTGACACTCCTGGATCATGGTCTGCGTGACTTCGTCGGCGTCTCGGCGGTCGCGCTTCTGCTGCGAGCGGAGCTGTTTGAGTTCGTTCTCGTAGTCGCGTGCCGCGGAGGCCGCGTCTTTGGTGCCGTAGGGGTTGCTGGAGTTGAGGGAGTTGGTGAAGCGGGCGTGTTCCTCGGCTTCGATGGCGAGTTGCCGCATGAGCTCTTCGTCTGAGTCCGAGAATTGGTCATCGTACTCCTCAGGCTGCGCATTAGCATCTGTTCTGGGGGCAGGCTCGTCTTCGGCCGGGAGGAGGTACTCAGATGCGTCAAGTGTGGGAGCTTGAGGTTCGTTCGTCGACGGCTGGTGAAGCAAGGCTGGTGGAGGGAGGTCGTTCATTGGGACGTCTTCGAACTCTTCGTCAGAGTCTTCGGCTTCTGCGGCGGCAGGTTTAGCAGCTGGTGACGATAACTTGCGTGCTGGGCTTCCAGCTTCAGATGCGCTCCATTCGAACATCTCTTCGTCTTCTGGTTCAAGTTGAGGGGCAACCTCTGGCTGTTTTGGAGATGGAATAAACATCGGGTGTTCAGTAGGCGATGGAGGCTTCTCTTGTGCCCGGTCGGCCACCTCGTCCATTGTCGGCTGTTCTGCACCCTCAGGTTCAGCAGCTATTTCACGGGCCATGGCGTATCGAGCTTCTCTAGCTTCTTCTTCAGCCTTGCGTCGCAGTTCTGCCTGAGCGTCTACCTGCTCTTGCTCGTGCTCGGGCAGCTGCCACTCGTTGGGCTCGGCTGGTGCTTCCTGAGTCACCTGCTCAAAGTCTTCATCGTCACTAGACAACTCCACCTGACTCGGCTGTTGCGTTGATGGCTCAGCTTCGAGGTCGATTACTTCATTGGTAGGCTTTCGCTGCAATATCTCTTCGCGACTGGCATCCAATGGACCTGAAGTGACATAGTCTTCGCCATCTTCATCCCCGTCCGTCACACGAATCTTTTTCATGTCTTTCGTCGTCGGTGCCGCGTCAAACCACGATGGCACTGGCTGGGGCGGCCTTTCTTTGCGAAAGGTGTCGTCGCCCAATTCGGGCTGGAAACCTCCGGACAGGTCCTCTTCGACTTTCTTGGCTTTCTTCTTGCCGAGTAAAGACTGCCCAAGATTAAGTGATTCGAATGGAAGAGGCCCATCAAACTTCGGTGCTTGTGACGGAGGCTTTGGCGAGCCTGGGCGTACTTTCGTCTTCGATTCGTGCTTCGACTGCCGTGCCTCTGCAAGAGCAGCTCGCATATCGAATGCATCGTCCTGATCTTTGTCTGGATTCTCCTCCGGTCGTTCGATTGATTCTTGCTGTTCTTGCGGTTGCTCGAGGGACATTGCGATAGCTCGTTGAAGGTCATCGTCCTCATCCTGGGGCGGCGGCCCGATATCGACGTCTTCGAAGAGATCGTCGTCTTCGTCCGCTCCGTCTTGCTCGACAAAAAGGCCGTCCTGCTCTCCATTTGCTGCATTTATCTGCACGGGTTTCGAGACAGGTGCCTGGACGGCGGCCTTTCGGGCATCGTACACAGCCTTCCGTTTCTTTGCAATCTTCTCAGCTGCGTCCTCATAAGAAATGTCATAGTCGACCTCCCTCGCCCTTTTCCGCTTCCAGCTCTGTGGCAACCGATTGAGACCCTCTATCTCGACATCTTCGAACTCATCCGAATCGTCGTTCTCCGACTTTACCCCGTCTGCATCACTGTCCTCGTCTACATCAATAGCCATTCCCTTGCTCGTGCCCAGCTTATTCGAGACCACGCCCAGTGCCCAACCGCCCTCGACACCGTCATTGCGTACCAAAACGTACTCCTTTCCCTTCTCACCAGCGATCCTCCCGCCAGAGTCCCATTCATCCCCCATTCCATTGATATGCATCAGCCGCTGCGTCAATTCGTTTCGCTCCCTCACTCTTTCAATCTGGAAGCGGCTGAAGGCCATGCGATCAGGGAACATGCCATTCAATTGATCCTTTGTGTAGCCCATCCTCAACCTGCTTCGCAGTCTCGCTGCGTTCAGGATGTTATAGCGATCCCCCGCAGGCAGACTCAGAAAGAAGGGACTCTCAAAATCAATCTTGCTAAAGTCGTAGAGATTGATGTCCTCCCCACTGTGGAACTGCTGCGCATATTCCTCCAGTTCCGTCTGGCTCATTATCCTTGGATCATTCGGCGCCCCCATGTCTTCGATGCGCACATCCAAGTCAGGCAAATGGTATTGATCCCTCCTCTTGAAACCCTCAGCACGGCCTTTCTTCCTCTCCGCCTCCCCCATCCCAATCTCATCCACATACACCAGCTCCGCCTCCTCACCCACGCCTTCCTCCTCATCTTGCGCCCTCCGCCCCCCTTCCTTCTCCTTCCTCGCCCTCTCCCGCTCCTCCTCCACCACCCTCTCCATCTGCACCGCCAGCAACCTCCCCGCCGTCCTCACCGCATCTTCCCGTCTCCCCTCTCTGCGCTGCCGCCTCTTCCGCACCGTCTCGCGCTTCAGCGTTGGCGCTCCACCGTCAAACACAAACACCGGCTTGATGCCAAAGTACAGCAGCTTGCAGATGCGCCGGAAGAAGCCCACCACGTGCGAGTTGCGCAGTGCATTGCCTTCTTTGTCGCGCACCGCCTTGAGGAACTGGTAGATCCAGATCGAGGCGTCAACTGCCAGTCGCTTGCGATTCAGCGACGCCAGTGAGGTAGGGCGTGCGGTCGGCGCCACGACGGACCAAAGGCCTGTGACGCCCATAGTGCCAGCAACGGCGGTTTCACAGGGATTCTAATTTGAGGATTCGGGGGTTAGGAATCGGTATTGGGACGGGAGCGAGGCATCGTCAGGTGTGGAAGGATATGGGTTGGGTGATTCGAAGCAAGATATGGTGGAAGTCTAGGAGTGTCTCTCAAGGATGGCAGGATGGGAGTGCAATGCACCCGCTCATAGACAGGGTGGAGAGGGGAGCTAGACAGTGCTGCCTGCGGCGAAATTTGGACGGCTCAGTCATGACTGAATTGATGCGGCAATGACGCAGTTGCAGGCGCAATGGTGGCGCGAGTGGCGTGTCCAGTCGCCCCTAGAGAGCCAAGCATTCACTGCCTGATGTACAGATCTAAGGGGTGCTTGCTTCTGCGGACTAGGCGAAATTCTATCGAAAGAGAGAGAGAGAGAGACCTGAGGATCTATGTGTCCTTGTGATGCTCGTGAAGACCACTCGCAACCCCCGTCTTGTTCCGGCCCTTTCCATGTTCTCTCACTGGCTTTCTGCTGTAACCCATACTTGATCAGGCGAACCCTAATGCAACCAACAATAGGGCACGATCTCTACCTCATAGAACTGCAAACGCCGACACATAGCTCACTGAACTGTCCCGCACAGACTTAACATCGCTGCTTCTTTCGTACCGCATGAAGCGGAAGCGGCGCTTAAGATCCTCGGCAGCCGCTTCAGTCTCTGCACTCTTTTCAAGCTCCTCAACACCAGCCAAGAAGACACCGATAGGATGTCTTCCACAGACCGTATTTCCTGTACCTTGCAAGATACTCAAGAATGCATCATGCGACCCGGTAGCAATCGCACACATACATGCTCGATCCACATGGGCAATAGAATCATGAATCTGAGGACCACCATTTGAGACATCCTTGGAAGACCGTAGTGAGATGCCTTTGGAGATTGAGGTTTGCGCATGCAAGGGACCATCTGATGATGGATTTGTGAGACCATTGGGTAGAGAGTCGGGATCGACAGCGGGTGACGGGGCGTTTGGGACGTAATACGTGTAGCCAAAACGCGAGCCCCAGTGGCAGAAGTCCGATGATATGACGAAGACATTGGTGGAATCTGCAATGTAGGGAGCCAAGATCTGACCAAGAGCTTTTTCTGTAGCAGGCGAGGTACCGCCAATCATGATGGGAACAAGTGGTGGATAGCTGGAGGCTGGCTGCTCCGGATACAGCTTCTGTAGAAGGCGGTGGAGGTATGGAAGCTGCATTTCGCAGGAATGTTCGGCTTCGTCAACCTCCTTGGACATTGTTGTGAAGCGGAATTGGCGATTTTGAGACGTCATAGCCGTGACGCTAGAGAGCTGGCTGAGTAGATCGAGGTCCAGAGGCAGCGGCTCCGACGACAAAGGAGTCAGATAGCCTTGTACCACCGGCAGAGCCGCGGTGCTTAGATGATGGTGGTGGGAGGGGTGGAGGATGAATATACGCTTCGCTTGCGACAGATCAAGAGCCTTGTAGGCATATCCAGCGGCAGGTCCGGAGTACGCATAGCCAGCGTGAGGAGATATGACGACTCGAGCTCCAGGCAGAGGCAGGTCTGAAGAGGGTTTGGAGAGCCACTGGTCGAGCTGCTGGGCCAGCTGAGGTCCGTTGTCGCTGTACCACGAGCCAGCATGGTCGGCCTCTCGTAGAGCCATGACAGGGTCAAGATCACAGTATGTGGTCAAATTGATTCGGACCAATTTCAAGCAAAAATGTATGGCAGAGGGAGGGTTGCGACATGGATGAGTGAGAGTTGACGTTGGCTGGAGGTTGCCTCAGTCTGCCCCACCTTCTGCCAATAAACCGCGGTTGCCTGCTTCACGCCCACACCCTTCCTCCTTCTCAGCCGCAGTATCTTCTGACTTCACGGTAGGTGCCGCGCAAGGGACTATACTTGTTCATATCGAATACTCTGACATCCTCATTAAAACAAGCCTTCTGCTCCAAGCCAGAGACACAGCTGACGATCTACATCAGCTGGATCCCTCTTCTCCCTTTGACTTCCCAAGTAGGCAGTATGGTTCCCTGATAGCAGATGAGACCAAATATATTCACGACCATCGGACGGCTCCAACTGGTACGTAAAACACTGTAGCACAATATCCCTGACACATGGACAATGGGAGTCCGTTATCGCAATACAGAGTGAGAAAGACACTGGCGAGCCTCCCTTACATTGACCAGCGCCTGCAGAGCCACCGTCATTGCGGATGAGACACGGGTTTTTTACGAATCTTGTTCAATGCTCCCCTGAAATGCGACCGTCACCTGCCTCGAGCTATCACAATGTGACCTTGCTTCCAGTCTTCAGAACTCAATTCCACATTCAAATGCCCTGTCGAAGCATAGCAGTTGTCTTGGCTTCGAATTGCTTAGGTTTGGACGCAATGCCTCTTCGACCATCACTCTCCAGCCCATGGCCCATAAGTTCCATGAGCCTTGATGGAGAACAGGCAAGGACACCAAGCCCCCGAAGACGAATTGTCCTCCTAGGCCGCAGAGCATATGGAATGGGACGCATGCACCGCAAAAAGTGAAAGATCGAAGTAACGCCGTTGAATGAGACCAGACCAAAACACACATACACGGACTCCGACGCCGAATCTGAATTGTACGACGTAGTATGTGCTGCAAAGCTATCACGAGCTCATGGACGCCCGAGCCATCAGAACTGGGAACAAGAACTTGCAGCATGGTCGTGGGATCCTTGTTGCTAAGACCGCGAAATCATTCCTAGATGAAAGCACGATAGCCCTTGGAAAGAGTGTCGGTTTGTGTTGTGTAGCCTGGTTACCTGAGACCTTGCATGGCTCCGACCGCAGAAGGTACTTAAAGTGGGCGCACCAACACATCGTCGGTCTTTTCAGTTCTTCGATATAACACGAATCTGGCGCCCGAAGGGCTAACACTAATCAAGATAAAGTGAGCAAGGAATTGAGCCGGGCCATCATAGTTAAGGACCCGTGGTTAGTTGGGGGCAGCAAGGCCACGTCTCAGCTTCAAAGCCGACTTCGCTCTGGTACTCTATAGCCGGCCGGTCAAGCACTAACACCATTCGGAATCAAGAACAAGTGCAATGAGAGCGAACAGCTTGCCATCATTGGCAGCGAGCAAACTTGTCAACGAAGTTTGTAGAGCGCACCCACTCCCACCATGGCGCGGTGTAAACATACCCCCGCAACGCGACACGCTCACCGGAAGTGGAGCCCAGCCAGCCAGTTCCCAGCCGCATCATTTTCGCGTAAAGTGCTTTTATAGGCCCGTCCGGGACCTGCGTCCCTTGCACTGATAAACTTTGCGCGTTCGCTATCACTTTCTTCAGTCCTTCATTTTCTTTCCTTAGCTATTTGGTAGATCGTACCTATACACGCACATAGATCTTCTCTCCCGGTTCCTTGTGCCGATTAGAAGAAGGCAGGAGGACGCACGCGACCCGCGACCACCGACCATCGAAGACACCGCGAGCATGGGCCTCAAGCGCAAAGCGTCAGCCCTTGAGCTGGACTCGTTTCTCCTGCGCTCACAGCAGCTCCAATCGTCCCAACACACACAAACTCACTCATTCCCGTCCTTTCAACAAGCCTCCTCACCTCCATCCTTGACCTCCGACTCTGCCTCGCCAGGTTCCTCCCCGAGCAGCATGCACACCGAGCCGTTCCACTCAGCTCTCACACAATACAATACTATGCCATCATACTCCAACTACGCGCCCCACGCCCCCTGGTTGCACACACGCACACGCAAAAGAGTACGCGACAACCGCCCCAGCCAGAGCCAGATCCACGCCGCCACGCTGCAGCGGCTCTTCTCCGCGCAGCGAAGCCACGCATTCGGCGAGGACGCCATGATGCTCGACGACATGGAGCCCGACATGCACACCGAGCCGATGATCGTGCCGGAAGAGTGCTTCCAGACGGATGATGATGGCACGTTGCAGCAGCAGGACGTGATGGCGTCCGTGGAGCTCGGCGCGCCCGAGGCCAACCAGCGCAGCCTACACGATTTCTTCGCGCGGCAGAAGGGGAAGCAGCCGGCGGTGACGCTGCCGCTGCCGCCGCCGCTGCCGCTGCTGGAGCCGCAGCTGAGGGAGCGGCGGTCCTTTGGCGTGCTGGGCATGATGAACGCTGGGAGTGTGGAGCCTGAGGTCGAGCCGCTGGCGCCGAAAGCGCTGACGCCCGGCGCGTGCTGCCTGCCGTGCGATTTCAGAACGGCGGAGGTGGTGGCTGCGCTGGTTGAGGATGCTATGGTTGTGGGATGAGTGCTGAGGGGCGTCTTGTCCGGTGGAGAGATGAGTGGTGTACGAAAAGCTGCGGTTAGAGCAGATGAAGAGAACGTGACGCACTTTCGAAGATAAGGGCTGTATCTGGGTATGGAGGAAGCGGTGTGGATGCCTTTATGGGAAAGAGCTTGCTTTTTGGCGCTTTCTCTTTCTACCGCATAGCGAAGCGATGGGGTGCAGAATGCACGCAGTGATTTTAAACCATGTACAGCACTAGAAGGACCAGCGGGTATACCGTCATCAATAAGTAAAAGCATTAGATCACTGTATGCAGTGTATTAGTCCATTGCTCTTCGATCTAACGGGGTATCATCTATCCAAAACCGTCGACCCAGCCATGCTATGCGGTGGAAATGCTCCAAAAATCAATCTATGCCTGCCCTATTCACCCAATTCTGTTCAATCCATCTCGTCAAGTTCGTTCGCTGCTTCGGCCTGGTCGTTGTCACCCTCGCCTTCAGCAACAAGGATGCCCACCAGACACTCCCCCAGCATTCCGTCCCAATTCACCCACGGGTGCACTTCCATAAACAGCTGGCCCGCATCTCTCCCTGCGCCTCGCATCAATTCTGCCTTTCCGCCGGGATGGAAAGGGAGGTACGGCGTCACGTTGTACACCTTGCCCTGATAGATCGTCCACGCATCCTTTCCTTTCCGCCCGTTCTGCTTCTTTAATTGTGATGGCGTAACGCGTATTAGACGTCCGTTAGGCGGTGCATCTTTTCCGCGCAGATTGGAGTTCGGAGAGGAGGTTAGTGCCGCCCAGTCGAGGGGAGAGTAACCTGGCTCGAGGGCAATGGCACGAGACTTCTTCTTTGAGGATCCTGGAGGCAGAGGAAGCGTCGAGGACGCTGGCTGCATATGAGTATTGGAGAGGACTTTCGTTTGCGGGACACGAAGGGACGAAGCGGCCGAAGGTGGTGGACGTAGGGAAGGCCCAGCGGGGCGTGGTGGGGGCGCCATGCTTGGTGGCTTGAGGCGAGGCGGACTAGCAGAGCGAAGAGGCGGCTGAACTCGACGAGGAGGAGGAGGAGGAGGGGGCATGCTGCCCATCGTCGGCGAATTAAGACGTGGGCCACTGGGTGGCTGCGGTGTAGTACGTGGTGGTGGCATCTGATCTTCGACTGCGGGCTCTGCTATTGATATTGATGGACCAGTGGGTTGGTTGGGTGCCGTGATCGTCGGCTGTGCTGGAACGGCGCCGTTGATTGACGTCGGTTTGTCCTCATTTCTGTCTCTAGTATTGTGCCTCTGGTCTATTTGTACAGTCTTGATCGTAGCTCGTGAATCATTATCGTTGGTACAGCGCGTGACGAGAACGTAGAAGGCGTAGGCCGCAACGACAGTGCCGGCGCCAACGGCGATCCAGCCCATGGTGGTTTCAAATGAGTGACAGGCAAGTGCAAGCAAATGAGGATTGGAGTATCATGACGACGGTCCGGTATCAATCGGGTATCAAGACGTCGTGGCGGGAGGCATGGCGGCTGGCATCTACTCCCGTGGCAAGTGCGCTGAGCAGGGGTGGTAAATTTAGGCTTCGGCAGCCCGGAGTTAGACGGGAGATAATGGTGGTGGGTTGAACTGACGCTGAGAGTCAGCTGCGGAAATCCAGGTGGAAGATGTGGCCTTCCTTTCCATCTCCATCTCCATCCAAATCCACAGCGGCTAGCTGTTCGCCATGCCTGATAAATATCGGGTGCCGATCCATTAAGTAGGCGAACGGCGTTGGATGGAGAGGCTTGGAAAAGGCAAAAGCGAGGTTCGCGAGTTCCTGCCGGGCGCAACTGTGCCTAATATGAGGCGTGTCGCATGGGCCGATTCGCCTGACAGCGAGTGTGATGCGTCCGGCCTCCATAAGGTTCTCGTTTCCCACGCCCAAGCCCGTGCCCGTGCCCGGTCCCACGCCCTGTCCTGCCTGGGCCTGCAGTGTTTGTGCCTTGTTTCATGACGAGAGCCGCACTGTGGCCTGCTGTGACTCTTTTCTTCTCTTGTCATCATCACTACTGCTTCGAGTCGTAGCCGTGACTTCCTATCCGTTTATGATAGAGAGTGTGTGTCGGAAAAGGGAAACGGATTCGGATGCGAGTCGCTGTCAGCAGCGGGAGTATTGGCACAGAGGCTATCTGTGCCACGTGAACCAACCCCGCCTGACCACCTCACCACCGCCGGCCACCATTTCCTCGCTCTGCCGTCTTGATAACGCTTCCCGACTTCTCTCCAACTGCAAGGAACACCGTCGAAGACTGCAAGCACTTCACTGCCGGTGCTGTCGCTGTGTCAAGACTGGCCGCTACTCTGAGGCTCAATCAACCATATCCTTGATCTTCAGTGACGACGGCATCAAGTCGAAAGCAGCCCGTACAAACGCACTAGTACATCCAGCACCAACCAAGTCGTCTTCGAAGTAAAGCAGAAGCCAGTTTCAAGGAAGAAATTCATACTTCCCTGGCAACCCCCCACCCACCATCCTTCCGAATCTGTTCTGAGTTCGACCGCGGCCAGGCCAGACCACACCAACTTAAATCAATTACACCATCTGGACTTCAGAGGCACATTCGGTGAAGTGCCCCGTATATCGACAAAGTGTCGGTTCTTTCGCTCGTCTAACGTTTAGTCACTCGCCTGTCACTCGCTAGACTGGTTGTTTGCTTGATATAGCGCGCTTAAGACTTTCAACATCAACGATCTTACCTTTGAGATGTGCAGATGACAGTGGAAAACCGAGGGTTATTGCACGCTTGATCTTGCAACGCATCTTCATCACGACTTGAGGGCCGTGCCTTCTCGGAAAGCCACATCTGTCGAATCCAGCAAGAAGGTCCCCAATATGGCCTACCAGCCACCAACTTCACCCCCAACACAACACTTTGATGCATTCTCACCTGTATCTCCTCACGCCAGTATGAGCTCGGACGGCCGAAGAAGTACCCATACTACGCCCAAGCGTCGACGCCTCGCTCCCACCGAGCAGTTCAACTTCGACAATGCCACTCCTTTCGCGGTCCCCGATGACGGCTTCGACGCATGGTCACCAATAGAAGAATATCGCGAGTACCGACACCGCCAGCCCCACCAACCCCCTCCCTTACCTGAACTGTACTGGGACATGCTCGAGTCGCCTTGGGCCGACTTTCCCGAGCACCTTCCGCCTTTCGTCCCTGCTCAGCCACCTCTCGATCAGCAACCTCGAGGAACGACCGATCGCATAGCTTTTCCTCCTCGGCCGAGCATTGCTCAACTCTCCCAGTCTATTCAGCCGTACTACCATCGTGCTTACTATCATCGATCTGCCCCCAGCCGTCCGAACGCCGAACCACATTTCTCCATGGCTGGCACAAGTAATCTCACTGCTCTTCAACTGCCGGTCATACCTTCCTCGCAACCTCTTCGCAAAGGAGCAATTATTCTCACCCTGAGCAGAGCCACCCAAGAAAGCATTGAACAACTGGCTGAACACAAGCGCGAATGCCCTGCCTGCCAGTTGGACTTCGAGCCGGATAACTTCCTTGCAGTTATTGGCTGCTGTGATACAGCTATGCACGCTGTATGCTTCTCTGCGTGGATCAACAGCAACAATGGTCCCGGTGGCTCACGTACCAAGACCTGCATGAAGTGCCGGAAGAACATCGAAGCCCTGGATAAGATGAACACTATGCTTCCCCCAGTCGATGGCAAATCTTGGGACGAAGGTCAAGATTTCAATGCTCCGCAACATCTCGGTGCGGACACTCCTTACAAAATTGACATCAGTCCTCTGCCACACCCGGTTGCTCGTCGCCATCGCCGCCGTGAGATCCATGCCCATCGCGCCCGACCTTTGATGGTCCCTGAGAGCGACATTCCAGAGGAGTCCAGGGAGGAGTTCCGAGGTCTCCAACGTCAGCAGATGAGAGAACGTGATCAGCTCTCTGCCCGCGTCAAGTCTACTCAGAGCTCTTGGTCGATGGCCTTCGACATTGAAGCTCGTGCCGCCGCCACCGCCACTAACGCCAAGGAAGCGCTCGATGCTGGCGGACGCATCACTCAGCGTGAGGTCGAAGGTTTGGTTAGACGTCACCGAGAGGCCAAAGATGTCCAGGAGGAGTCTCACGAGATCTGGCGAGAGGCCGAGGAAGAGCTCAAACAACTTGATTCACGTCATCGTCAAGCGCAGATCGAGCTTCTGCAGCGCGCACGAGCACAACGTCAGCAAGTCCAGGCAAGTATGGAGTCTGGAGAACGATCAACTTTGACATCAGCGGCAGCGACTGAGGGTCAGGACGTGCAGTGAGCACACTAAGACGAATCTATGCCCGGGCGTTATTAGGTTTCCTGGGTTTGTGGCACGCATTAGATGCATGAGTTATGCGCATGGGCACGAGAATGGAACGGCGACGGAATGGTCGGACATGGTGAGCATACATAGCCTCGCATCACATACGGGTCTGGAGGACGGCAATCAGAGCTAATAGTCGATCGAGCCCAGTATGAATTCTAATTGCATCTCAAATCAACCCTGCTTTTGCCTGCCTGTCTCTGTAGCCACACACACACGGACAATTCACGTCCACGCTAATCCATAGCCGATATTTCGCTCGATGTTATATCGATGGCACTCTCCCGGCAGGAACATGGCTCAAATGAGCTGAGCCCTGATCTAGCCATACGCCCGATACACTGGTCAAGCCCGTGTCTCCTGAGCGAAGTCCTGATAAGCGCTCGTTTGATCCGTGAACAGATTCTCAATGTGGGATTCAACTTCTCCGTATATATACGCCCTTGCCCAATGGCCGGCGGCCAAGTCAGGATCATCCTCCTCCTCCTCCTCCTCCTCCTCCTCCTCCTTGTCTCGCCGTTAGATAGATAGCGCGCCAAAGAAGAACGCCTTCCCTCTCAGAACCGCCCACGTAGATCCCACCATATCCATCATCGCATACACAAAATGTTCCCCAAGCAACGAGATACAATACAGACAAGATTACCCACTCACTCCCATTTCCAGCAAGCCCTTCAATTCTTCCCCGCCAGCCCGATAATGCCATCCAACAACCCCACCGTCTCAGCGGGACTCGCGATCCACGCGCAGCAGCACGCACTGCGGGCCTTGAAATCATTGCCCCCGCCGCTGAGGAACTGGTCGCCCACGTGCAACGTCTCCTGCGGCTTGATGCCGCCGAACCACTTCTGACATGCGCGTACGCCGAGGCTCTTGTCGCCGACGTCGAGGAAGACGTCGGCCCCGCCGTTGAAGACCGTGAATGGGATGCCTGCGTGCGGCGGAAGCGGGGGAGTCGGGGGCTTCGTGGTCGACGACGACGACGCAGCAGCAGCTGCTGCTGCAACAGCAGTGGGGCCAAATGAGGAAGAGGAAGAGCCTGCGGGGCGGTCGAGGGGCGGTAAAAGGCTGGATTCGACGACCTGCTGCACGACCAGCACGGTCTCTTCGAGCTGCTCGCGCGAGAGCTTGGCGGTCTGGTCGGCGGCGTAGATGCCGACGGCGCGCTCCTTTCGCAGCACGTTGGCTTTCAGCTGCAGGGTCTTGATACACGAGTGGAAGGCCTGCTCGGCGATGTCGAGGAGGGATTGGATGGCGCTTTCGGTCCAGGTTTGCATCGCGTCCAAAATCCAGTCGCGGCGTGGAATGGGGCGGAGGCAGTGTGGGGCCGTGTCGTCGTAGACGAAGAGGAAGTTGGATTCGCCGCCCATGACGATGAGGTTGGATTTTTGGGTCGGGGTGAGGGTGGGGGAGGTGCGGATCGCGAGGAGGAGGCCGGAGAGGCGTGAGAAGTAGTTTTGCGGTTGGGTGTAGCCCGCGGCGGTGACGATGCCGATGCGGACGTCGTGTGCGAGGAAGTGGAGGAGGCGCGTGATGACGGGGTCGGCTTCGGGGCTGGTGAGGGAGGCGCCGTCGTCATAGAGCGTGACATCGCCATCGAAGGTCAGGAGCTTGAGGAGCGGGGCGGACGGGGTGGGATCGGTGTCGGCATCGCGTGAGGGGTGGGTTGGGTTGATGAGTGACATAATCTGTGCGGTGTTGAGGATGAGGCGAATATCGTTGAAGGACGGCGGCACGAAGCGCCGTGAGGAGATAGAGCGTAGGCTGTCTTCGTGCTTGAACGCGGATTCGAGGGCGAGGGGTGTGAAGAAGGTGGAGATGCTGGGCACCAGCATGGACAATTTGGACCGTACGGCGGTTCCCTCTGGGGTGATGGCTTGATGGGCGATGTGGTCGTTGATTAAGTCTTCCACGTCTCGGAAGATGTCAGCATAACGCTGGTGAGCAGAACGGGCCATGCTGGCGATGGTGGCCGTGTGCTCTGTGAGGTGCTCTTCATAGGCGGCGGCAGGGCGAGAGTTCAGCACGAAAGGCACCGCGAGCAGGCCTTTGATCCATTCGATAAGCTGGTCACGACGGTGGGTCTGTAAGTAACGCGTTAGCATGATCCTCGTAATCTCTAGGTGGCTTGGCTTGCTTTGAGAGCGTACTCAACCCTGTAGCGGGTTGTCATGTTGTTGGTTAGGGGACTTTCTGCTGCGGTGTGGGCTTGGAAGGCGCAGGTGGGCTGCAGAGGGGCTCGAACAACAGATGTCGTGACACAGCTTAGTTCTGGGAGACCGAGTCTTGCTGGTGGGACAGAGAAGAAACAAACAGAATAGACGTGAGGTTGGATAGACGATGCCAAGGATGGTCTCACCGTAGATGCAATGCTGTCGGCGGGCTCCGATGAAAGCCAGCCACGAGCTATGGAGCTTTTATACATGACTTATGTAGCTAAATGGAACTCCACTATCCCTGAAGCTCATTCGAGATACCTCCAATGGTCACTGTCTTGATGGTGGTGTACTCGTCGATACCATATTTGCTGCCTTCTCTCCCAAAGCCCGACTCCTTTACACCACCAAAGGGCGCCGCTGCATCTGAGATGATACCGGTGTTGACACCAACCATACCAGTCTCGATGGCCTCGGCCACCCTGTAGATTCTGCCAATATCCCTGCTGAAGAAGTATCCTGCCAGGCCCACATTCGCCGAATTAGCAAGCGCGACTACCTCTTTCTCGGTCTCAAACTTGAAGAGCGGCGCCACAGGCCCAAAGGTCTCCTCGCTGGCGATCTGCATTTCGTTTGTCACACCCGTGAGTACTGTAGGGGCGTAGAAGTTGCTTCCTAGATCCGGCAGTTTCTGACCTCCCACGGTGACAGTAGCGCCCTTACTCTGTGCATCGTCAACATGTTGCTGCACCTTCTCCACCGCTCTTTCGTGAATGACTGGGCCGTGTGTAATGCCCTCATCAAATCCAAACCCGACCTTGAAGCCCTTGACTTTCTCGGCGAATTTCTTCGCGAAGTCATCGTAGATGCCCTTCTGGACGTAGATTCGATTGGCGCAAACGCAGGTTTGACCGGAGGATCGGAATTTGCATGCCACGGCGCCAGCAACCGCAGCATCAAGATCGGGGCAGTCGTCAAAAACGATGAATGGCGCGTTGCCACCGAGCTCGAAGCTGAGTTTCTTGAGCGTACCGGACGCTTGCTTCATGAGGATCTTGCCAACATTGGTAGAGCCAGTGAAAGAAACCTTTCGGATGCGGGGATCGGTGGTGAGGAGTTCGCCGACCTCAACAGTATTTTTAAGGGCGGTGACGAAATTGACGACACCCGGAGGAATGCCTGCTCGCCGGGAGAGCTCCGCAAGAGCATTGGCGGTAAACGGCGTCTCGCCAGGGCTCTTCGCGACAACGGTACAGCCCGCAGCCAGCGCCGGGCCAATCTTACGCGTTATCATAGCCGCGGGAAAGTTCCAGGGTGTAATGAGGCCGCACACGCCGACGGGCTGGCGAAGAGTGAAGACGCGGTTGCCAGGAACTGAGGCTGGGATAACATCTCCATAGGCGCGGGGCGCTTCTTCGCTGAACCAGTTGAAGAAGTTCGCAGCATAGGCGACTTCGCCCTTCGCATCAGTGAGGGGCTTGCCGTTTTCCCAGGTAATGAGCGTAGCCAGGTCATCAGCGTTCTCTTGCATCAGGTTGTACCATTTCCGCAGCATGGTGGCGCGCTCGCGAGGGAGGGTCTTGCGGAAGGAGACGAAGGCATCGTCAGCGGCAGCAATGGCCTTGAGGGTGTCGTCTCTATTGAACTCCGGGCAGGTACCAATAAGCTTGCCGGTAGAAGGGTCGTGGACTTCGAAGGTCTCACCGGAGGCGGCAGTGGTATATTCGCCATTCACGTAGCCCTTTTCAATGAAGAGGGAAGGGTCTTTGAGCTTGGGAACGGTATGCATGGCGGCGAGGAAGCGAAAGGATGTGCGGCGGGGACGGAACTGTCGATGTAGGAGCTTGGGTGCTGGGGAGGAGAGGATGGTACGGATACAGGTTGCCATGATGGAGGAAGGCGGGGTAGGGACGTGGTTTTATCAAGTCATGGAGTCACGGTGTCGTACGAGTGCCACAGACAGTCCTCTCCAGCAGCTGCTCGTGCTTCCCACTGCTCTTTCACACTCACTGTGCGTTTGGCCCAAGGCGGGAAAGCTGCAAAGTGCTGTGATTTGGAAGAATCCCCAATCCCCAATCCCAATCCCGGCACGGGTTGGGGGCACTGTGCCGGTGACATCACCCGCCAACGCACTGGAATCCCGGGATCTCCTCTTAGCACCCGGCTCTCTTTTCCGGGCCGTGTTCTACAAGCACAGCAAAGCCAAAGTCGTGTCGATGCGTGCATATGCCGGGAAGGGTAAGTCTACAGAGACTATTGCGGTATGGCGCATAGCATTCTGCATCGCTTGTGCTGCGTTATTCTGCCCAGAGGTAATGATCATACATGATGGAGTCTTCGCCGTTCTCCAGCTTGTTTAAGCAAGCCACTGTCCGACCTTGTAGGTCTGATTGCGCATACTTTTGGTAGTGTGATGTATGGTGATGCCCAATACCGTCCTGAATCCTACAGCACCGCTGCACGGCCTTTGTTTCGTATGCTATGCGCCGTGCTCCGAACAAAAAAAGTTAAAGATGTGGCAGTTGAAGTCCTTGGTCGCACAACCTCCCGGCTTTCTCCAACCACCCGGGCACACTTATCTTCACATCGAATATCATGCAGACAGTGTTGGATTAAGCGATCGAAAGTATTCTGTTCCTTGCGAACTCGGGCGAATTGCTTACGAAGTGGGAGCGGTCTCGGTCATCGAGCCCTCTTCGACCGGGCCGGCCGTCGGCGCCACCGTAAGAGGCGTGATGGCGGTGCCGGACTGTTCGATATCGATTCCGGTCTCATCCTTGATGTATTTCACAAGCTCGTCACATTTGACGACTGTGTACTTCGCCGCCTTGCCCATCTTGAGGTATGCTGACTGTGACTTGCCACAGACAATGTTTATGTTGGACAGCCTCTCGATGAGCTGCTTGTCGTTCTCGTCGACGTTGATGGCAAAATTGAGCTGACAATCCTGATATTAGGGTTAGTATCATACGAATGAAGCGTTGATAAGACTTACACATTTCCATGCTAAGCGTCGCTGCATTAGAGGCTCTTTAGGCTTGGTGAGCTGGTGAATCAGATCTTCCAGTCTATCGCCTGACCCGTCTCCGGCACCAGTCTCGCCGAGCCCACCCAGGGGCGGCGGAGCCGTGTTGTAATTACGACGATCAGACGGAGATCCAAGGCCTTGACCTGGTTCAAAAGGCAATGTCAGCGGACCTGAAGCCGCATCTGCAAAGAGAGAATAGGGGTCCGACATCATCTGGGCATATAGACGGGGGTCCATACCATTCGATGTAGGAGAGAAGGGGGCATTTGGATCCTGATACGGACCCGCCTGGCTGATGCTGGGATCAATCAGGCTGTGGTTCATGGGGAGCTCCTGTCCTGGGACTTGAGTGAAATTGTTAGCTAGGGTTAGAGCAGGGCTGGGTGGGTAGGTTTGCATACGGGTGCTCGGAGGTTGGTCTGCAAGAATATGTCTGCCGTTGCCAGCATCTTTGATGATGCCTTCTTGTGTTGCCCAGTTGGTGAGATCCTCGTCCTCGCGCTCTTCCTTGGAATCAATCACGTCGCGGGAAAAATGGCCGCCAACGTGCTCCATA
This sequence comes from Cyphellophora europaea CBS 101466, assembly GCF_000365145.1. Classification (NCBI taxonomy): domain Eukaryota; kingdom Fungi; phylum Ascomycota; class Eurotiomycetes; order Chaetothyriales; family Cyphellophoraceae; genus Cyphellophora; species Cyphellophora europaea. The sequence continues at coordinate 912,379 of NW_008481812.1, forward strand.
CGGTCGTTCCAACTGCCTTCGCCTTCAAAGACTCGACCGCAGAAGCCGCAAGTGCTACGCTGAGGAGGCTTGCGTTTCTCAACCCAGCAGCGCTGGCGAACGCTCTCGAGAGTATCTTCGAACGCTTTCCAGTCGGCACTGTTTTCTTGACCTGGAGCAAAGACACCCGAGCCTGGACCGGTCTCGGGCTTGTGCATGCGGCGGTGATGCTGGGTGAACAGATCCTTGCGGTTGAAGTCGTTGTAAACACGCTTATGACCTGGCACGCCCGGGTTGTACTCGGGATTGCAAGGGCCGACATCGCAGCGGTAGAAGCCAAGTTGAAGATGTTGAATTGAAACATGGCGCTTCCATTCGTTCTTGGAGCTCAAGGCAACGTCGCAACCATAGTGACTGAAGGAGCAGATGAACTTGCGCTTGGCGGGTTCGGATCGCTTGGCACCAGAGCCGGGACTCTTGCGCGCCCGGGGCTTCACAACGCGTCCAGGAACCGATTCTGATCCCGAGATAGAATGCAGCGAGTCTTTTCGGGGCCGAGGCTTGATAATTCGATCAGAGGGACTACCTCGAAGAGATGCGGCAGTGATGTTGATATCGGAATTAGCAGCCATGATGGCCGGCGCGGGAGAATTGTTCATGGTGGCGGTGGTCTGATTTTTCAGTCAGCGATTTCCTGCGTCGGTGAACAGCGCGGACGCGGCATAAAACATTTTAGTGCAGCTATAGGCGCAAAGGTGAAGCGAGAGTTTGCACGGTCAAGAACAAAGGAGTTGACTTACTGCCTCGAGGATGAGGTTGGTGAGCTAGAAGGCTGAATCGTAGCCTTGGACAAGGCAGTGTCGCAAAGCCTCGGTGGTGCTATTGTGGCAGAAAAAGGCAGTGTTGGGGTTTAGCGAAAATTAGGCAGTCATGACGCAGCGCGACCTGATGGTTTGGCCGATTGCGCGATAAGTGCGAGGTGTAAAGAGGTGATGAAGTTGGTGGGAGAGCGATCGAGTCTGGATTTCGCACAACGCGCCAAGACTGAGGATGTGACCTGGAGAGATGTCGCAGTGGCGACTTGGATAAAGTGAAGAATGCAAGATAAGAAACGAGAGCCACGACCCAATGCCCACGACAATTTGAGAACGATTCAAGTGTGAAGCAAGTACCTAGGTAGGTGACGCGCGAGGGCCACGGCGATTGGGAAAGGATTGGGGTTGAGAAGAAAGGGCGGCAGAAGGCGGGAAGGCTGCGCCGGCCTGGTCGCAACTGGGCGACTGGGCGACGGGGTGCACGCTGGGACCCAGGGACCCAGGGACCGCAGTGGCTGAGCAGCCTTGGCGCCCTCTTAACCTCAAATTGAACACGCTCCTCGGCTCCCTTAGGCGCAGAGAACAGCCTATAAACAAGGCTGGAGACTAAGCTATGGATCGCCCCGTCACAATAACCCTCGGGAGCCTGGAAGGCCAGGTCGACATCATGCACGCTCGTCGGCAGGTTCTGCAGGGCTCGTATCTCGTGCTCGCCTCTGCCGTGCCCTCAATGTGAAAATGCAACCCTTCCCCGCTTATGTGGCCGTCGGCTGTTTAGTACTGTGTCTCAAAGGAGACAAGGCTCCGTGTTGGACCGATTCGAGTGGCGCGAGTGATGGCGGCTGGCCGGCTGGGTAATAAAGAAAAGATTAAAAAGCTCCTCGGTCACATTAGCCTCGATTGCCTGTCCACAGTCTTGAGTCTATTCAAGCATTATGAATCTCCGAGCGGTGTCTTCCTCTATCCTACAGTTTAGGGGCAGAGTGATAGCTTTTACCAGCATTCCTGGGGGCGGATAAATATCGCCGGGAGAGGGCGTCTGTGCTCATGCGAGCTTCGCTTCAAGCTCTATCCCCGGAGGCTGACGCCCAGGATTCTAAGTGCTTTATGGTGGCCCTTGCGAATGCGGTGTCAGCCCGGTGGCAACACACAGCCTGTCTTACTTGTACAATGTCCAAGTTTGCCAGCTCATCATTGCTGGTGCTGAAGCGACGGCAATGTTTTTGCAGCCCCGTGCCGTTCCCAACCCCTGAACCTTCTCCGCCTCGTCGTCTCGAGGCTGTCTCTACGAGGCTCTGCGGCGCCTGGTGGCCAACAGCCTGGACAACTGAGCCTTGCAGGTTGCCTTATGTCTAAATGAACGACCGACAACATCTGCCGCAAGCCAAATTTGACGCAAGTCGCTTGGGTCAAATCGGTGGACGGCTTGGACATGCGCACAGGTGCGTAGACTATCTGCCGGCAGCATGCTACCCGCCCCCATATGCCTCATCTCCGAATCAAGATGGTTGTAGGAATACCCGGGGTACTTGGACGAATTCAGCGACATGTCCCCGGTATCAGCACTCGCCAGTACTCGTGCACAATCCAGCCTTGGTCACAGCGAGCTGAACCCATCGAAACACTTGCTGCGATGAGGTCGGCCTTAGGCAGTGGGTGCTTCGCAGGTAGTTTTGACAAATCTCTGGCGCACACGACGAAGTGAGGACTGCATTGACACTTTCCTTTTTTGATCTGAGATCTGACCTCGTCCTTGGCATCGACTGTGGAAGTCCCGGCTTACCGCAGCCGAGGAGTATCGCGGCTGGAACTACTGTACATGGTGTCACACGGCAGTGCCTGTGGCCGTCTCTGCCTCTCCCTTGTCCGTTTCTACAGCCTCTACCGCTGGTGGGGCCACTTCTTCCCCAGCATTGCCTTCATCAACGTCCATGGCGCCCGGAGGCGCAAACTCGTTGTCCTCTATCTCATCTACCGTTGCTTCGACGGTCGAAGCTGCTGCTGCTTCAGTTTCAGCTTCAGGCGCCTGTTCAGCAATGTCGCCAGCACCATCGGTTTGCTGTAGAGGCGTGACAGCCGCTGATATTGCAGCAGCCGTCTCTTGTGGCTTCTCACCTGGCACACCCTCCTGTTGCTCGCCGTTTATGCTAGGCTCGTTTTTGGTGTCCTCCTCCTGCATCCCTGTCGCGTCTGTTGCTTCAAGATTTTGCTCTTCTTCCTCGCCGATCAGAGCCTTCAAGTTGCTTCCGTCCTTGATTTTCTCGCACAGAGCGAAGCGTCGGCCATCGAGCGCACTGGCCCGGAGGGCTCTCCACAGCTTGCCCTGTATCCTTTCATGGAGGTCTTTTCTTTCTTCTTCGTTAGCAACGAAATCTTCATCCAGCTTATCACCTTCGATGCTCTCGTAATATTCGTCAGGTGTCGGCACCTTGTATCGCTTACTCGGCTGCTTGAGCGATTCAAGCGATTCAGATTGTGACAGAAAGTTGAAGTCGGCAGCGCCTGGGGGGTTTATGGATGGCTTCTTCTCGGTCATTGCACCGAGGCTCTGCTGAGTAGCCAGGTACGTCTTGGCTTCCACCGGATCTCTTCTGATGTAAGGGCAGCTCTCAGCTTTCCATCTTGCCCAATTCTTATCTCGACTAAGCACTGTGTCAACCATACGGTAGTACATCTTTCCATCATTGCCAGGTCCCTGCTGCTGCAAATAGCTGGCGATCGATTGGCGCGTAGATTGACAATATTTGGTGTCCTCTTCCGATAGTGTGAAGCCATACAATACGGCCTTGTTGATCAAGCCCGCCGTCTTTGCCTTTGCAGGTGGAGTCAAGGACAGCAGGAAGTCGAGCATGATCAGACATTGGGCCAGTATGTGCCGTCGGAACGCCAGATCATGCACCTCCAAGTCGAACAGGTCCCGGTTGGTCAGATACTTGGGATTGTACGGTTGGGACATCCGAGAACCATCATCCGAGCGCTTGCGCTTGGTTCCTCTGCTAGCCCGGGCCGAGTTGGCCGACGCATTTGTGCTCGTAGATATCGACTTGAAACACGACAAGGTTGCGGCTATGCTCTCTTTGAACTGGTTCATTGCGGCTGGCTCAAAAAGCCGCGTGGGCATCGAGAAAAGTCCTTGTAGAGACCAGAACTGTGGAAATAGCTCGTCAAGATCAGGAGGCGTTTCGCTTGGCTTGTGCTCGGATCTGGTTTTGCCTGGGATTGGGGTACTTCTACCCGTTTTGTGTGTATCAGTATCGGGAGCCGTTGACGCCGGTGTCTGGGCCCCAGAGGACGCAGGTTGCGCGCTGTCAATATCCATAGGCTTGATTGCATCCTCGGACTTCTTCGGCACTGGGTCGAAGTGGGTGACATTCTCGGCATGGAATTCTCCTCGAAGATTGACAGAGCTTCTGTCGCCGAGTGGGAAGCTCTGGAATAAGAAGATGAAGACTCGTCCACAAAATACCGTGTCTTCTGCTCGCGACAAACGGCGGAGCAGTTCATTGCAGCATCGCAATATGACCAAATTCTTGAATTTGAAATTGCGCGCAATCAATTCGTCTCTTTGCGACTCCAGGTAGTCAAACACTTTCCTGCAACCGCTGACTGTTTGACTATCCAACAAGCTCTCGATCAGGAGAAAATTCGACGAGGGTTCCGAGAGTTCATTGTCGGCCAGAATTGTGGCGATATCTAATAGGTACCAAACTCTGACGAAGCCAGGGTCCGATATCGCGATACTTGAGACCAGATCGAAAAGTAGCTCCCGGAGCGCTGTATCTGTTGGTGACTGTGAGGTCCATGTTTCCTCAGGGTTATGAGACCGAATGCTTTGAACTCCTTGCACGAGACTGCGAGATTCCGCTTCGCTTAAAGACGAATGATCAGGTGTTGATCTAGCTTCAACAATGTTCTCGATGTGTGCTTCGATCGTCCGCCGACATGCGGTAACATCATTGTTTGACATGGATGCGTTGAAAGTCTCGAGGTCATTCGGCGCAGGTTGGCTGATGCCAGGCTGAGGTTCTGAGAATGGCGGAAATTTGCAATGACTTGGTGTCAGATCTAAAACGCGAAATCGTGAGGATCATCGGCTATTCGTAAAGGGAGCGTCTCCGGACCTACAAACGAACAATGGAGATGAGCAAAGAGCACAGCACTTGATGAAGGCGGCTTTCGCAAGGCTGAATCGGAGCCTCGTCTCCTCCGCAATTTGCAGATCACCATCTCGCCAGCGTCGAGGAAATTTTGTCCACGGTAGAGTCGAGGTCAGGTCCGCTCTCATGGACCTCCAATTTCGACCAGCTCTTGCCCCGGCGTCGGATGTGCCTGCGACCGCAATGAATGGCACCGGTACCGCATGGGACCAGCTTGCCGAAAAGCACTGGTTGAAGGCAGTGCCCACCAGAGCGCGCCCGGATGCGATCAAGGAGATCTGGGACGCGTTAGAGCACGATGGATTCCCCGACCAAACCCTGGCATATCTCGAGAGCTTGCAAATCTTCGAACGTCTCCTATGGCCAACATACAGCGACGAAGTCTCAAATCACCATGTACTTCTCATTGCCATCTTCTTCAATACCAAACAGCGAGCGAACCTCGAGTCATGGGCAGTCTTCGCAGATCGAACGGAGGAGTTCTCAAATATGTACCGGCGCATACTGTCCTTGAACTTGGACGGATCCTTACCGACAAATTCACGCCTCGAACTTCTGAGCTTCGTCATTGCTTCTTTCCAGTCCCTTGAGAAAGACTTCATCCGGAAGGAGTGTGCGCCCCTCGTCTCAATATCGATATGGTACAATCTTCACAGCGGTGATGCACGAACAAGAGCTATCGAGAAAAGTCCAAGTAGGAAAAAGGCATGGAAAGCAATGCAAAAGAGATTTGATGCTGCAAATTCTCAGGTCCAGGCAAGGATGAAGTTCGAGCGCTCGTGGTTATTCTCCATGATTTTAGATCTCCTAGTCCGGACGAACACAGTTACGCCTGCTGGAAGCGCAGAGACGACGTATTGCGAGAGGATTCTGGAGTTCGTGTGTGATTTGACCAGCCAGCTTCCCACGAGACGATACACCAATACGCTCATCAAAGACCTAAATCTTCTGCCCGTCTTACGGAGATCCAAGCTCTTTCAAAAGTCCGAAAACTCTCTCCTGAGAGATCTCGCCGCTCTTCTGAGCCACTTCCAGACTTTTGGGATCGATGATGCGGAGGGCAGTGAGATCACGAAGAATGCGACGCAATCAGCACATTACGAGGATTTGGCTCAATTGCAGCGCGTTGCTTTCAAGCATTTCGAAGAGAAGCTGAAGGTTCTTGCTCTCTCAAATTATGCATCGATTGACCAGCGAGGTGAGCTTGAGCAGAGCATTGGCTCGTTGGACGACAGCGAGATCGAGAAGCTGTGTAAGCTTCTGGGCTTTAGGACTTCATATCCCTCATCGGCTTCGATACCCTGCGGACGTGGTCTCTGGCAACAGACCTTGCTCGATGCCTATCAGAGACCCCAGGATTTCCGGGAGGTGATTGCCCAACTGTCAGTGGCGCCCACCGACCAGACACTGTATGAGGACAAGTATGTGCAACACGAGGCCTACGATGGAAAGAAGCCCCTGGCGCTTCCAAAGCTGAACTTGCAATACCTCTCTCTTAGTGACTTTATGTGGCGATCATTCCAGCTGCACCAGGCCGAGAGCTTCTACAGTATTCGCAAAGATCTGGAGAACATTGTGAAGCGCATGAAGCCCAAAACTGGCCGTGAAAGGGGCAGTACCACATTTGAAGGCTTCTCGAAGATGGCTATGCCAATTGATAAGCCTGCAATAATCGAGGTTACTCCGCCAAAAGTTGGCACAACATACCCCGGGTCTGTTCGGAGCGAAGTCATCATCGACCTCGGCAGACTCACTGAGTCTATGCGTGCCGAATGGGACAGTCTAAAGCCGAAGGATACGGTTTTCCTAATGTCAGTCATCGCTCCCGACGAATCAAACGGCAACACTGCTGGCAACAAGCCTACATTGTCAAGCGAGGCCGGTATTGATAGTCTTCGAACAGCAGAGGTCGTCCAGATACTCGATGAGAACAACAAGCCGCTACGAGATACGGCAAATGGCTATGTGTCACGGTCACGCAAGCGTCATTTGTTGATTGACCTGGATCCTGTCGCCTTCCAGGCAGACAAGGACAGTGGCAAGTCTGACTTATATACCAAACTCAATGTTATTGCGCGCAGGCAAGGCCGTGAGAACAACTTCAAGCCATTGCTTGAGACAGTGCAGAAGCTTGTTCGTACTCAAGAATCGTTGCCACATTGGCTGCAAGAGGTCTTCCTCGGTTACGGCGACCCAAAAAGCGCCTCTTTCATCCAACTCGAAGACAAGATACTGTCTCTGGACTTCCTAGATACGTTTGTCGACTGGGAACATCTCAAAGACAGCTTCCCAGGCAGAGACTTGGAGGGTGTGGCCGTGGACGCTACGACCTTCAGCCCGCCATATGTTCTTGAGCCGTTCTCGCAACCCTCTTCAGCGCCTCCCACAAACCCAAAGAAAAGAAGACGCGAGCAGCTAGAAGACACCGAGGACTCGTCGAAAGGCCCAATCAGAACCAGGACCTATAAGCCGGAGAATCAAGGGCCTTATCCGGTCGATGTTCCCAAGAAGAACAAGATTCGTTTCACACCAAAACAGGTGGAGGCTATTGTCTCTGGCACACAACCCGGTTTGAGTGTAGTCGTGGGTCCCCCTGGCACAGGCAAGACCGATGTGGCTACCCAGATAATCAATCTGCTCTACCACAACTTCCCGAAAGAGCGTATACTGCTCATTGCACACAGCAATCAAGCGCTGAACCAGCTCTTCCAGAAGATTGTGGCCCTGGATATTGACCCACGACACCTTCTCCGTCTGGGACATGGCGAAGAGGAGCTGGACACCGATGCATCGTACAGCAAGGCTGGCCGTGTTGATTCCTTCCTCGAGCAACGCCAGGGCTATTTGTCTGAGGTCAACCGGCTCGCTGCCTCTATCGGCGCGGAAGGTGCCCACGGCAGCACCTGCGAGACGGCTGAATACTTTCACCAAGTTTACATCAAGCCAGCATGGACCCGTTTCTGGGAGATGGCCAACTCTCCTACGGCCACTCGTGAGACGATCCTCACGGCTTTCCCTTTCCATGCTTTCTTCAGCAATGCTCCCATCCCCGAACTCTTCCCAGAATCCGCCAATATCGAAGATCTCCGCGATGTTGCTGCCGGCTGCGAACACCACCTGACGCACATCTTCACGTCTCTGTCCTCCATCCGCCCGTTCGAGATCCTCCGCCATCCGCGGGATCAAGCCAACCACCTGCTCATTTCGGAGGCTCGCATCGTCGCCATGACCTCCACCCACGCCTCTATCAACCGCGCCAGTATCGCCGCCTCGGGCTTCCACTTCTCCTCCCTAATCATGGAAGAAGCCGCCCAGATCACCGAACTCGAATCCTTCATCCCAATCTCTCTTCAAACCCCAACCAACACTCTCACCCGCCTCATCCTCCTCGGCGACCACCTACAAAACGCGCCCATCACCACCTCCCAAGCCCTCCGCTCGTACTGCAACCTCTCACAATCCCTCTTCCACCGTCTGATCCGCCTCGGCGTCCCCACCGTCCTCCTCGACGCCCAAGGCCGCTGCCGCCCCAGCCTCGCCCGCCTCTTCGCCTGGCGCTACCCTTCGCTGCACAACCTCCCCTCCACAAGCAGCACCCCACCCTTCCTCACCGCCAACGCCGGCTTCCGCTACGACTACCAATTCCTCGACGTGCCCGCCTACGAAGGTCAAGGGGAGCGCGAACCCAGCCCGCACTTCATCCAAAACCTCGGCGAGGCCGAATACGCCGTCGCCCTCTTCCAGTACATGCGCCTGCTAGGCTACCCGGCCCACAAAATCACCATCCTCGCCGCCTACGCGGGCCAGCGCGCCCTGATCCGCGACGTCCTTGCCCACCGCTGCAAGGGCAACCGGCTCTTCGGCCTACCCAAAGCCGTCTCCACCATCGACCGCTTCCAGGGCGAGGAGAACGACTACGTCATCCTGTCGCTCGTGCGCACCAAGTCCGTGGGATACCTGCGCGACGTGCGCCGCGTCACCGTCGCCCTCAGCCGCGCCCGCCTCGGCCTCTACGTGCTGGGCCGCACGGAGCTGTGGGCCCAGTGTCTAGAGATGCGGCCGGCCATGGAGGTGTTGCTGCAGAGGCCCACGACCTTGGAGGTCGTCACGGGCGAGGTCTGGCCTTGTGAGCGGCCGCTGCTTGAGGGTGGTGGCGAGGGGGAGGAGGGACAGCAGCAGCAGCAGGTCCAGGGGACGGAGATCGAGGGCGTGGAGCACCTGGGTCAGTATGTGTATGAGATGACGCAGGCGAAGGTCAAGGCGTTGGGAGGGCAGGTTGTTGTTGAGGAGCAGATGGATGCTGTGCAGGATAGAGTTGTTGATGATGTTGGGGCAGGGCAGGTCGAGGAATTGATGGAGGGAGAGGTGGAAGAAGACCCGCTGCATGAGCAGGTCATCGTGTAGAGTACTAGGAAGGGAAAGGGAAAACAATAACGGGACGGATGGTAGATACCCCTAGTTCTTGAATTTGATATGGCACACAGAATACGATCGACAGCATGATAGGTCCTGCTGTGATGATTGCTGCGCCTACCCGACCTGTGTCATGATCATTCTGCTGTGGTGTATTTTCAATCAAGAGCACCTTGCTTGCCCCCCGTAATACTGTGTCGTAGACTTGTGCTTTCTCGTTGTTCCGTCGTAGTCACCTTGTGCCAGACTTGTCGCCTGCGGAGCCAAGCGGCACAAGTAACACTTGGTAAACTCAGGCGCAGCTCCCCTGCACCATTTACAGCGTTTCCGCCTTCGTCTTGTCATACGCACGTTGTCTCGCCTCCACGGCCTTCCACTCCGCTTTCGCCCAGTTCAGGACGTCCTCGAATTGCAGCTCTTTGAATGCAGCCCGTGCCTGCGTAGCCGCTTGGTCCTCCATGTCATCATCTCCTATCAGCTCTCGCTTGATTCCCTTCATCGCAACTGTCACTTCACTCGATTCATTAGCCTCGCTCTGGATGTGCTTCCGAAGAGCCTCCCAGAGCTTCTGCTCGCCTGTGGTCTTGAGCGCTGAAATACGCTGAGCGTCGTAGCGGGCAGCGAAGTCGGGACCGAAGAAGTCCTTGGCTTCGGCAATAACATCTGCCTTGGTAAGATGAGCGGAAGCACGAGGAGGATCATCAATATGGGTGGGAAGGTAGACGCTGATCCAGTGGTCGTACATTGGACGAGTCTTAAGACGCTTGCGATCGGAGGGCTTGAGGTTGAGGGCGTCGGTAGGAGCGGAGTTTTCAGCTGACGTGGTTCCACTGCTGTTGATACCTGAGCTAGTATTGGTAAGAGCATTGATCTCCGGTGCTGTAGCTTGGATTTTGCTAGCAGGGAGCATGCGACCGATCTGGTCAAAGACTACGGCCGCCATGTTTCGGACGAGGGCCGTCACATTCGGCATCGTGAGAGAGACTGAACCCTTCGACTCGCTGACAGGGGTAGCCACACCGCTACTGGTCGGCTCGCTATTGTCATCACGCCGATTGGAGATGAAAGCTGGGTTGTGGAAACGACAAGTCGCCGCGAAATCCATGAGGTCGTCCCAAGAGGCGAAGTGTTGCCAGAAACGCTCAGTTTCGAGGTCAAGGAAGCGGAGGACTTGGTCGGGGTCGCTGGTAGCCAGCACACGACCGAGCTTGGGGTGTGTCTTGAAGAGTTCAGGAATGCCTACGAAGAAGCCCTTCTCAGAGATCTGCAAGCACTTCGGGCGGCATGTGAGAGTGATGATCATGTTGAGATCACCGTGTGCATGCATGAAAGACATCCAATTGAAGCTTTGGAGGGTTGGCAGGATATGGATGTCAACTTGGATGTAGCGGATCGAGGCATCGGTATTGCCGAGCTGGTCAGGTGTAGCAGGGTGGTCAGACACTTCTTCGGGCCAGATGATGGCAAAGTTCCATTGGTCAAGCGTTCCAATGCGCCGGGAGTGCTCAGCACCAATGATAGCAGCGATGTCTTCAGTCTTGTAGTTTAGAGCCTCGATGTTGGTGGAATCGTCAGTGGCTGGTCGGAACTTTGTAATTGGTCCGCAGAGCAGAATATCAATGTCGCCATGATCCTTCTTGCCGGGCGCTTCGAGCGGAGTTGCAACATAGGTGAAGTGCTGCTTGAGCAGATTTTGCAGGCGCTCTCTGACGGCAAGGTAGACGTGCAGAGGCATGCGCGGGGTTTCGAGGTCTCGAAACGCGTTGCCGCCCATACTGGCGAAGTGTCGAGACTTTTGCAAGATTTGGCGGTCTCAAGGTGCTGACCGGTACAGAGAGAGGCAAAGTTGGCAACTTCCGCCAATTCAAGCAATTGCGATTGCCGTTTGTTCGCCTTCTGCCAAGTATGATGCAGTCAGGCAACGGCGGGTGACAAAGGCAAGTGTGATATCACATTTGACACCTTTCGGCTCGTTTCTGAATAATGGACACAACTGGGCAATGGCAGTGGTTTGGACCATGCGGCGTAGTTTGCTGTAGGTAAGTCGTTGAGCTTGAGCAAGCTCCTCAGCCTGGTGTTGTCTTCATGAATGAAGCGTCCTGGGCGACTCTGCATTCAACGACTTCCCTTTGGCACGATTCGTCGAATCCGCAACACCCACTCGCCCTTATCATATTGTCCCTTTACTGTTTAGGATGAACAGAAGGTTGCGACTGAAATGATCAGTCGGCTTGAATCTGAGAGACAACTTACAGGGGGGTCATGCTCCTTGGCGCCGGAAATAGGAGATAGCGCCCCTGTGATGCCAGCCTCACCCTGGAGTTACTACTCATCAACGAGTCTTCGATAGCTCAGAGATCAAGGATCGTCAAGCTTCAGGTCCATGACCTCGATGCCAACTCCTGTCACCACTATCGCCGACTTCACTGTGTCAATGGAGCTCACATCAGCCACACCGGTCCACCACTCTCGCAACTTGAGCACTCGGATCTCAGATGCACTACCTCTTGTGCCTGGAGGTACCACGACATCCCAGACCTTGACTTTCTGGTCATTCCCGGCCGTGACCACCCGCACCCGCCAGTCACCGCCGTGTTGAAGGAGAGGAACAATCGTGAGAGCAGTCAATGCCGCCGCATGTGCATCACAAACACGAACAGTCGCGAAGGCTGTTGTTGATTCTGAATCAGTAGACATGATTGTCAACCCGAGAGCGTTGTCGTCGCCTCCCGTCGCGATGAACGATATGTCCACACCCATACTTACCACGTCCATGGCAAGTATGCTGGATTGATGCACACTGTGCACAGCCATAGCTTGTGCAGACCCTTCACTAGAGGTCTCGACGTTGGCCAAGTTTAGGAATCCGTTTGTGCCTGCGGAAAGCAGGTACTTCCTCTCAACTTCGGAACCTACGGTTGACAAAGGGACATCGAAGATCTGCATCAAGCAGAAGGCTCCGAGCAGTACTTGCCGCTCGAGCTCCCAGATACCTTCTCCTGGCAGCTTCCCTGGCGAATATCGTAGAACCTTTATTTTTCCGTTCGAATAAGCAGCTGCTAGTCGGAATCTCACTTCGGCACCACTCGTCTGCTCCTCTGCCAGGTCAGGACGAACACTCAAGCTCATGATTCGGACATCAGAGTCCTCGTCCGTCTGCGGCATCTTGTCCTGCAGGACACTGCCAATGCCCACAGCTGGCACCTCGGTTGTGAGGCGCCATGCATAGAGTTGCTCGGCACCTCCGCAGCTGAAAAGGTACGTTCCGCAGGGTGAAAATACCAGATCCTGTAGCCCAGCGCTGTGGTCATTCATCGTGCAAAGCTGTGTCAGCTGTGTTTCACATCCAGATCGGTCCATTTCGGGATTGACGGCGAAGATACGGATGGTTGTATCTTCGGCACCAGTCGCAATCAAAGAGGCATGTAGGATACCTCGACCTGGATCAGAGTATTGTAGTGGGTAGGTGGCTAGAGCCTTGATCTCTCGGCCATGACCTCCTGTCTGGATAACTTGACGGTGAAGTGACTCTTCTGAATGTAAATTGAAAGTACTTGCCTTTGTCCAGACAAATGTTCCGCCCGCTTGTCTACGGGATCTATTCTGTCGATAGGCCCAACTGCGATGCGCACCGCCGCAGTCGACGGAAAAGACATCGAGCTGCATTGTCTCGTTCCAGACCACGAATTCTTTGGACCTGAAGCCGTGGAGAACGAGATTTGTCTGACCTTCTGAGCCAGCACTTACCACAGTCGCCCCTTCCACGTATGGACCGAACGGAGGGCAAGAGCAATGCACTGTGTGGAAAGTAACCGATCTTTCTTCCGAGTTCGTGGTAATGCAATGAATGCCATATCTGCCGTCTCGGCCCGTAGAAAGCACGTACATTCCGCGATCTGTTGATAGGTCTCCGATAAACTGCAGTGACGTGACCGCGTCGTTGCCATGTACGTGTCGGATGCAGATCGGTTGTGTAGACTCGGACACATCATGCTTGAGTCGCGGGTAAGTGGCGACGGCTCCGGCCCTGGACCCTAGGACAAGAACGTCGGCCTCGAAGTCGTAGCAGGAACTTGTGACGGCAAAATGGTCTGGTAAGTTGAGGATTTGTGATTTGCTTTGGATGTCCCCCAGCTCCTGTTGGATCCAGACGACGCAGACGGTGCCGGTCATTGACGTAATGACGATACATAATTGCAGCTTCCCCTGTTGCCGATTTTCAAGTGCACCGGCAACTTGGATCCAAGCCACCGCTTGCGGTTTCATGTGTGGGAGTTCCACAAAAGCCCCCTTCGTGCCTTCTATCCGGATCAGTACCCCGTTTGTAGCAGCAGCAATCAAGGTACTGGCCGGTGAATTACTGCAGAGTTTCGTGAGTCGCCTCTGAGATCCGTCAGCAAGTACGTCCCAGCGCTCCGTACCATCCTCGCCCGGGCGGCAGCGAACAATAGCGCCTGCGGCTGTCAATGCCAGCACCTCATCGCCCCCTGCACCTTCAACGATAATGTAGTCCTTCAATGACTGGGACGCTGCGGGGAGTGGTAGCTGTTTAAACGGCAGCTTGAACGCTTGCAGTCTCCTATCGCAGGCGTTAGCTGCATCACGCTCGATTTGTCTCTTGACGACCCGGCCATCTGCGCCCCCGGAGAGAATGATAGTGGTGGCGGCCTCGCTATATTTCGTCCAGGCCCAGATATTCTTGCCGGAGTGGTGTCGATCGTTCGAGATGGGCGAGAGTCTAGCACACGTCTCGCTCGTCCTGTCCCTGGCTGGCAACGAGGTAGTCCACAACTGACATGTACCATCCTCGCCTCGTGTCATCATAGTGAGTTTCCCATCGTCGGCATCAGAGTCGGACAGGAAATTAACGTCCCATATGCGCGACTGATGGCCCCATCCTGTGGCAACGCGATGCCGGATCTCCTGCGCGTCTTGGCCAAAGCCAGTATTTATGACTTCTGTCACGCCATCGACGCTCAAATTCGGCTCGTCATAGTCACTGACGTCCCACACCTGTACCGTTCGATCGTCACTACAGCTCGCCACGAATCTTGCCTGCTTCCCATCCCATCTCAGCTCCTCTGAGATTCGGACGCCAAAGATCGAGCCAGTATGGCCTTCGAAGCGGTGCGTTGTGTGTGTGATCCACTCAGATGATGTGTCTTCGCTGATCCGCTGGCATGTCCACACCAGCACTTCACCAAAAACTGACCCAGCAGCTACCAAGAGCTGGTTGCTAGAGATGGATGCGACATCGCCAGAGTACAGGAATGACCCAGGACCCCTAGCCAGCTCACCGATGGTGTGCAACTCACGCGACGGCACTTCTGACTGTAACTGAAAAAGCACATTGTTGGCTGTCAGGAGCAGGAAGCAGCCGTCGTGCGGATGTAGTCGCAAGATCCATTCCTTGGCATTGATTTGATGCCGTGATTCAACTCGGACGGCCACACCACCCTCACCGGCATCCTGAAGTGAAAGCAAAGCAATGAAACGACCACCCCCTACTACGATCGTCGGTTCATCAGGGAAGTCTTGGTGCGTGATATGGTGGATCGGCTGGACAGGAAAGATTTGATGCGTCCCCAGTTGCTGCCCGGTAGATGCGTTGTAGAGGTGGAGATGGGGCCCTTGACCAGCTAAGATGATGCGACGGTCTCTTATGAGTAGAGTTTCAAGGGCGGTGATAGGCAGGTGCATCGTTACGGAAGGGAAGTTGATGCTTTAGAATCCTTTTGACACGGAGGGATGCTTTTCAAAAGACGTTGATGCCAGCACAGAAAAGCGGTCATTTGAATGCCCACATCGCGGACGCGAATATTGCATCGTTGCTACCGTACTCACCTCGGTGTAGCGGCTGGTGAAGACATCGTCTTCCTTTGAAATGATCTGTAATACCCCATGCTGAGCGCAATGGCCTAAAAAATAGGTCGTTCACAAGCTGCAAGATCGTGGCCCGTTGATGATTGAATATAATTGCACTAGCAGCAGGCGTCGGTGCACCAGCTAAGTATGATGGTGACTACATGATCAGGAACGAGTACTACCGCATTACCTACATTCCCTTGACTATCCTTTTTCGATGACGCCTTGTACGTTTCGCAAAACACACCAGCTTCCCTCACTTCTACCGGGATCCCAGCCCCGTCTTTCTTTTCACAGGCCATTCAACTTTCCGAGGCCGATCCCATGGACTGACGGTCTGAGTCTAGATCTAGCAATCCCCGAAACAGCGAGCCGATTCAACGCTCAGCCTACGTAGGTACTGGCGGGATCATTCGCCCTGTTCCTCCTGCTCCGGCGGAGCAGCATCGCCAGCCCCCTTGGCCTTCTCCTCCGCGACCCGAAGCTCCTCTGCAGCCTTGTCCAAGTTGGCCTTCGCATCTGCGACGGCCTCGGCCGCGGCGTTGTCGGTTTCCTTCGGCGGTATGGCCGTGGGCGACATCAAGGGACCGATTGGGCCCAGGCCCGAGGTCTCGGATTCGTCGTCGAGCTTTGACTCATCGGCAGGTCTGCCTCCATCAGCCTCGACAGCATCATCATCAGCATCAGCCTTGGCCTCAGGCTCATGCGCAGGCTCCGGGCCGCCATTGCTGCAGCCCAGCTTAGGATCATGCCACCGGAGTGTGTCCGACTTGGGCGGGTCGGCGCAGCTGGCGTTGAACTGGCGCATGCAGCACTCGAGGTGGGCCATGGCGTCGCGCTTCTGGTCGTCACCGTCCCACCGGTTGCCGTTGAGCATGTCGATGACCCACTTGAAGTAGGCGTGGCACTGGCCCGTGGGGCGGCAGCAGTTGCCCTCGTGGTTGAAGACGGGCGGCTTGTGCAGGTCAAGGTTTGGAACTGGCATCTTGAAATGCGGGTGGCCGGGGGCGAAACTGGGGAGGAGACCGGCGTCTTCTTCGTGGACCGTGCCGCTGGTCAGATCGTGGTTCTGGGGGAGAAGGAATGTTAGCAGGAGAAGCGCGAGGTGCGGGGAGGAAGCGAAGGTGGCGGACCTTGTCGAGTGTGAACTTCAGCACTTTGTTGGAGCCGTAGGAGACAGGAACCGGGCTTTTCGCTGCGAGTGCAGGAGAAACGATGGCAGCACCGGCGGCTGCGAGGAGCGTGGTGCGCATGCTGGCAGTGATGCTCGGTGAGGAATCCTTGCAGAAGCGAGAACCACACGCGTGTGCAGAGAAAAGTACAGGTTGTTCAAAGAGGCACTGGCATCCCAATGGCTGTCAAGAGGAATATATATCTCTTTCCACTGACCACGCCTCCCACCGTCAGAGATTCGGGTCAGACTGGATCTCTCGAAAGAGCTTCGTTTTTCACATCGATGTATGGTGGCTATTCATGCCGTGGAGCTACCATTGATCCATGGCTCTGAGTGTAAGACTTGCCTTTTGAGCAGAGCATGCATCAAAGTCGCGCGGAACCAAAGCGGAACATTGTGTGAATGGGTTGCACAACATGCGTTCGCATATACTGAAGTGAGATTCATACGCATTTCTGGACCTCTCGTACGCATTTCTGGACCTCTCGTACGCATTTCTGGACCTACAACCTACACAATGGGTCCAGTCAGCGCTGCAAGGCAACCACACAACACATGCGAACCAAGGCAATCAACCATTCCACGTTTACCTGAACCATATCATCCGGCCCCTCCCCAACCATATATGTAAGTTCCACACGCTGAAGTACGGGACACCATATCCCTTTCCAGCGTACAAAAGCATTTTGGGGCTTCAATTCGACGAACTCTTGGTCGCTCGAGGGGAAATCGGCCCCGGGGAACGTCTTGTACATACATATGCCCTTCTCAAGGAAAATGCATCCCCGGTGTTGACACCCTTTCCTCCGTACACTTCATGTGAAAAGACTGCTGGCGATTTTATGTTCAAAATCAGACGGGCCCCTCAAAGCATCATGTCGAAAAAGCATTTCCACCAGCTCATCCATCCATCAGACGCTACCCACTCTCCTTGGCCCCTACATCGTACCAACCGTGCACAAATTGCCGCGCCTCAACCAGATTTCGCCGACGGTGAAGCTTCGCTGGACGCTGCATTCGGCTTCCTAAGGCCGAGAGAGGGTGCTGAGGCCCAGCTCTCGCGCATGGAAGTGCCAGGGCGAGGCAGGCGAGGGTGTGGGCCGAGGCGACCATGACGCCGAAGACAGGGAGAGTCTCGAAGCGTGAAAGCGCTCGATGCTGCTGCTCTTTCTATTGTCCTGGGTTATTGCCGGTGCCCTTCGTCGGCATGGGAGAACCCAGCTGTATCTTTGCTTCTATACCAGCCTGGTCGAAAGAAGTGAGGCCTCCTATGTACATTGACGGCGAATTTCCAGATCCACACAGAGGTCAGCCCTGGAAGGTTCGGTCTGGACCGTAGCATGATCCATGACAGAGGCATTCTCGTTGTCTCGACGTCCGCAGAGTGTCTTCACGTAGTAAGCGAGGCCCAAGCAGCCCCTAGCAGATATATTGGAGCGCTCCTTCTGAGCCCCCGCCCGCACATCTGTTCTTAGAGGCGCGGCCCGGCCGCTCAATGATCAGTGCGACGGATCCAACGTAGACTCGGACGATATATGTTGGGTTCTCTGCATGGGAGTTCGTCAGGCGTGTTTCAAGTTTCAGGTTCCAAGATAGGGTTGGTTGCTGCGGATGACCTAAGCCATTGGACTTAAAGACTTATACGGGCACTCCGCACGCTTGTAGGCCCGGACACATGTGTTTGTTGCATGTCCACACAGTGTCTAGGGTAGGTAAGGAAAGGCACTTCCCTTCATCTTTACAGACTGTGAGGAACAGGGATGGATCGATCAATGTGAGGGGAATTGAGCAGTACGGGGCCAGCCAGGGTTGAGTCCCCAATGAACGCCATGAGAAGAGCGACCATGCATGAACATCACGCCGCGAGACAGGCGTTTCCTTGGGGCATAAGTGGGCGGAATATTTTATCAAATATATAATTCTTTAAGCAATTTTTTGGCTTGAAATGACGCACAGATTGAACTCCCAACAACTCCACCAGGTTTTCTGGTTCAATTCAGGCCGCTTGGTGTAGTGGTTATCACGTTTCCTTTACAAGCTCTTTGACGAACGGAAAAGGTCGCCTGTTCGATCCAGGCAGTGGTCAATTTTTTTTTGTTTTTAAGCATTCTGAGGGATACCAGGACGGAGACCAGCAGAGCTGAAACCAGACAGAGTCTACTCCGTACACCCTATCTTCTCCATTGTTGCAGGAGATTGGTGCTCCAAAGCCCTACGAGCGCCCCTGATGGTCCGCTGGGGCCACCCACCGCAGAACGACAGAGGCTGCTGAGGAGCTATCCGTATCTGCCGAGACTGATCCGACGTTCATCACGGTGGGCACCGTCTGGGCGCCAGTATTGAGACTATGCGTTCACTAAGCCCCTTACAGACATTATTGACGATCGATTTAATCTACCACTGGCAGATCTCTCGTCTCCTTCCACAACATGACCAGTTGTTGTGCTCCTTCTGCCTAACTGGAAACACACAAGCACGTTGATCAGATGACGGGCCTGCACACCTCTGGCAGTGATGCCTCGCGCCAGTCGTCATATCCTCGATCTGCAATGAGCGAATCTCTCGGTAAGTCGGAAGCAGACGGGGTACTGGAATAGAAAGCAGCGCTGCCCCCAGTCCCTTTTCCACGTTGTTTTGCTCGAGCCCAAAGCTGTCACAGATTCTTTCGCTACATGTCAAGTCGCTCTCTTACCAGCACAATCCTTCAAAAATGTATCGCACACTCGTTATATTGGCTTTCGCAGCATTTACATTCGCAGCCCCAATCCCAAGCGACAACAATGCACTGAGTACCGTTGTCAGCCGCGATGTGGTTGATGGCGCAAAGCATGCCTCATACGTGGTTGCTCGGCAGGAGGACGAAGACCTGGAGATGGGCGGCACCCCTTTTGGCAAACGCGGGGATAAGGAAAAGGACCTGGAACTTGGTGGCACACCTTTTGAGAGGAGACAAGAAGACGAAGACGTAGAGCAGGGCGCCACGCCTTTCGGCAAGCGTGACGACAAGGACAAGGATTTGGAGCTCGGCGGTACTCCCTTCGCCAGAAGACAAGAAGACGAGGACCTAGAAGAAGGCGCCACCCCGTTCTCTCGACGTCAAGAAGATGAAGACTTGGAGGAGGGTGCCACACCATTCTCCCGCCGTCAAGAGGATGAAGACTTGGAACAAGGTGCCACACCCTTTGGCAAGCGCCAGGAGGACGAGGACGAGGATCTCGAAGAAGGCGCCACCCCATTCTCTCGTCGTCAAGAAGACGAGGATCTGGAACTAGGCGGCACTCCCTTTGCAAAGCGAAGCATCTTCGACAAAATCGACACGGCCGGCTTCCAGCACGAACATGAGGCAAAGCTTGCGGGCGCCGAAGTTGAAATCGAGCACGAAGACGGCGCTCTTGAAGTCGAGGTCGAGCCCACCGAAGGCACCGAGGTTGAGGTTGAGACTTAAAACGGCACCCAACATTTCTCTGTTGGATCATCTAAGAGAGGCAGCCCTCTTTTCTTACCGTTCGGCCTAGGGCCCACATGTTGTATATGACCACCACTACCCACGCTCGCTAGAGTCTACTTCTATTGCGCCGTCCGCTTCGACAGCGGCTAGAGCTTAATGAATGATACCTGGGCACTCGCCCTCACTCTCAAATCCGTCTACTGTATCTCACGTCTTCAAGTACCTGAACCCATCCACCGCTTCTATCCACGCGTACCCACTACTATCCACCACAGGCAACATCTTCTCCTTCCTCTTTGCCTCAATTTCATTCGCCTCCTTCCACCTCTCGACCTCGGCCTCCACGCTCCAGTCACTGATCCCTTCCTGCCCTCGCCCGATCTGATGCAGCTGCGTGCCCGAACTCTGCGTGTTGAGCGGCAGCGGCATGAAGTTCTCGATCGCACTGGTGACTTTGCCCTCCAAGATCTCCTTGCACAGATAGGGCTCGGCCGCCAGGGGGCGCGCGATGCCGACGCCATCACATGCCCCGGACTCGACGGCCTTGACCATCCCTGACGCCGTGCGCAGGCCCCCGGTTACGTAGACTTTGGTCTTCTTCAGCAGTGGGCGGAGCTGTTCGGCGAACTGTTTCGTTGTCGTCTTCGTTAGCTAATCAAAACAGCAAAACTCACACATAATGCCGATGTTGCAGAACGGATAGTAGGGAAAACCAAAACGAACCTCGATGAAATACGCCTCCCGCTTCACCGTACTCTCCTTCTTATGCTCAAACGCGCGCGCCTCAAACGTGCCGCCACTCAAATCCACAAAATCCACACGCGCCTCTTCCAGCTTGAGTGCCAGCTCTCGCGCCTCCTCGGGCGTGGTGCCCTTGTCCTGAAACTCCACGCTGTTCAGCTTGACACAGACGATGAAGCTCGGATCGTACTGGCGCACGCGCCGGTCAATCTCCTGGATGATCTCAAAGACAATCCTGCTCCGGTTGGCGAGATTCCCGCCATACTCATCCGTGCGCTGATTGGTGCTGGGACTCAAGAACTGCGCGAGCAGGTAGCCGTGGGCGCAGTGGACCTGCACGCCATCAAAGCCCGCCTTCCAGCACAGATAGCTCGTCTCCCCCCACAGGCGCACCATCTCCTTGATCTCCGCCACCTCCATGGGCCGCGGCGGCGCGAACTCGTTGCCCGCCCACTTGATCTTCAGATGCACGTCGCTGGCGCTCACCGGGTGGGGGTTCAGCCACTTAGTGCCCTGCCGCCCCGGATGGCTGAGCTGCGCGACCATCAGACTGCCGTGCTTCTTCGCCGCAGCAGTCACTTCCTGGAACGCGGCGACGCGGCCGTCGTGGTCATCGCACAAAATCGGGTTCCCGAACGCTTCCACGGCGTCGTACTTGACCATCGTGTTGCCGGAGACGATGACGCCGATGCCGCCCTCGCCCCACCGCTGGTACAGGTGCGTGTACTCGGGCGTGGGGCGGCCGCGGGCGCTGATGGGCTCCGAGGGCGAGTTCCACGCGCACAGGCGCTCCGTCATGGGCCCTTTGAGGAACCGGTTGTGGGCCGTCTTGCCGGAGAAGGGGAAGGTGAGGGGCTGGGACAGCACCGAGGTGTCGGTGGGGGGACCGGCGACGCGGACAGCGCCGCCACGGGACGAGTCGGTGGCGGTGGTGCCGTGGGCAATGGCGGCGCCCGAGGGGGCGCCTGTGGCGGTGGTTGCTGTTGAGGTGTCGTATTCCATGGCTTATGGGGGCTTAGAGTCACAGGGGGCGGGAGCTTCAGTGATGGCTGAGCCGAGGAGTGGAAGCAGGTTCAAGTCTATCGTCAGCAGTAAATAGGAGGGGTTCAGCGAAAGCACATCTATAGCACGGCAAAGACGGGGTCAATCATGTAACCAAGTCCCTTCCGAGGTCGGGTCACGAACTTCATTTGGAGTTTGGGGTATTGGTAACAGCTTGATTGTCTCATGAACACACGTCACGGTAGCCGGGTACAGGGCAGCGAAGGGAAAGCCGTGCGGAGACAAAGTTGCAAGTCTGAGCAAGGGAAGTTCTCCATCTTCAAGAGAAACGGGCCTGCTGCTTACCTAATACGCTGTCGTGGGTTGGTAGTGTGTCGCCTTTTGACTATTGTGTTGTATATAGTACGTATGTTTAGACGAGCTTTAGCAGAGGCATTTACTTGCACGAAGAAAGGCGCGCGGTGTAAAGTCGCATCAAAGCTGCAAGCAGGGCGTGATGAGATATGTTTTCAAGACTTAAGGATTGAATGGATGGCAAAATTCTATGCGGGCACGATGTCCAGTGAGAAGGAGGTTCTGGAGCGAATAGCTGAGCTAGCACGATGAGACAGCAATAAATGTGCACGAGACGCTCCGGTCGTGGCGTCGCTGGCGTGTTGCAATTGCTGCCATGACGAGCGAAGAGCCAGCCAGGGTGGACGGGATTCGCTGTATGACTCGAGACTGGACTGGACTGCGGCAACGACATGAAGTGCGAAAAAGGCGCTTCCGACTCGATCGAGAGCATTCGTGAAGGGTTTTAATTTTTGATTTGAGTGGCAAGCTTGATGCTGCTCACCGGTCTTTGAAGGCCGCCATGCTTTGGTCATCAAAAACTCCATGCGCGTCCAACCCGAACTGCTTATCTGGCAGACGAGACGCTGTTTGTGGCATTCATGTCACCATCGCCCATCACCATCAACATCACCGTGCGCTCTTCAGCCCTCCTCCATCATATCTTCATCTAGAACTTCGAGAAACTCTTGACCGCCTTGCCGGTTCGGGGAAGGACACGGAGAACGTTGAAACGGACCTATAGTGTTCATGAGTATTTTTTGTCTTGGACATCTTTCAGAAAAATCACCACTTACAGTCTTGCTGAGGGGACGGCACTGGCCAACGGTGACCTGGTCACCTTCCTCGACACGGAAGCAAGGGGACACGTGCGCGGCCAGGTTGGTATGTCTCTTCTCGTAGCGGGAGTACTTTGGGATGAAGTGTAGGTATTCTCGTCGGATGATGAGGGTACGGTGCATCTTGGTAGAGATGACGGTGCCGGTCAGGATACGGCCGCGGATGGAGATCTGACCGGTGAAAGGGCACTTCTTGTCTGTAAACCTCCAATGTTAGACCTGATAACTGATTTGTGGGTTGATGCGCCCTCTTTGCAGAAGACACGTCGTCGCCGGACAACACTAACCGATGTAGCTGCCCTCAATGGCAGTCTTGGGGGTTCTGAATCCCAACCCGACATCTTTGAACCATCTCCGACCGGCCTTGCCAACCTTCTTGCTCTTCGCGGCCTTCGACTTGTGGTTGAGGAAGATGTGCGGCTGCTTCTGGTAGGCACGCTCGGACTGGACTGTCAATTCGGTAGCCATGGTTGCGGCTGGTGCTCGACAGGACGGGTGCGTGGAGGGAAAAGTTGTCGTTTGGCGATGAGGTGCGGTTTGTGCTGCGGTCGCAAGCCATCTGCAAATTCCATAGTGGAGGCTTGGCATAAGCCAAGAGTTCTCGGCTGCCGGCTGTTCTGTTTCTCCGGTGTTGACAGTCCAATCTTGGTCTAGCTCCAAATGACACGGTGCTGCGGGTCGCCAAAGGTCAACTCCATCCGTCTCAGAACCCTCAATATTGTTATGATTCACGATCGCGCCTTTCGGTCCATGTTGTAGAAGCGCGCGCCATACAGTAGCTCCGTGACGAGCTCGCGCGACCACTATGGACACTACACTTCCCAAAACCGGCCGTCCAAAGCGCAAATCTATCGCCCACCAGCCTTCGACGGCTACCAACGCCAGTCACCGCGACAATGCCACTGCAGATATCGCAGCTTTGCAAAGAGCTGAAGCGGCAGAGGCAGCGAAAAAGAAATCTCGAGGCAAAAGCTTGGGTCCTGGTGGCCTTGAGGCGCTCAAGAAAACCTCTGGCAATGCGACAAAGGTATGCTAGAATCGCGTCAATGACTCAAGTTCGCAACTGACTTCTTCAGGCTGAAACCGCCTCCCTACCGCGATCAATCTTGAAGCCAACCGTCCCATTGACCCCTCCCAAGGTCATCCCTTCATTTGACGAATTGCGACAGCGCAGCACTAGAAAGCGATCGCCTGCCAAATCCGGCGCCGAGGAGCTCTTGATCGATTTCTCTACACCGGGGCCGAGTCGTCAAGATGGCGCTGAGGTTGCATTGTCTGGAGCGGAAAACGTCATGGATCCATTCAGTCCCACGAAGCCTCAGGCTAGCAATCAGCCTGAAGAGGAGGACAAGGAGGAAGAAGAGCGGCGTCAGGCTCAGAAGCAAGCAATTCTCGACCGTCGTGCTGAGCGCAGGAAGTCCATGGCTAACAGACGCGTCTCATTCGCGCCCGAAGCTACTTTGCATACCTGGAGTGTCATGGAGCTAGCGGAGGACTCTACCACAAGCTCAGCCTCTAATTCCACGAGGCGTCAGTCCTCAATGACTGCGCAACAAACCCCTCAACAAGCTTCGTCCTCACAGTCTCCGTCAGAACGACCCACGACGCCTCCAGAGCAGACCGAGGAGCCTCAAGTCGCTGCCTCACCCGCCCATCAGCGAGACCTGCATCAAAAGAAGCGGCGTAGGAGTAGCACTGGTCCGGCTGCGCAGCTAGAGGGGTCTCTTGATGATGTCTTCTCCTCTAGTCCGTCCGGTGATATACATACGGAAAGCAGCCCGGTTCGCATCGACGATAGTGCCGAGTCTGACGACGACGACGATACAGATGGCGACACGGCCATGAGCATGGACGAGGCGACTTCACAATCTATTGGCTCAGAAGACTCAGCAAGCTCTCAGTCGAGTCTAGAACACCGACTCCGACAGGCTTCGACACATGCTGGCACCCGAGGTATCGAATACGACGAATATGGAGACGACCTGCCAATGGAGTTGGCAGAAGACACTGTCACGAACGCGTTCAAACCATGGGCTAATCAAAAAAATGATGCCGATAACAGCGCGATGGAAGACCAAGAAAACATTAACCCTTTCTCCCCTGCGTCGAAGGCAGTGCAAGCTCAGATAAAGCCATCGGCAGACGATGATCAAGATGGGGAAGAGACCCAGGACATGAGCATGGACGTTACCAACGCCATAGGTGGAATCTTGGCGAAAGGACCTGCTGCTGATCAGAGGCGACGAAAGTCGGTGGCGAAGCACCGCCGCAGCAGTGTCGCTCGCCGCAGATCATCTGGAGTGGACACCTCCTACGGTGACGAGACGATGGATTTTACCGCAGTTAATGGCGGCATCTTGAATGCGCATCACGGCCAACAAGATGAAGAGATGTCTGACGAGGATATGACCATGGAATTTACGAACGTAATTGGAGATGGCCTTGCCCAGCAGAATGAGAGCGACCATGATGATGCGACTATGGATCTGACTCGCAACATGGAGATGACCTCTGCGGTAGGTGGTGGCATTCTCGACACCATCGAAGAACAGACCGAGCCTCAGACCGATCTGGATGACACTCAGACTATGGCAATGGAGATGACACGAGCTGTGGGCCGTATTGTTCCCTCTCAGCAATTCACGGATGAAGATACCACGCAGATGGAAATGACGAGAGCTGTTGGCGGCATATTGCCCAAGGGGTCTACTCCGGAAAAGACGCAAGCAAAGCATCTGATGCAGGAAGAAACCGATGCAGGTCAGCTGAGCGTCTCGCCACTTCCAGCGCGGGCCCAATCTACTCCGAAAACTCAAGGCCTCGTGACATCTATCGCGTCCGAGACAGGCAGCCCTGACATGGCCCTGAAGCCCAGACTGTCGGGAAGGTCGAGACAGACTCCCAATGCTGCATCTACGACACCAAAATTTAGCCCACGCCGACCATCCCCTGCGAAAGGATCGCCATCTAAAGCTGTTAAATCGACTCCCACCAAGCAAGTTACGCCTGTACCGATTCGTTCAGAGAAACCGAACAGAACGCCCATCAATGGAAATGTCTCGCAGCGCAGTGCTTCACCCAAGCGACTGTTCGAAGACGAACTTCAAGCGCGAAAGTCACCTGCTTCTGTCCAAAAGCCGACTTCACAAAAAAATGGCTTGTTCTCGCAGGACGAGCATACCGGACGACAAACTCCTAGAGTTGTATTGAAGGCACATCGACCTCAATCACTCCGAAGACGCTCGAGTGGAGTTGGTATTGACCAACAAGGGTTCGGTTCACCTCAGGTTGCTGAAATCCTAGATAGACGGTCTTCTATCGGTGATGCTGCGCCATCTTTCAAGCTTGAAAGAGCCCAAAAGGGCAAATTGCGCTTCGAGGACCCGCAAGAACTTGAACGTGAGATCGATGCCGAGAGAGCAGAGGAAGAACGCCGAGAAAGTGGTCGCTTCATCATGGAGCAAGAGGCAGATGTTCAGCAAGAAGAAAACACGACTATGCAGCTCAGTCAAATGATTGAGTCCATGACCCCCAAGAAGGAGAAAATGACCAAACTGAAAGGGCGGAAGAGTCTTGCAGTTGGTGGTGCAAAGGGCCTGTTGGGCAAGCGCCCCGCTGAGCTCGACATGGATGACGAAGATTCGCCAAATAGCCCAAAGCGATTGAAAGTAGTCGCGCGCGAGGGCAGCCCCGTCAAGAAGGTCTATCTGCCGAAGCCTCCATCTAAGGAAGAGACAACGGGTCGCCTCACTCGCGCCGAACAGCGACGACTGCAGGAGCTGACCATGACGGGGAGCACCACACCAGCTGTCTCCCCACCAAAGAAATTTGCAACGAGCCCCAGTGGTGGTTCTCGATATCGAGATGTGCCCTTGGACCAGAGTGCTCAGCGACCGGAGTCTTTTGTCGACAAGCTTGACAACGTGGTCGGAGCTGTCAGTGTGTCCACCGAGCATGCAAACGGTGATGAGCAAGAGAGAATCTCCCTCCAGGATTTCTTGAACATGACCAACATCCACTTCATCGAGCTCTCAACCACGAAGAGAAGACATACCCAAGCTCCCGTTCCTCAGCGGCCCTCGCAGGAGCAAGCCGACAAATCAACAGAGGCCAAGTTCGTTGCTGCTGCCACTACCCTACCTTTACTGGAGCTGTATCAACATGCTACCCGAGAGTTGAAATCGTACATTTCTACCGGTCGTAAGATCATCAGATCCATCGAAAGTGAGACCTTGCACGAGCAACCTGCGCTGTTTAACGAGTATGTCGATGCTCGGCCTGATGTCAAGGCGGTTATGGACAATCAATTCCGGAACGGCAAAACGAATGCGAGACTGCAGAGCAAAGAAGGGTGGTACACGTGGCGAGCGCAGCTCGTTGATGGTCTCTACAATGGGCTCGAGGGCATCAAGAGGGGCATGCAAAAGGATGCAGTTCAGTTGACTCAACAACAGCAGGCTCTCAATGGCGTTGTACCAGCACTTGGCGAACAACGAGAGGTGCTGAACAAGGAGCTTGCCTCCCTGCACCAGACTCTTACTGAGCTTGACAGTGTAGACACGGAAGCTTTGGACGAAGCCCGCCAACAGTTACGTGCAGCAGACCAGGAGAATGTTCGGAAATCTACTCTTTTGGAGACCTTACGTCAGCAAATGGGTGAGAAGGAGGAGGCTCTAGAGTCTGCTGAAGAGCTCAAGGCTGAAATGAATGCTCAGGTCGACGAAGCCGATCGCGTTCGGCAGGAGTATCGTGGGTGGCCGGTTGTGGATGTCCTCGCTTTGAAAGACAGGGTTGATGCTATTGAGAAAACAACCGGCTGGCGTTTGCTGGCCGCCGAGGAGGACACTGAAGAGCCGAATGACTTCGGTGTCGCCCTGACAATGTCCTTCAAGGATGAGCTACGCCTCTTCTTCTACCCATCAGTCTTCCAGACCTCGCCCGAAGGTGGCAGACGGCGCTCAGGCCGGAAGTCGAAATCGGTGTCTGGTCCTACTGCACCTTTGAGCCTCACCTACTCGCCTCTCGATGCGCAGGGCGACATCATGATGGGCAAAGAGTTATCAACCGAAAAGCGCTTCTTCTTCCAGCTGATCAGAAGTCAGCTGCATGCTCTTGCCATGATGCCCAAGTGTTCGATACAGGCAAAGACCTTGCTCGATACAGTCAGTAGGGGCTGGGACCTTGCACATCAAGTCTCCGAGGAGATCAGACTGCTCAATATCGCGGGTCTGACTTGGACACAGATCCAGGGCGACGAGAAACTAGGAATGCGTACCAAGCTCGTTCTGCCTGGACAGAGCCGCATTGATGTGGAGTTCACCCTGAATGTCAACGCTCTCAATGACGGTGGCTTCACGAGCTCCACAAGCATTTCAGCACATAGCGTCTACGGCGAGCAGGCCAAGTTGATCCACGGCAGCCGTGGGCGGAAAGTGCAAACCGCACTGAGCAAGGAAGTGGAGAGCCAGGAACTCGGCCACGGTGCTTTCCTCCGCGCAATCCACGCTTTCGAGCAGTGGCTTGACATCCAAGCCGAGAAGAAGGCCGAGAAGCAGCCACAGCAGCAGCAGCAGCAGCAGGAAGAGGCGCCAAAGAAGCATGTCGCGCCTGCGGCCTCTCTGCATGAGCCGGTCCAGGAGCCTGAGTTCCAGCCTGCTACCGCCGCCACCATCGCTCCTCCAGCCACCATCGCTCCTCCAGCCACCATCGCTCCTCCAGCCACAACAAAGGACCTCCGCCGCTCCCCACTCGCGCCCAAGCCGACTAACCTCCCCACCAAATTGATCGCCAAGAAACTGCCTGTGCCCTCGAAGCGCTTCACGCTGGCCAACAAAGCCCAGCTCGCCGCGACCGAGGCTGCTGTTGTTGACAAGGAGAATAGCACGGTCGTCGCCGTCCACAAGAAGACCAGCGTGGGCCAGCAGCAGCAGCAGCAGCAGACGCCGACGAAGCAGCTGCAGGCCGAGATGGATGAGTTTGGTACTGCCGCGATGGACGTCGATGTTGAGGGCATGAAGCCGGCGATTCCGCCCGAAGTGCAGGAGCAGATGATGATGGGAAGTCCGTTTCGGCGCAAAGGGGCGCTGAGGCGGAGTCCCATGGGAGTGTAAGAGAATTGCGGTCTGCTGGCCTACTGTTGCTTGTTGCGAGGCAGATGTGGTCGCGGGAGGAGCTGGAAGGGCGGATGTTGGGTGCGGGTGCGGGAGTGGAGTTAGTGCGAGAAAGCAGAGGGAGAGAGAGTTGATTTGAGATTTGAGATTGGGGAACAGTGTTTGACGAGACATGAATGCCTTCAAGGTTGTGTGTGCTTTTACGGATTGGCGTGGCGTTTCGGTCGGTAGAGACTCGGAGGGTGTGTCTGGACGAGGTACAGCTGTCTGGAAGAGGTCCAGCTAGCTACTTGGTTTGGTATAACGGGCAGCATCGCCGACGAGCGCCCGGCGTTTGAGTACTGTGTCCTTGAATGACTCATCTGTTGTGATACATTATCAAATTCTTGTCCATTTGTTTGTGAGAGGTTGTAGGGCCGCAGGAGGTGATCATCGCGCATCCCAAACTTAATAGACCCAAAAGCAGGTGGGAAGGCCTCAACGCAGTAAACGCCCATATATACTCTTTCTTTCCGCTTTGGATTCCGACTTAAGAAATCCTATCAATAGTTGACTGACTAGCCCTATATCAACGACCATCCTCATAAGGTGGCGGCGGCTCCTCCGGAATGGTCCCTTGGGCCATTGGCCCCAACCCGCCAGTCCCACTACAATCCCGACATACATCCCTGCTCGAGTAGACGACGCCTTTGCCGACACACCCGGGACAGATGGTGACGACACGGTCGCGTGATCGCGACGACGAGCTCCTTCGCCGTACCTTTCGCTTGCCGTGGCAGGTTTGGCACTGGATGCCGGTGCCCGGTCGGCCGCCGTGGCCGTCGCAGGAGATGCAGACGATGCCGCTGCGGTCGCCGACGCCGAGTGGTTGCTGGAGGTCCAGAGAGCTGTATGTGGGGAGGGAGCTGCTGCTTCCTCGGTGGCCACTCGATGTGTTCTCGTGGCGACGCCTGGAGCGATATGGATCGGATCGATGGCCTTGCAGCGGACTCGGAGTGTCCGACTCGGAGTATCTGCGATCATGCTGCTGCTCTCGATCAGATTGTGGCGCGTCTCCGACACCTTCACTGATTGTGTGTCGACGTTGGTCGTTCGGCTGCGTGCTTTCTTGGTTGTAGTCATTCAAGGACATTTTCAACCACTCGAGGATGTCCCCGGCGTCGCCGAGATGTGGTGCGAGTCGATCGACAACGCCGTCCGGCATACCAGCCTTGATTGCTTCTCGCAGAACGGTCACTCCCTTGATGCCTGTCCATTTGCCTCGTTGACCCTTGAGTACAAGGGTCTGGAGCACCAAGGTCTTTAGGATTGGGCCTGGGTCCTTGAGTATGCCATTGACGATTGTGTCCGTCAGGGTACCAGCGGACGCTGGTTGCGGAGGCGACCGGGACTGAGTCCATGTAGTATGGCTCAGACTGGGGAGATCGTTGTTGCGAGACCGAGACCGAGAGCGAGCGCTGTTCAAATGTAGCGACTTAACATCGTACTTGCGGAGAAGTTGCTGCATCTCCAGGTTATCTCTCTCAGCTGCGAGGTCCATCAGTTCTTGGTAGCTCGGGGTCAGCCAGGCGCCCTTTTCCAGCAGAATTTTCGCCAAAGCGAGATCTGAGAAGTTGACCGCCTGATAAATGGCTGAGATATGCCGACCGCCATCTGCAAGGACATCTACTTTCCGCCGTAGTAGTAGGCAGGCGCATTCCTCGTTGCCCTGAACAGTTGCCGCGATGAGTGGACTACCGTAGTCTCCCCCGTCACAGTTGGGGTTTGCACCGGAATCAAGTAAGAGCGATAATGTGTCGGCATTGCCTTTGAATGCCGCAGCTGTTAAGGCGTTTCCATAGGTACCGCAGGTGGCATTCGCATCATGGCCTTGGTGCATAAGCGCCAGAATTCTTTCTCCATCATCAGACATGATCGCATCGCGTAGAACATCGCCAGGCAGTAGATGACGAACTCCGATGTCTTTGGCAAGGCTTTCTTCCTCCCTACTCCAATCGATGTCGAATGAGAGCTTTCGGAAACTGCGACATCTGGCGAAGCGGTGGATATCCCACGGCTCCCAATCGCGAGTATCGGTGTTCTGGGCCAGAAACGTGTCAGCTTCCATAGCGATGACTGTTCCGTCTTCGGTTGGGATGTCGACCATGACAGTTTGCTTCGTGAAGGACAGCCATGACGGCCACCGCTCAGTCACCTGAGAATATCTCTGTTCACCTCTCCTAGCTTTGCCAATCTTCGACTGGGGAGTAGAAGGCTGAATCTCGTAGGCAGGCGATCTTTCCCAGAATAGAGACGAGTATTCCTTCGAAGTAAGCATGTATTCCAGACATAACACAGCCTCGTGTGATAAACCGAAAAGTAGGTAGCCTGCCACCTCCGACCCATAAGTAACAGCCGCAGATGCGCAGTTGAAATCAGGAGCTCTCCATCGAGAGTAATTTCGTAGCGTTGCAGGAGCCATCTGCGCGGCTGCATCTTCGAGTGATTTATTCATACCAGCCCAGTCTTCAGAATCAGTCTGAAGGCGCCGTTGAAGCTCTTCCGAGTAAACTCCAGCCTCGCTGGAGAAATGGGAAGCGATTGCACTCAGTACGGCTGGAAACATGAAACTCCCATACACAAAGACTGGGAGTGCGTTGCCTGTTGCCCACGTTTGGGAGAACATGCTTCGAAGCTGGGTTTCGGCAAAGATGTTGCATGATGCCAAATACAAGGACGGCACCAGTGAGGCATTCGGCAGGACTCGCTCCTTGACTTTTGCTGTTGTTGTTGCTCTGTCTCCATCTGTCAAGTGCCAGAGCAGTTTCTGGTGAGATTGTCCAAGGTGGTCGATCGCGAACAGCTTCGTGCTAGTGTTCTGTGTTGGCCTCTCGCTTTTGTCCGTGTGCATTGGCGAAAATGATCGGGTTCTGTCTGCAGAGAGGTCGAAGCGTACACGACGTGCCGTTGACGTGTTTGCTACTTCCACAGCGCCATCGTCGTTGGTGCCGTGTCCAGAACTTGCCCGATCCCGGAAAAGACTTTTCAGCTCGTCCCTTTTCCGTAGCAATGTGTCCATGTATGGGTCAGAGACTTCTGCACTCTGTCCAGTTATTGTTACCGGAAGCATCTCGAGTGCTATGTTTGAGCTCGGAAATCTACCTGGACTTGCTGTGGTATCCATGTGGGGGCCAGGATCGTCCCCTCTCAGTGTCGAATACCCGAAATCGTGTGTGCCGTGTTCGGATCGAAGATGCCCTCGTACTCGACTTTGACCACCAGCATTGCCTTGCGAAGCTTCCGCCACAAAAGTACAGCCAGGCCAGAAGCATTGAAAGTGATGTGAGATATCCTCATCACGTGGTGTCCCGTCGACCCCGGAAGCTGGATGCGACGTGACCATATCTGGTGATCCCTCTGCTGTGGAATTCGTCGTGTGCGACAGTTCAGTCGGTGTAACACAGTCACCCGGATCCTCTCCATCTGGTTGTGATTTTTGGTTGTTTACCGGTTGTTGAGGCACTTCCACCAAGACAGTCACTGTACCGTCCTCCACATAGGGGGCCTTGTACACCGAATTGCTCATGGCAGGGAAAGGCTCTCGATCGGCAGTATGCGGACTTGCGAATTCGAGTTCAGGTATGAAGGAAAGCGTTGTGTCTTCATGAGTCATTGTGTCATCACAAGTGATCGTGTCTTCCCCATTACCGGTGGTGTCGCCAGCACGAGACAGATCATTGCGATTGCAACATATTCCGTAGTATGACTTTCCTTCCATGTCCAAGATGTACGATACTGTTTCGGGTGCGAGTGGGCGTTCATCGGGATTCAGTCGACACATTTGGCGAACCAGCTGGAGAAGCTGAGGGTCATCCGAGCATGTTGGCTGAAGCTCGAGCTCCCTCATCCACAAGTCTGCCCCCACAGTATTATCTCGAACAAAATCTCCGCCAGAGCCGTGACTCTTGAGAAAGTGACGCATATCTTCGACAGAAAACTCTGAGAGGACCGTGCGCATTTCCAGAAAGACGCAGCCTAGTGACCAGATGTCACTCGAAAAGCTCCGTGACTAGAAAGTGTTAGGATCAGGATGGGCCACTTGGGGTAGGAAGCTCACCCCATGACTCGCAACTTCTGGAGCGCAGTACCTCTTGGTGATAGCCTGCTTGTATGTTCCCTCGGTTGTTGCTCGCCCATCGTCATTCCAATTGTGCGAGGTTCCAAAGTCGGTCAGCAGGACCTGTCGGTTGTAGATGAGGATGTTCTTGGGTTTGATGTCTTTATGGCGAACGCCTTTCTCGTGGAGATACTCTACAGCCGTCGCCAAGCATCCGAAATAACGGCGAAGGCGATCCTTCTTCTCGTTGAGATCGATCTTGGTGGATGCCAGATAAGCGTCCAGGTCCATATCCGCGACAGGCTGCATCAAAAACCCGACAAAGTGGCGATCGGTGTAGGAGCCAATCAATTTGACAATGTGTCGGTGAGCGAGGGATTTGAGACTCGTGATCTCGTTCTCGAACGCCTGCAGTTGACGCCGGTCTCTTGCAAAAGATCGTCCTCGAGGCATACGTTTACGGGCAAAGCGTTTGAGGCTGAGACGGCTGGTAACTTCATCAACGACGCCGAAACCACCATGACCGAGCTCCCTGTTAAGCCAGAAGAACCTATCGGCATTGCCTTCGACATTTTGATGAAGGCTGTGGGGGCGTTCGATATATTTGGCATGTGGAGTTAGCACATGCTGTTGGAAGTCAAGAAACAATGCTCGATATCGACCTGTCAAAACTCGAGGCAGGTTCTCGGAGGTATATGGCAGGGCAATATCCAAAAGACCTTCTGCCACGAAGCCATCAATGGCCTGAGGCTGACCCATCATAAGGAGGATTATGAGTGTACGAGGTCGCCGACCCCATTCTGGCAACCCACATGACTGACACCAGTCAGTAATGGAGTTGTACTTGGTATCTCGAAGTCGAATAGGTCCTCGGGGTCGTCCAGCGGTGTCGGATGGGACAATCTTCTCTAGGCCTTTGAGCAACTTCGCTCGAAGTGGTTCTGTGATTTGTTCTGCTGCCGCAACGATGGTATCTCTTGTCACTTGACATCGCTGTGAAGAGACATCGACGCCCTCAGGGTACTCCATATCGTTGAGAGTGTGGCCGAGGCGAACCCGCGGCTCGGATCTCGGGCCATTTATGTTTCCCACTCATCGTTTGATACGAGCGACGCAAGTTCTTTGTCTGCGGCCAGACATACGCGGCAAGGCGTTGAGGCCTCAGCGACGTTGGCTGTGCATGTGAGCTGGGACGTGACTTCATGATTGGATGCAAGCAGTTCGAACCGCATGATCGTTGGCGAGCTGAGGGGCGGATTGGCGAGGAGAGAGGCGAAGTCACGAAATCACCAGGCGCTACGCCTGTCTGGACATTAGCGCCGTTGCCTTTTGTGGTTCGCGACGGCCCGCCTTACTCGGTACGTGACTGCTGCCCCCACGCGCACCAAAAGTCCCAGCTCAGCCTCATCATGGCACCACGAAGGCCCTCTCGCCGAATGCACGACATCGGGACCGCCCATTACTCGGCCGTAGAGACTTGAATACAAGTACAGTGCTAAACAACGCCTGCAGAGATGTCCTCAATTCCAACCGCCCGTCATGGACCCCATTTCCGCAGCTGGAATCGGCTTAAGCGTGACTTCGCTATGTCTTCAAGCTTTTGCAGGATGTGTCAAAGGTGATCTATTATCTCCTCGTGTTGTTCTCATTCACTGACATAGCAACAGGCTTTGAGCTCCTGGTCAATGCAGCCGAGATGCCAGCCAGGTACCAATACCTGCGCACTCGACTGCGGCTGGAGCAGAGCCGTTTGCTTAATTGGGGCGAGCAAGTCGGGCTTCTTGAAGAAATGCTGGATAGGCCGAGCCAGGCCTTGAGCATGTCTCATAATATGATAATCGACGTCCTCCTCGAGATGCAGGCAGCCTTCCGAAGCTGTCTCAAAGTCACCAACAAGTACGATTCACTCGTCATTGCAGCCGCCGGGAGGCAACCAATCGACAGTGGGAGCACA
Source organism: Cyphellophora europaea CBS 101466 (assembly GCF_000365145.1). Classification (NCBI taxonomy): domain Eukaryota; kingdom Fungi; phylum Ascomycota; class Eurotiomycetes; order Chaetothyriales; family Cyphellophoraceae; genus Cyphellophora; species Cyphellophora europaea. The sequence continues at coordinate 947,305 of NW_008481812.1, forward strand.
AAACAGGCCGCTTTCATGAAGAAGGCTCGCTGCTACTGGGATAATGCATCGACCGTTGGCAAACGCCTTGAATGGTAAGTCTGGGGGGCCTCCTGTCCCCTTTCCATCGGCACGCATCAATGTCCGCCTATCTCGAGATCAACCTACATGGCTTCACAGAGGTTCCTATGCTCATAGATTTGCTAACTTCTCCACAGTAAGTAGCTTCCGCTGCACTCTGTCGTTTGCCTTGGCTGCTGTGGCATTTTTCACCACTGTCCCTGACCTAGTTGGCGACTATACCCTGGCCAGGTTTCCCAACAGAAGCTAACCAATACTTCCAGGGGCAATGGTCAAAGGTGACGCATTTGAGGGCCTTATCGCCCGGATAGTATCGCTCAACGATAACATGGAGGGACTCCTTGATCGTTCTGCTATGAGTGATCTCCGCTCTAGGCAGGAGAAGTCAAACCTGCTCCTCTTACAGCTTACACAGCAGGTCGGCGACCTCACTGATCTCGCAAAAGCATTAAGCTTGACGCCCGAGAAAATTGACCGAGGCCCGTCCCTGTCACGTACATCGACCTTGATGAACGATAGGGCGGAGCACACGTCGCTCGCAGACCTGGCAGTCTTTAAGCTTCATGTACTAGAATTGAATGCCGCGAGCACGAAACCCGCCTCGGCAGCTGCAGCAATGTTGAAGGGCCTGGAGCACCTCCACGCTGACCAGGGAATGGAAGACCCGCGGCACCGTGTCAACGGCCTCGTCGATGGCAAACAGGCGTGGGTCGAATGGCGGACGCTGCTAGAAGGCGATTCCGCATCCGTATCTTCAGCTGTCATTGAGTCACGACTTTCCGATTTAGCCACACTCCTGAACAACGATGACGTGCCGTCAACCTTTCGTACACCCCATTGTCTGGGCTACTGCAAGGAAGAAGACGAGGAAGATACCCGCTACGGCCTTGTGTACCAATTCCCCAGCGTCCACAGCGGCTCTGCTACCGACATAGCCTCCCTGCAGCGCCTGTTCACAGAACGAAGAATGCCTTCACTAAGCATCAGACTCTCCATTGCCACCGCCCTAATCGAGTCCCTCATGTATCTCCACGCAGTCGACTGGCTGCACAAAGGCTTCAACAGCAACAACATCCTCTTCTTCCATCCGAAAGACAAGCAACTCAGCAACCACAGCCTCGAGAACCCCACTATATCAGGCTTCGACTTCGCCCGCCCCGAAGACACAGACGACACCACGGTCAAAAGCACTTCCACGCTCACCGACGACCTCTACCGCCACCCCAACCTCCTCACCATGTCCAGCTCCCGGTCCTCCAAAACCCACGACATCTACTCCCTGGGTGTCGTCCTCATCGAGATCGCCCTCTGGGCCCCCATCGAGAAGGTCCTGGAGCAATGCTTCGGCAAGAAAGTCACGCGGTCCAAGACCCCCTGGATCCGCGAGGGTCTCCTGACCTACCCGTACAACGGCTTCGAGAATGTGACGGAGGCCGTGGCCGCGTTGGCCGGCGACAGCTACGCGGCCGCCACTAGGCGCTGCATCGAAGGCGGCCCTGCACTTGGGCTCGACCGGCCATCGCGAGGAGTACCAGAGAAGGGGGGCGCGAGTGGCGGTGGCGGTGGCAGTGGCAAGCTTCAGGAGGTGTTCTATGAAGAGGTCTACCGCAAGATTGGGGCTGTTGAAGTCTGAAGACCCGAAGCTCGGGTGGGGGAGGGAGATGGGAGACGGAATCACTTCAATCATCGAGGTACAACATAGAACGAACAATGAGATGGAGCAACATATTCTTTGAACGGTAGTGTGCTTCGGTCATTCCCTGACTTACCCATCTGGGGCTCTTCATAATGATCATCACAAACACCCCCCCGCTGTACATTTCACTGCTTCCCCATTCATTGTACCTCTATCCTCCCCTACCACCCACCACTAGCATCCCCCGCCCCCTTCGCCTTCCCCGCCATGCCGCCCCCCCTCTTCTGCTGCGCGGCCTCATGCCTCCTCAGCTCCTCCGGCACGCGACTAATCTCGCTCTTGGTCAGCATCTGCTTCAGGTCATACATGACATCCGCGTCCTCCTGGCCCAAGAACGTGATGGCCACACCGCTCTTGCCCGCTCTACCCGTCCGTCCCACGCGATGCGTGTAGCTCTCGATATTGCCCGCCATGTTGAAATTCACCACCAAACTCACGTCAGGCACATCGATACCACGACCCGCCAGGTCGGTAGCCACTAAGACATCGGCGCGGCCCTCGCGCAGCGCCAGCAGTGCAGCCTCGCGCTGCTCCTGCGTCTTGGAGCCGTGCAGCGTGACGGCGTTGAAGCCCATGTGCTTGACGTCGCGGGCGACGGCGTCGCAGTTGCGCTTGATGTTGACGAAGACGATGATGGGGGGTTTGAAGCCGCCCGTGCGCAGAATCTCCGCGAGGCGCTTCTTGCGCTTGTCTTCACCGGCTACGAACTCGACGCGCTGCTCGACTGTGTCGACGGCTTCGCCTACGTTGCCGATCGTCACGATGGCGGGCCGGCGAAGGTATTTGCGTGCGATGCGCTCGACCGCTGCGGGCATGGTGGCCGTGTACATCATCGTCTGCCGGTAGCGCTCTTTGTCGCCGAGGTGGGCGGACATGGCGCGCGCGTTCTCTGCGTCTTCGGTGTCGGGCTTCTCGTTGCCGACTGGCAATGCATCCAGGATTTTGTTGACGGGCTCTTCGAAGCCTAGATCGATCATGCGGTCTGCTTCGTCCATGATGACGTAGCAGCATTGTTCGAGCACGATGATACGTCGCTCGATACAATCGACTAAACGACCTGGTGTGGCGATGATGATCTCGGCGCCGTTTCGTAGATTGTAGGCTTGTTCCTCGATGCTGTGACCTCCGACTATAGACACGACGGTAAAGCCTAGCGGGGATGCGAACTTGCGGGCTTCCAGCTCGATCTGCTGCGCGAGTTCACGAGTGGGAGCGAGAATGATCGAGTAGGGTCCATTGGAGCGGCGCCACTCGGACTCGTCGAGGCGAGGGAGCTCAGCAATATAGACAAGCAGCGGTAGAAGGAACGCAGCCGTCTTACCAGAACCTGTGACAGCCACACCGATGAGGTCTCGATTTTGCATGGCAATGGGAATAGCAGCGCGTTGGATGGGGGATGGCTCTTTGTAGCCGACTTGCGCAACGATGTCGAGAAGGCGGCGGGGGAGCGGACTCTCTTCCCAGCTGCGCATTGGATTGGGCACGCCACCACCTTTTGTGGCTATGTTGAAGTCCTCTTTGAAGATACGCCAATCGCGCTCACGCATCTGGGTCAAAGATTTCTCTGACCAGTGCTTGTCAATGGCCGTTCTGCTGCCCTGCTCACGGCGCCTGCGCTCCATCTCGAGAAACTCTTTGGCTCGTGCAGCACCGCTTTCCTTGTCACGTGCCTCAAGAGCCGCGGCGTAGGCTTTCGCATTCTCCTCGGTAATCGCGTCATCGAACCCACCTAGACGGCCACGTCCGTAGAACGAAGAGGCCGTGGTACTGTTAAGCCAGGTGTCGTGGGTAGCGGAAGTGTCCTCATCGACATCCCAACCAAAATTGAACTTCTTGTCCGTAGTGCGCTTACGTTTCTTGCTTGCAGAGAAAGTCGAGATGTTGTGCTCAGGACCCATATAACGTTGTTTCAGTTGCTCTGCTTGCTCCTTCGCGAAGCTTTCCTCATCGTTGGGTTTCTTCTTCGAATCAGAGGCACCAAACGCAACTGGCTTTGGCGCAGATGGTGGACTCAGATCGCGTTTGTGCTTATTTCTCATGGCCGATGGCCCTGTTGGTGCCTTGTACATTTCACGCTCAGCGCGCGGCCCTTTAGGCACTGAGCCATTGGTATAGCCATTGATCTGCGGCTTCGCCTTGAGCGTTCCGTTTTCTTGAGTCGGTCGATCGAGCGGTTTCTTTTGTGCCTCTACCTCCTTCGCACGCTTTTCAAGGGCTATTCTCTCTCTTTCCGCCTTAGACAAGAACTTGGGTTTACTCGCAGCCAGATCAGCGGCTCGTTTTGCCTTTACGAGCTCCTCGACGTTCAGAGGGGTGACCGTCTTCTTCGCAGCACCTGCCGATCCCCAACCTTTTTTCTGGCGTGTAGGTGGCGGAGGTGGAAGGGCTTCATCTGTCGGCGGAGGAGGTACAGGATCCATGGTCGTAGTTGCGAGTCTGCTTGCGTTACAGAGAATGGAGGATGAGTAGAAAAAGGCACAGACGGAAGGTGGAGATGTGCTGCCTTGCGCTTAACACCTATCCCCGGCCATTCACTGCCTGATGTCCAGTTTGTACCATTTGGCCTATACAGAAAAAACGAATCAAGGTCTGAGCCTGCTTATTTGCACAACTTTCCATTGACGCTAGCTAAGTTCAGAGTAAAGAGCTACTTTGGCCAACGTCTAGTATCATACAGTGCAGTGTTCAAGCATGGCCAGATGTCCCCCAGTAATGGCCGGCGTAATTGAGTCGAATGGGCCCCAGAGGCTAGTTACGTCGACTGAGATGAGTACAAGAGACGAAGTCGGCTGGATAACAAGACTAGCGTCTCATATCGTTGGGTGCAGGTGGCTGCTGTGTGTTGTTAGTTCTGGCTCAATAGGAGAGTTGGGAGAAATTACCTGGCCATTGATGCCTGCCGCCGCTTTCGAAGTGGCAGACGGCGCCGTTTTTGGAAGCTTCTGCACTGACGTGGGCCCGTTGATCTCTCGATCAAGGTTCAGGTATTCCTTCGCAGCCTCTTTGCCTCCCTTCTCCATCAGATAATCCATGTAGATCGCGATCAGACTCTGCAGTGTCGTCTCCGATAGCTTACTCTTGTAGAGGAGAGCATCGGCCACTGCCTTGATCCGATCGTACTGCTCCTTTTCGGTCTCTACCGAGGTTGGCTGACCAATCTCAAGTTGTAGGTAGCCCTTCCAGAACGACTCGCTCTCAAAGTAATAAGATTGGTACTTCTGGAAGACAGCACGAGCTTCATCGGTAGAGCCCTTGATCTTCCACAGCAAATGTGCCCAGTGGGCAACTACTGCCGCCTTGGCGGAGACTTCAACCGTAGGGGACTCTAGCTGAGCAGCGTAGACGGCCACGGCATCATCTATTGTGCCGTGACGTCTTGATGTGTTGGCGAGTGACACTATGGTATCGATATGGCTGGGAAGCTGGACAAGGATGGCCTCGTGGATTTCTTTCGCAATGTCGACTCGTCCTGTCATTTCTTCAAAGAAGGCGTAGTGTAGTCGGATGGTGGGAAGTGCAATAGGCACGAACAAACAAGATGCCCGCATGTAGATGTTGCGGACCTCTTCCTCCTTGCCTGGTTGAGCGAACATCCACCTGGCATATCTCAACCAGAACTCCTCGTACAGGGCACAAACAACCAAGCAGCGTTCGTAGAGGAAATGTGCACGTGTGTAGTCTGCTTGGCCCTCCTCAAAGTCCAGATATTTGCGCCAGTTGTCGAGCTGACCTTCATCGAGATCAGTCACGTGGAAGTATGGTCGTTTGATCTCAGACTCGTAAGTCCAGCGCTTGGTGGTCTCGGCTTGAGTCTTCCTGAAGATCTCGAGGTGGTAACCGTCGATACGTTGGCGTAGCTCCTGTTCGACTTCTTGCTGACTGCGGCCTGACTTGTAGCCAATGCCGGCGTTCTCGATCTCTGATTGATATTGCGTCAAGACCTGAGGCGGTACAAGCATGTGAACGGGTTTCGTTTGTGCCAGCTGACGGTACTTCTCAAAGTATCGTGCGTACTGGTGCATCGGAATGACAATGATGCGGCCAAAAAGAGCGAAAATCCGGTCGGGCTGCTCCATGCGCTCCTCAAATTCGATGTACTTGTCCCAGAAGACGTGAGCAAGGAAATCGATGCCTACAGCTTCGGCTCCCCGCTCAAATAGTCTGGTCAAACTCGTTAGTTCCATTCATGGTTACAGGAAAGGAGTGGAAGGAGGAGTAGGGAGGGGTCAAACATGATGTGGGTCATTCTGTGCAGATAATGTGCTTCCTGACCAACAAGCCAAAACAAGTTCGGACGGACTCGGGCAGCGTGTGCGGTAAATCGCTTCAAAAAAGCAAATGGGCAGGGTGCGCCTGGCATGTCTTCGTAAGAAGTCAATCTGGGGGTAGGCAGATGATGACTCTCACCACATTTTTACGGTGCATCATCATCGTATATCCATCTCACATTTGTGCTTCTGCGGCATGGATGCTGTTGATAAGTTGAGAAGGGAAATCCGCACAATACTTACTCTCGAATAACGTCTGGGTCATGGCTGGTTTCTGTCTTGAACGAGCAGTAGTTGGTCCAGAGATCGGCGGAGTTGTTGACGCTGGCGACACCTCGTTCATATACCTGTTTCTCATCAGACTCGTGTTTTCCTAGGGTATGTGGTGAAACATACCATCTCCGCCGCCTCAGTGCCGGCGATCGAGAACTCGAGGTCGGCATACTTCTTCCAGTAGCCGAAAAAAAGAGGAAATTTCGCAAGGAAGCGATCGTAGACTTCGCGCAAGGCGGTAATGGCCTGCGAACTGGAGTTGCGGTTGATACCTCCCTCAAGAGTCTCGACTGTCCGAACGAGTTTCTCCCAGGTCTCGTAGTTATCGGGGTCGACATTCTGCACAGTTCATTAGCCCCGGAAAAGAGCAACACTACGCGACGTACCATCTCCGCCCAGAGCTTCTTGAGCTCGGCACTCTCCTCATCGTTGGCCCCGAAGGCGTCCATCAGGACGCAGTCTGTCAAGTCGGCAACCCTCGGCCAATGTTGCGCGTTACGGGTGCTGAGTAGACGAGACTGTACTTCGCAGAAGCCTCAGATCGTTGCCGTGTGTGTCGCAGCGACAGTCGAAGGGTCGGGGTTGAGGCTGAGAGTTGCGCTGAAGAGATGATGGTGAAAGCTGCGGCCTCTGGGAAAGGGTCGATCGCGCCAAGAGAAATCTTTTGGCTGGGATCGGAGTCTCCAGTCCGCATGCTCGACTTATTCAACATTGCCAGTCCATGCATGCGACTTACTCATCGATCGCTTGGTAATCGAGCATCAAATTCACACGACACAAAGTGCTACGACAGCATCACTGGTGATCCTCATTGCGCGTTCGCCCATCATGGCGGTTGCAACTGCCGCCATCGAATTGCCCAAGGAGCTTCAGCACCTCCCAGGCCGGCTGGTTCGCTTTTTTACTCGCTACCCTCCGCACCTCTATTCCGCAAAACACACCGGCGTTGCTCTGCCGTTAACGCGGCGGGAAGCCAAAGAAGGGAAGCTTGTAGCCCTGGAGTCGAAGAAAGCTCCGTCACCCAAAAAGTCGAAAATCAATCAATCTGAAGGTCAAACGACAGAGGCTATCGTCCCCGAATCATCTTCATCCACAGTCAATGCGTCTGCCCCTTCGCAAACTTCCGTCACCTCAGAAACTCCAGCCACTTCAGATCCCACCATACCGGCCGAGACATCAACCCCAATACCAACAACCTCCAGCACCGGCCGTGCGATTGACGGCCTCACGCGAGCCACACGCTTCCCGCCTAACCCATTCCTTCCCTTCCGCAACCCCACGACGGGACGCTGGGCCGGCGCGCGTATCTCCTTGCGTACTCAAGCCGACCTTGTCAAGCTGGCGAAGAAGCACAGTATCGAAAACCTACTACCGCCAGGCCGAAAATCTACCGTCTTCAAAGAGGAGAGGGTGTTGCACCGGGGACTGAGGGTGAAGGGTACGGGCGAGGGCCAGCAGGTCAAGGGTCACCAGTGGGAGAGAAAGATCCCAGCACTGCTGCAGAAGCGGCAAGAGGCGCTGGAGCAGATGCCGGCCCTGGTGCGGGAGTGGCAGGCGAGGGGCCACGGGCGTGGCTGGAAGAAATTCCCCAAGGTGAAAGGCCCTCGGTAGATGACAAGAGGCGCATATCATTCTTGAGGAGGTTGCTGGATGAACCTGATGTGCTCTCCCTGAGTGGCATACTCGTGCATGGGCCTCAGAGCCCTGTTCTGCTACGACTGATTGCAGGCTACCGAGTATGAATTACAGCAAACCGAAGGCACCATCCCGTTCGGAAAGAGCCCGTCTATCCATGATCCTGGACGGGAATAAAGGTCGCATAGCGCGCAGCACCGAGCCATACTAGATTGTACCAACAAAATGTACAGCAGGATATTTAGGTGCAAGGTCGACAGAAGGCTTCGTGTGGAAGATACATACCAGCCATATATCATATATATATCCACTATTGTGTCCTATAAACTCTCTTCAATAGCTTCCAAGCATCAGCCTTCCTGCAAGACGCCTTCCACAGAAGATCAGCTCAACCGCTCGTTTCGCGCGAGAAGCATCCCCATGGTCCCATACCTCTTCCGGGCCTTGGCAGGCTTGCCCTGCCTGTTCCTGGACGACCATCCCATGGCTGCGAAGGCAACGTGTCAGCATGGACAGCACTGGTGGACCGGGATTTCCGCGAGACATGTCCCCGTTGAGGCGTATACTTGTATACAACAGCGTATGTCCGCAGTGTGATCGCGGTAGCCGAAAAAGCCATAGTTTCAGGATGTCTGACTCTCCTCTTCGCGCCACTGTAAGCAGCCGCTGGGGCTCCATTTTGGGGCACCGCAGCGTCGAGTCATATCATTCGAGGGAAGGACAGTAGGGTGCTGCGACTTTGTGCACGCTATCTTTTTTCCCACGGCAATGATGCTGCCTGTTACAACTAGCTTGGCGGATAGTCGTGCTCGTGTGCAGAGATCGCTTCGGTGTAGCGTGCCTGAACGAGTCCAGTAAGTATCGTGGTGCGCAATGAAGGCTGCCACTGTTTTGGACAGAACATATCCAGCAGCCGTGTTGCTATCAAACCAACTTGGTGGTCGTCCTCTTGCTTCTCACCAACTGGAACCACAAGCCCATCAGGTTCAGCGCTCCCAGCGTCATGACCAAACCCGCCCAAAGTTGCAAGCCCAGATAATTCCTCTCATTCGGCCCACTCACACCCACTTGTGACAGAGCGCCCGCAATTGGGCTTCCGATCAAGCTGGCTAAACTGCCCAGCCCCTGCGCCATGCCCAAGCGCGCGCCCAACACCTTCGGATCGGGACACACGACGGGAAAGATGCTGGGCGGCAGCGGGATCAGTGCGCCGGAGAAGGCGCCGTACAGGACCGCGAAGGCGATGAAGGAGCCCTCGGTGTGCACGCCCGCCCAGGAGAGGTTGAAGATGGCGCTCGTCATGCCGCACGTGATCCACGGGATCATGACCCCCACCTTGCTGGCGGCGTAGCTGGCGATCAATCTGCCCAAGATGCTCGACGCCTGCGCGAACGTGACCGTGTATAGGGCCCAGCTGCGGCTCATGCCGAGCTCCAGCTGCGCGAAGGTGGGGATGAAGAAAAAGGGAATCATGTAGCCCATGAAGAGGAAGAAATTGCTCAGGCTGTAGCTCCAGAAAGGCCCGTCACGGAAGGCCGTCTTGTCGAACAGCTTGCGCGCTTGCCCGCTGCCAATGTCGCCGACGTTGCGGGCGCCCCAGAGCAGCAGCGGGAAGGAGATGGCGTACGAGGCCAGCATGATGAAGGCCATGACGCGCACTGTCCAGGCGAAGCCGAGCTCCTCGATCAGCTGCTCGAATACCATCGTATAGATGACCCCTCCAACCGGGGCGCCGCACGTGACGATGCCCATGGCCACAGCGCGGTTTCTTTTGAATGAGCGCCCCACGAGGGCGAGGCCTGGCAGATAGAGGAGCCCGTTGGCGAGGCCGAGCACGACACCTTGGGTGAGGAAGATCTGCCAGTACTTATTACAAAGCGAGAGCATGAAGAGGCCGAATGTCTCGAGGGCAGCGCCTGAAAGAAGCATCGTGCGGAAGTATCCGAGGTCGAAGAGCGGCCCTGAGATGACGCCAGTCAAGATGAGGAGGAACATACAGACAGTGCCAACCCAGGAGATATTGGAGGATGTCTCGCTGGTAAGATAGGTGAGCTCGTAGTAGTTTTGGAAGGCCCCAAAGGCGAATGGCAGACCCCAGAGGTTGCCGAAGACCAGGAAAGAGCCTACCACCTGTAGCCAAGCACGAGTGCCGCCATCCATGGGCGGTGGAGGTTGTGGTGGGGGTCCCTCGGTCAGAGCCACAGCTGTCTCGTTGACTTTCTCCTCCACGGGCATCTTGTCGAAGGCTTCTGCTGAACCCGGCTGAGGGCTTACGCCACGGTTGGCTGTCGCCATGTTGTATTGTGGTTATGTCCGCGGCGGTGTAGCCAGCCCTCGGTATATTTGTCAGCCCAACGAAGGCAAGTAGCAGTGTCAGTATATAGGCGGCGGCTTGTCTGTTTGAGCCATGGGTTGCAACTGTGCCGGTCTCAGGCTGGCGGTTCTAGAATGAGCAGCTGCAGGGAGAAACAGGAGTGGAACAGAGAACGTGGAGCGAGGTTGACTTAGTATATATGCGGAGAGATGGGAGACAAGCAGAAAGACAAAATATGCATATTACCCCATCATTGTCAGTAGACGAGACGGCACGTTTTTGCCGAAGCAGGGGTACTTCTTGCATGAGCCGCGGTTCGCCAGGCGAGTCATCGGATGTCTTGTAGATCGTGTACAAGAGATGTCCGGTGTTCAATTCAATGCTTCGTTTCTCGAGGTCTAGCGGCTCATGATCAGCTTCCCAAAGCCATTGACAGCCAGGCCGTAAGATGTCAGGCCGTAAGATCGAGACGCTGCTGGTGAATGTCGTGATGATAGACGGAAATCAACTCATGGTGTGGATTTTCGCTCCGCACTCTTGGCCCCAAGGGTGCGGAGATCCCCTTTGCACTTACCTAAGGGTAGCTCCAGTGCGGCCGCAAACCATGCCATTGAGCCTGGAATGTATCACATCAACTAGTAAAATCGATATAGGACACAGCAGAGCCGAATCAGCATCAGCCTGTCCAGCTTAAGTCCCGCGTTGATGTACCATGCTCTGATTCGCACACACCACATCACGTCTCGAAAGAAGATTGCATCGCTCAAGGCTGCGGCGAAGCAACTCCAATGCTCTGCCTTGCTAAGGACGGGAGGTATCCCGGGAGTCATGTATGTTCAAGGTGAAGATAGCGAGAGCACTCAACACTGGGTCGACCTGGTGCACAACTTGAGATACAAAGATTATCAACTCTCGGCGCCTGTCATGGCAACAAAGGCAAATGAGGTCTGGATCAGCGACCGAGGCTCGCTCGAAGAAGTTACGACAGTGAAGGAAATGGCAGCCAGAATGGAGGGAGCCGGGCTCCATGAGTGGTGGAGGAAAGCGATGGGATTCTCAAAGGAATAGTCTTGCCTGGAAGAACGCGTCCCCCCTAGCCTTATCCCTTGCGATCTACGCTGTGGCCGGATCCATCATTGAGTCTATCTCAACCAACACCGCGGTCCTGCAGAATAACCGTGCCGTGTTATACACCACCGATTTTCGCCATACGCAAATGCAATCACGAGGAGGCCCATCCTACAGCTTCTGATATTCGAGCTTGCCCTCCAACTTCTTGGATTCCGCCACCTTGCGGACCGCTTTGTTGAAGTCATCCTGATTGATAGCATCTCGGAAGTCCTTGATGGCGAAGAGACCAGCTTCCGTGACCACGTTCCTCAAGTCAGCACCGTTCAGACCATCGCTCATCTTCACCACGCTTTCGAAATCGATCTCGCCTTCGGTCACAACACCAGCTGCATGAATCTTGAGAATCTCCAATCGGCCCACCTCGTTGGGCAGCGGGATCTCGATCTTGCGATCTAGACGTCCTGCACGCAGTAGCGCAGGATCAAGAGTGTCGGGTCTGTTGGTTGCCATGATAATCTTGGTTTTCCCTAGGTAGTCGAAGCCGTCAAGTTGGTTAAGGAGTTCCATCAAGGTACGCTGAATCTCGCGGTCGGCTGAGGTACCTTCGCTGAAACGGCGGCCACCGATGGCATCGATTTCATCCATGAAGATGATACATGGCTCGTGCTCTTTTGCATAACCGAACATCTCGCGGATCAAACGGGCAGACTCGCCGATATATTTGTCTACGATTGCAGAGGAAACCACTGCAAGCAATTAGTAAATATGGCGGACAAGCAGCCAGCTGGACGTACCTTTCAGAAAGTTGGTATCGAGACTGCTGGCCACAGCTCTGGCAAGCAGCGTCTTTCCAGTACCGGGTGGGCCGTACAGTAGCACGCCCTTGGGTGGCTTGATACCAACTCGCATGAAGAGTTCGGGGTTCTTTAAAGGGAGCTCAATGACTTCTCGTAGTTCGCGAATCTGCTCGTTCAGACCACCAATACCAGCGAACGATACCTGGCCAGGATCTTCCAATGACATATTGTAGACAAGGGGATCGACTTCTCGGGGTAGCATGCGCATAATGGTGAGGGTGGTCATGTCAAGCGCGACTCGCGTGCCCTGTTTGAGCTTTGCTTTATCGACTTTTGATCTGCATCCGACGACGTATCTGGGTCCTGATGATGCTTTGACGATGACTGTTTTTCGTTAGTTGGACCCAATAAATAAGAGGTGAAAGCGCATACATCTCTCCTCATCTAATTGTTTGAGTACTTCGCCAATGATCTGGCCAACACTCTGTAGGGCTTTGATGTTCTCTTCTGTTGTCTCAAAGTCATTCTGTAGCCCCTTGATATCCATCCGCAGCGCCTTCAACTTGGCTTCCCATTCTCTTGAATCGAGTAGCTTCTCCTTGTATTGTTGGAGTGCCTGTTGCCTCTCCGGATCTCCATTGCCATCCATCTTCGGTGATTAGTTGCGCTGTTCGTGTCACCAAGCTACTGTTACAGTCCAGCAGGGACGCGATAACGAATAGATTGTGGAGGCAAGGTCGAGATGGTTTTGTAAAGGTGCGTAGAAACGGTCGGGGGATGTAAGTGAGTTGTAGCTAGCGCAGGCCATCAACATGTACGCGGCGGCGGAGTTTCTATGCGGCGAAAACTAGGGCTGCGAGGCACTGCCAGATGGTGCTACGGTGGGGGTTACAGGCCACATTTCAAATTTCTCGCGCATTCGTAGGGCAACCGGGTTGTCTTTACTTCTCCAGTACTTGATCAAAGCGATAGACTGATGCGACCTGGCCGATATCCACACGCAGGCTCGAGGCAACTCTGGGCTGTCCTCTAGTTATGGGGGTCGCCTCGCGCGGCTAACATGTTCTTGGAGCCTCTTTCTTCGCACGAGATCGTATTATGCAACGAGACAGACATTTGCTACATGTGCTACATGTGCCACAATAGCAGGTCCATGGTACCTGACTTCTGAGTCTAGGAAGCGTCGATCTGAGCTCTAAGCCCTACAAGTTCCGGCTTGAGGCAGCATTGGGTAGCTGCTCGGGTGGTGCCGGCGGGAACGCTGCCGGTGCTGCGGACAACGCAAAGCAAGACTGCTGCAGCAAGCACCTTCAAAATGTGAGTAAGCTGCTGAGTATGACTGTATCTCCTGCCATAGTAGAGTGAAGCTATGTCAAGAAGTCTTGTACTGACTGAGCACGAATACGATGTACGGAGGAGGAACCCTGCAGAAGTAATTGTGCGGCAGCTGGTTGTTGAAGATCGGAGCCCCCGCTATGACTGCGGCTTGCAGTGGTTTTTGTAGCGACACCCCACCAAAGCACCTGTCCGCTCAACAAGCCGTGCTTTTCTTTTCTTTTCGAGTTACTACTTTTCCCTACTTTCACACACCCTGACTCTTTTCTACTGAGCTCACGTACATACAACAAGTCTTCGCGAACCCACCTTCAGTAAGTTCTAGCACCCCGCCTTGCACTCAGTGTATACACTTCAAGTCGCCCCGCCAGCCGGTGGCATGGTTGGGCCAAACACAAGCCTTTCATGTCTGCCAGCGAGGTGTCGTAAGCGTTCAATACACCTTGCCGTCGACTGCAGCTTCTAGCCTGCAGCCAAGCGTCCCACCGCTGTCCCGCACCTTCACCAGAACTCACCAGCTAACATTCCACAAGCTATGCCTATCGCCAAGGTCCACGCCCGCTCTGTCTACGACTCACGCGGCAATCCCACTGTCGAGGTCGACGTTGTCACCGAGACCGGTCTCCACCGTGCTATCGTGCCCTCCGGAGCCTCCACCGGCCAGCACGAAGCCTGCGAGCTCCGCGATGGTGACAAGTCAAAATGGGGCGGCAAGGGTGTCCTGAAGGCTGTCGAGAACGTCAATAGCACCATTGGCCCCAAGCTTATCGAGAAGAAGCTTGATGTTACAGACCAGACCTCCGTTGACAAGTTCCTGAACGAGCTCGACGGTACCGAGAACAAGACCAGCCTAGGCGCAAACGCCATCCTCGGTGTGTCTCTGGCAGTCGCCAAAGCCGGTGCTGCTCAGAAGGGCAAGCCTCTGTACGCTCACGTTGCAGACCTTGCTGGCACTAAGCAGCCCTATGTTCTACCCGTGCCCTTCATGAACGTCCTCAACGGTGGCTCTCACGCTGGTGGTCGACTGGCCTTCCAGGAATTCATGATTGTTCCTGAGTAAGTCTTCAATTTCGATCTGCGCTTTCTTGCTGACGAACCCCACAGCCAGGCCCCTACCTTCTCCGAGGCCCTCCGCTGGGGCGCTGAGGTGTACCAGAAGCTCAAAGCATTGGCCAAGAAGCAGTACGGCCAGTCTGCGGGTAATGTCGGAGACGAGGGTGGAGTTGCCCCGGATATCCAGACTGCCGAGGAAGCCCTGGACCTGATCACGAGTGCCATCAAGGAAGCTGGTTATGAGGGCAGGATGAACATTGCCATGGATGTTGCTTCCAGCGAATTCTACAAGGAGGATGCGAAGAAGTACGACCTTGACTTCAAGAACCCTGAGAGCGATCAGTCCAAGTGGATCACTTATGAACAACTTGCGGACATGTACAAGTCGCTTGCCCAGAAGTATCCGATTGTCAGCATCGAGGATCCCTTCGCTGAGGACGACTGGGAGGCGTGGAGCTACTTCTTCAAGACTTCCGACTTCCAGATTGTTGGGTATGTTGGCAATCTTCTCGTACATCTGTCCTTACTGACCATTCTAGTGACGATCTGACCGTGACCAACCCTATCCGCATCAAGCGTGCCATTGACGCTAAGGCTTGCAATGCTCTCCTGCTCAAGGTCAACCAGATTGGCACCCTTACTGAGTCCATCCAGGCAGCCAAGGACTCCTACGCGGCTGGTTGGGGTGTGATGGTGTCTCACCGCTCCGGCGAGACCGAGGACGTCACCATTGCCGACATCGTGGTTGGTCTGCGTGCCGGCGAGATCAAGACGGGTGCCCCGGCCCGCTCTGAGCGTCTAGCCAAGCTCAACCAGATCCTTCGGATTGAGGAGGAGCTGGGTGCCAACGCTATTTACGCTGGCTCCAACTTCCGCAAGTCTGTCAACCTGTAAGCTTCGGTCAACGATAGCACGCACCTAATTCTCGAGGAGCCTAGTTTCTTTATGGAGTAGCGAGCGGATTCAAAAAGCACATGAGATGATAGTGTCGTACGATGGACTGCACGCACTCTGTTCAGCAGGGAGTAGCTGCACCAGATAGATGTAACGAGAGTATGATTAACAAGCTCAGCAAAGACAGTAGTCGAAATCAAACTATCAAGTCTTAATCTGGTCATTCCGAGTATTAGGTCACCCTGCAAATTGAGCCAATACTTAGATCTGACTCCGCGGCCAAGATCGTTGTACCGAAGGCCTGTTCTCGACAGCCATTGCTGGACAAGCGGAAAGCAGACCACTTAGATACACATGCGAAAAAGTTGCGCTCGGGTAGCAATGCGTCCAACCAATCACATGTCAATTCGCATGCAAGTTCATGCTCCTGCCTAGCGCAGCCTGACTCCGTCATATCCCACTTTGCCTTCCCGCACAAACATTCTATCTCTCTCCCAGTAACTACTCTCAACACTTGTCGCCCGAAGACACTGCAGCCGATTCGACTACGCTACATTCCAAGTCAAAATCAAGCGACTGAATACGTTTGCGCACATCAAATATGCCGCCCAAGGCGCAGTGGGGTATGTGTCCCTCATGTCTTTCCCCCCCCCTTTGGTGCCCGGACAGCATGTCCTCTTCGTCACTAGTCAACGACCTCGTGCACACCCCCAAAAGAACCACACACTGACCGTAGTCTAGACGCCTCGTCCTCCGAAGAGTCATCGTCCGAAGATGACGTGCCGCAGCCTGTGGTAGCCCCCGTCCGCCGAAAGTTTGACGACGAGGAAGAAAGTGATGTAGCGGACAATTGGGACGAGGAGCCTGATAGCGATGTGGAAAGAGAAAAGGCCAAGAAAGCTGTTGAGGCTAAGGCCAAAGCCGACGCGATTGCTGCAGCCAACAAGAAGAGTAAGGCGCAGAGGATAGAAGAGCACCGCGAAGCCGCACGACTACGACGCGAACAAGAAGACGAGGAGTCCTCGGAAGAGGAGGATGAGGCTGCGAAGCGCGCTCGTCTCAAAGCGCAAGAAAAGCAAGGTGATCTTCATCACGCCCAAGACTTGTTTGGCGACGTTGATTTGCGAAACAACAAGAAGGCTAGCAATAAGGCCACTGTTGTGGCTGATCCCAACACTGCTGGTCAAGCGATAGACTTGTCGACACTGTCACTATTCAAGCCAAGCACCAAGTCGCAGTTCGATACACTCTCTGAGGCTCTTGTGCCACTCATTCGAGCCTCGACCTCAAAACCCCACTTCGCTCTGTGGATGCCTAACTTCGCCAAAAGTGTTTGCCAAGATATGAGCAGCACCGATATCAAGAAGGTCGCCTCCGCTCTAACGGCACTGAGCAACGAGAAGATGAAGGAAGAGAAAGCAAAGGACAGTGGCAAGAAGTCTAAGGCCAAAGGCAAGACAACTCTTTCGGCAGACCGCAGTATGGGCCGTGGCACGGCAGACACCACTGCTTACGACGATGACGGGCTAGGTGACGATGACTTTATGTGATGCATGGACAGCTGACGGCATAAATTCGACAATGTTTCTTCTGATGGATTAGCATGATTTTTAGATGGCATAACGCGAGCAATTGAACTTTCGCTCATGGCGATACTTTAGAGTCTTCATATCGCCGAGCAATCATCCTGTACCAATTATAAAAAGTTCACTTCATCAGACTTCTGCATTGACCTCGACCATTAATTACTGTACCTGCATCCGCGTTGGAATATGGTCGTACTTAGATAGGTGCTGGTGGAGCCGTTCCCGATCCACTTTTCGCTACCCCTCGGCCGCAGCAATTGAGATCTGTCGAACTCGGAGCTCCTTCTTCTTGCTCTGCCACCCCACTGAGATCCCATCTACGTTACCCTCCCTCTAGTCGATGTTTGAGGATCTAGCATTCGATATGGCGACCTTCAAGAAATTCACGAGCGTGCTGATGCTCGTTGCAGCCATCATGTTCATGTACATGGCCAACTCCGCAGAGGCAGTCAAGGGGCCCAAGATCACCCACAAGGTCTACTTTGATATGCAACAGGGCGATCAAGAGCTTGGAAGAATCGTTCTGGGTCTCTATGGCAAGACTGTACCCAAGGTATGTGCTGCCACCGCGGTATGAAGACTATACTAATGCTCTATAGACTGCTGAGAACTTCCGTGCCCTTGCTACTGGCGAAAAGGGCTTCGGCTACGAGGGTTCTGGTTTCCACCGCGTTATCAAGGGCTTCATGATTCAGGGCGGCGACTTCACCAAGGGTGATGGTACCGGTGGCAAGTCCATCTACGGCGACCGCTTCGAGGACGAGAACTTCAAACTGAAGCACACCAAGAAAGGCTTGCTCAGCATGGCCAACGCCGGCCGCGACACCAACGGTTCTCAGTTCTTCATCACCACCGTCGTCACCTCCTGGCTCGATGGCAAGCACGTCGTTTTCGGCGAGGTGCTGGAGGGCTACGACGTCGTTGATAAGATTGAGAACTGCGAAAAGGGCGCGGGAGATAAGCCCAAGGTGGCTATCAAGATCAAGAAGAGCGGTGAACTGGAGGTCCCAGAAGAAGGTATTCATGTCGAACTCTAGTCCAGGGCAGGACACTGCTGCTCTCTTTTAGAGGCGGTGAGCTGACCCTGGTCTAGAGTATTCTGACGCTCACCCCGAATATGTTCCGCATGAGGACGAAACCACGAGTGACGGGAAGGTGGATGACGAAGAAGGGCACAAGGAGCAACCTGCTGTTGATGCTCATCCTTCTGAGGACGGCTTCTCCTTCGTATACCTGCAAGGGCTCCTTGGTCTCATCGTCGTACTGATGGGTCTGATGTGGCTTGCCAGGCGTGGCAACAACAAGAATATCATGAAGGAGAAGGTACTGCCATAGAAGTCCTTGTCACAATCAGAATTTACTCGATTCTGAATAATGCTTCGAACGTTTCTTTCGTCTTCCAGCATTCAGAGGCGCAGACACGCGAGACCGGGCGCTAAACTCCATTAGGATATAGTGGAGTCACGGTAGTGAGGCAAAAGTCTCTAGGCCTGGTTGGGCTTTTCTGCGGCCTGCGCTTTTTATTAACGAAGTTTTCGTTTTCCTTTCCCTCACACCAACACCTCCGTCCAACACTCACATACTCTACCGACTTGTTATCACGGTCTTTTCAGTTTGTGTCTTTCTTCATCATACTTCGGATAGACTTGGAGAGGCGTTATTGTTGTCTCTCACTTCTATCTGCAACTTGAAGGTTGCTGCAGACTTCAACCTACTGGTCCAGACGCCAGGTTTCCGACTTACGCAACTCCCGCAAATACTGTCTTCAGCCTTTGAAGAAACCTATCGACATCGAGACTCGTACCACATAATCCTTCAGAAAGTGTACGTCATCCTCGCACTCGCTAACACTTGTCTTTCTCCTTATCTCTCCTAAAATCGCCATCCATTTCAGCCTAGAACAACAATTGCCTCCCAACCTGGAAAAGCAAGCAACTAACGTGTCTTTTCCAGACCAAGTCAATACCGCCAATATGGCTGATCAATTGAACATGAACGGCCTCTCCCTCAACGAGTCCAAGCACGCTGGCCAGAACGGCGGCATGCCTGGTGGTCGCCCCGCCTACATTCCTCCTCACCTCCGCAGCCGCGGCGGCGGTCCCCCTCCTATGGATAACATGGATGGCGCAGGACCTGCTCCTGGCCCCGGTGCTGCTGGTCTCAACGGAAGCGCTTGGGCTAGCAACGGCAGCAGCGGTGGTGGATGGGGTGGCGCTCCCGGTCCCGGTCCCGCTGCAAACGGTCCTCCCCAGCAGAACGGCTGGAACGGCCAGGCTCCTCGTGCCTTCAACCCCAACGCTTACGGTGCTCCCGGTGGTCACCACTCCGGCGGTTACTCTGGCGGTGGTGGCTACAGTGGCGGTCGCAGTGGAGGCTCTGGTGACGGCCAGTGGCGCGATGGTCGACATATCCCAGGCCCCTCCAACCCCAAGACCGAGCGTGAGCTCTTCGGTATCCCCAATGATCCTTCCAAAGCTCAGACTGGTATCAACTTCGCCAACTACGACGACATTCCCGTCGAAGCCTCTGGTCAAGGTGTCCCAGAGCCAGTCACCACCTTCACCAACCCTCCTCTTGATGACCACCTCATCAGCAACATCGCTCTGGCTCGTTACGCCGTTCCTACGCCAGTGCAGAAATACTCCATTCCCATCGTCATGGGTGGCCGAGATCTCATGGCTTGTGCCCAGACTGGTTCGGGCAAGACTGGTGGTTTCCTGTTCCCTATCCTGTCTCAGGCCTTCCAGAACGGCCCAAGCGCCGGTGCTCCCTCCGGTGGCGGCTTCCGCCAGCGCAAGGCTTTCCCAACTTCTTTGATCCTGGCTCCTACTCGCGAGTTGGTTTCTCAGATCTTCGATGAAGCTCGCAAGTTCGCCTATCGCTCTTGGGTCCGTCCTTGCGTCGTCTATGGTGGTGCTGATATCGGCACTCAGCTCCGCTCCATTGAGCGTGGCTGCGATCTGCTCGTCGCTACTCCTGGTCGTCTCGTCGATCTGATTGAGCGTGGACGCATCTCCCTTGCCAACATCAAGTACCTGGTTCTTGACGAGGCTGATCGCATGTTGGACATGGGTTTCGAGCCTCAGATTCGCCGCATTGTTGAGGGCGAAGATATGCCTCCTGTGGCAGACCGCCAGACTCTCATGTTCTCGGCCACCTTCCCTCGTGATATCCAGCTCTTGGCTCGCGACTTCCTCAAGGACTACGTGTTCTTGTCCGTTGGCCGTGTCGGTTCCACCTCCGAGAACATCACCCAGAAGATCGAGTATGTTGAGGATCATGACAAGCGCTCTGTTCTTCTCGACATTCTCCACACTCATGCCGGAGGCCTCACCCTGATCTTCGTTGAGACCAAGCGCATGGCTGACACCCTGTCCGACTTCTTGATCAACCAAGGCTTCCCTGCCACCGCCATTCACGGTGATCGCACCCAGCGCGAGCGCGAGCGCGCTCTTGACTACTTCCGCAACGGTCGCTGCCCCATCATGGTGGCCACTGCTGTTGCTGCTCGTAAGTCCCTCCCCTGCCCCAATTTCACATTTCTGTCCACCGGCTCTGCTCAGTTGCAGGCGCCCTCCTGGCCTACTCATATGCAGACCCATGGCCTTCACTGCCCCCCATTCTCTGTCTCTGCCCTCCGGCCCTACTTGTTTGCTGGTGCCCTCCAGCTCTACTCAAATACTGACTGACGATCCTTTAGGCGGTTTGGACATTCCTAATGTGACGCATGTCGTCAACTACGATCTTCCTACTGACATTGACGACTATGTTCACCGTATCGGTCGTACTGGTCGTGCTGGTAACACTGGTCTTTCTACTGCCTTCTTCAACCGTGGCAACCGTGGTATTGTCCGGGACCTCATCGAGCTTCTCAAGGAGGCTCACCAGGATGTTCCCAGCTTCTTGGAGAACATTGCTCGCGAGAGTTCTGGCTTTGGTGGCGGTCGTGGCCGCGGCGGTGGTGGTCGTGGCCGTGGTAGTGCTGCGACTCGCGACATGCGTCGCATGGGTGGTGGTATGGGTGGTGGCCCTCCATCTTATGGTGGTGGCTTCGGAGGTGGTAGCGGCTATGGCGGTGGTGGTAGCTATGGCGGTGGTGGCGGCATGGGCGGCGCTGCTCCTTCCTACGGCGGCGGCTATGGTGGAGGTGGCTATGGCAACCCTGGCGGTTCCCAGGGGCCTTCCTCGTGGTGGTAGACGACCTGTCGCTCGATTGCGACCGTCGCTGCCAACGGCACGACAAAGCGTCCAGCTTGACGCATCCATGCATTTTTTCGACCCGGCGTTTCTTGTGGGCAATTCGAGGCTTACGAGCGACACCTCCTTTCGGCATTCCCGACTCAGCATGATAAAGACGATAGACAGCGTTGGCTTTTCCGATCGATTTCCAGATACCCCATGATGTCGAGGCTTCTCAACTCAACGAGAAGCAGCGATTTGTTCGGCAACGGCCCTGCCCGGCCCTCGCACCGGACTGCGTCCTTGCATGTGGATGATGTGAAGAGATGCGGCGATGAAAGTTTTGACGACCAACCAAAAGTTTTGCCGCTTTTCTTCCAAGGATACACATGATTGATGACACAGACCAACCAAACGATAGACTTTGTTTCAGTTGCGATAACGACTTGCAACGAAGCTGGGCATAGCAGAGAAGCTGGGATGGCGGATCGGATCTGTTCTGCACCGGAAATGATTACCAGTGGGGACTCACTCAAAGCATTTGCATAGTTTTGACGGCGTTTGTGCAAAAGCACCAAAGAGCGATAAGCTGCATCATTTGTGAGCGGAAGGCTTCGGTTTTGTTTTTTCTGAAGAAAAAGTTCCTGATTCATACGAAACATGATGAAATGGGAATGGCCATCAAACCGGACGAGATTGATGAGGGAAAAAACGAAATCGAAGCTATTACGGGCTCGCGTGCGGCAGACAGGCGATCAAGAGTCTCTGCTGGCTGGCAAACGCATAGTGGAAATAGATCATCAGGCTGGTTTAGGTATTTCACCTCGAATCAAAAAGTCCTTACCTGAAAGATGTGTGGTTCTCGCACCATGTTCCTGACACGTTACCCCGTCCTTCACCCTCCGAACAGGTGGTTGTCGGTTCCTCGCACGTCGTAGTCTGGCAACAACGGTCTTGACGAAATTAACGGGCGGCCTCCGCGAACTCATATAGCAGCTCACACGACACGTAGATCTGCCCTCCCTGTTGAGAGGCTCGAGTCCTTCCCCCGTGGATTTCATCGACCCCGTCGTTGCACAGCAACCCAACTCTACTTGAACTCTTCAAGATATTCAATGTTGACAAGCCGGCACACGTGATCCCTTCCCTTTGACACGTAGCTCCCTTCAGCCTTTTGGCTTCAGGTGTCAACCAACGCTGAGTAGTCCAAATGCACGCAGATGTAAATCACCTGTGACTTACATGAGTGGAAGCTGTTGCAGAGGTTTTCTTCTATTCGTACCGCGCCTCGAACGAACCCCCGGGGGCCCATACTGTAGACTCTTGGGCAAGGGCCAACAACCACCCCCTGGACAGCCGTAGCCTTGCCGACTTTTGTTTTCGCTTTAGATATGTCCCGGAGCGTAGGACGCATATGGAGATCACTCTGGGCCTCTGCTCGGACATAGGATGATCTAGGCTACTTGTATGATGGACAGTACTAAGCAATAAGTCACCGCCAGGCGGTCTGAGGGCGTCTTTTTCATCCTTGTCCCGCTCATGCAAGGTGGTGAAGACTACACAGACACACATTAGTACAACCGCTCAAGGCCAAGTCGTTGGTGCGAGAGGTCGTAACTCGCTCACCACCAAGTTCGA
Organism: Cyphellophora europaea CBS 101466; assembly: GCF_000365145.1. Classification (NCBI taxonomy): domain Eukaryota; kingdom Fungi; phylum Ascomycota; class Eurotiomycetes; order Chaetothyriales; family Cyphellophoraceae; genus Cyphellophora; species Cyphellophora europaea. The sequence goes on from NW_008481812.1 coordinate 970,104, forward strand.
CGCTATTGACGGGCAATCCCCCTGAGGGATCAGCAGTGTCTTTTGAGCGTGACCGGTTGAGATTTCAGAGGGGCTGCCCGTCATTGCTGTTGACCCCTGGTTGTTCGAATCTTCCATTGAAATCTACTCGACATCTCTTTGTCCCTCGCCCTGAGCTTCAGCGATAGTTGCTCCGTTTGTACTGAGCTTTAACTTGTCGCAGACACTCTTCAGACTTCCGCCGTGAAGGATGGTCTTCGTTGAGCACACATCGTTGAACCTCTACGACGTGCTGCAGAAGCTGCACTGCATCTTGCCGACGATCCGATTCCCAGAGGCAGACAGCAAGATTGTGTTCGGAGGCCAGTCGGTTTAGGTGGGTTTCTGGATGGGTCTGATTCTGGATCTTCACCACCTGCTCTAGGAGTGACACTGCTTTATCCACTTGGTTGTTTGCGTGATAAGCTAAAGCTAGTCCACGCTGGCATGCCAGTCGATCAGGGTGAGTCTCTGAATAGGTCTGA